>NW_026623239.1:5599741-5644852 GCF_030028575.1 Malurus melanocephalus | reverse complement strand
AGGGGGACAGCCTGCTCCACCATGGTCACCATGGGCTGCAGGTGACAGCCTGCTCCACCATGGTCACCATGGGCTGCAGGGGGACAGCCTGCTCCACCATTGTCACCATGGGCTGCAGGGGGACAGCCTGCTCCACCATGGTCACCATGGGCTGCAGGGGACAGCCTGCTCCACCATGGTCGTCACCACGGCTTGCAAAGGAATCCCAGCTCCGGCACCTGGAGCAGCTCCTCCCCCTCATCCACTGACCTTGGTGTYTGCATCCCTCACATATTTCTCAGCCTCCTGCACTGGCAAAACTACTGTGAGCTCCCTTTGTTTTGATTTCCTCTTAAATATGTTTTCACAGAGGCGTAACCACCATACCCAATTGGCCCAGGTTTGGTCAGTGGCATGTCCAACATCCTCAGAGCCAACAGCAATTAGCTCTGATGGACATGGTGGAAGCCTCCAGAAGCTTCTCACAGGAACCATCTTTTTTGCCCCCCCACTTCCAAAAACTGGGCCAAGCAAAACCAACACATCTACCCTTCCCAACCTTTGTCACATTGTGAAACTTCCATGAAAGTTGTTTGTGTTGAGTTCTCTGCTTGCAAATCAGATTTTTTTTTTTTCCAATGTAGTTTGCAAATATATTTTACTTTATTTGGGGTTTGACAGCTTAATGGAGAGTGATGCTCAGAAACAGAAGAGTCAGAAATCTGCAGCTGGAAACCACAGTGCTCCTTCTGGAGGTCCTTACTCTGAATGCTCCTGAAAGTCTCAAACATACAACAGAAAAAAAAGTGTTAACGAGTATGAAGTCAACTTAATATTCCTCAAAATTTCATTCTACTAGTCCTCCATCTTTCCTTGTGAAAGAGGGTTCTGTTGTACCCTATGTCTAATTTTCAAAGACACATTGCAAGAATAAATATCATGGAGGTTTCAGTTACCAAGATCATGAGTCCATCATGAGATAAGTCTGGTAGCATAGAAAGCTTGAAAAGTCATAAATTATCAAAATATAGTGGGAAAAGTGAGGAGATACCTGTACATATCTGGACACCTGCTACTTAAAATATTTGGCTTATATGTCCCTGCTATTTCATCTCAAAAACACTGCACGTCCTTGTAAGAAAAATATAGTTTTACACACATTTCATATTCTATTTTTAATCACTTTCATGTTTATGAAGTTTTTAATATATGAAGTTTTAAAGTTATTCTAGTCAAATTGGCTTCCTTTATAATCTTGATGTCTTATGAACTTATACTCTGAAAAGACCTGGAATTCTCCAAACCACATTGCATCAGTGTAAACTATAATATTAAACAGACTAGTTTATAAAGCTGAATGCATATGATCCATCACAGCAAATGTATTGCACTTGGCAGATCAGGACATTGGACTAAAAGAAGATATAAGACACACCCCAAAAAAAGACAGCTCATTTCTGCATTTTGAATTCTCTCCAATAAATGTATGAGAAAAATCTGCCTTACAAGAAACATACTTTTATTAAAAAAAAATAATTGTAAAAAAACCCCAGGTATTGATAGATGTGCCCTTTTCCTTCAAAAAACCTCAAACACATCAAAACACAATATTCCTTTCTAAAGCAAATGTATAAAAAATAGAAAAGAAATTGAATTTTCTGTTTGTTTTCAAGTTGGTTTTGAGCACAAACAACTTGATTAACAAAAGTTTCCAAAAATCTGATATTGACACTTACAAGTAATGCTGCTTTGTGTATGAAACCACAGCTACAGACAAAACACAGAACATGAGAAATTTCTGAAGAAAATATATACACCTGCAGTCTGTTAGGAAATTAACTTCATCCAAATAGTAGATACAGCTGTTGGGAAGATTCTTGCAACATAAGGGGAGAAAAGTATTCTTTTCAATTAGTCAAAAAATCTGTTCATGAAGTGTGAGAAAAGCACTGATTGTAAAACATTTAGAACCAAGTTAGAAAATAGGGAAGTGGGACATGCTGAGAGAGGCAATGAGAACAAGTACAGAAGTTAGAGTAAACAAGTATTTATTAGTTTTTAAGTAGATTAGGAAATAGCAAGCAAATATGTAGCACTAATCGATACCAGAAGAAGCTGATAGATTTCCTTATAATTTAGAGAAATATCTAATAAATGTTTCTGGTTTATATTTGCTGGAAAACCTAAATAGTGTATTCTTACCATGTGGCAAGGAATTAAATTTTTCCTTTGAAGAATAATGGATGATGTGAAAGCACATACCAAACAATGTATTTTAATAGAAAAACTATTTAACTTGCATTCAATTTTGTAAATCTTAGAAAATCAGGAAAAAAAGAATATGTTAAGAAACCGAACATTGTGCTAACATTTGAGGATGGATAAACCTTTTGTTTTAAACATCCCTGTACCTTTCAAGCTCATACTTTTCTTGAGGAAAACAGAATGGAATATCTAGCATGAGAGAAGGACAAATTAATGAGATATTGAAAGAAGGTAGTATGTTAACAAGCATGAGTTTATGAAGAGTAGATCCTGTCAAACTAATATTCTTATAATTTTTCACATTTCTAGGGGGTTTTGTTAAAATATACTTAATAATCTTTGGGCCTATAACAGAGTAATCCCCTATATTTGACTACAGGAATAAAATATTATGAATCAAACACAGAGTATAATTGTGTTTCACAGATGACAACTTGATTTACTGTGGAATATAAAAAAAAAAAATAACAAATATAAATACAACTTTTTTCCAAATGTGTTTTATTTTGTTGGAGCTCAGATGTTAGTAATTAGTCCAATTGATTTAATATTGTATTGATGAAAATTTGGAATCATTAATCATAGACTTTACTGATGACAGAGAGACTGGGAAAGTGGTAAACAGCAAAGACAACAAATGAGAATGACAAAATAATTCTTCATGCCTTGATATAYTAGACAGAAACAAATATATAACATGTTTCAATGCAGGCAAACACAGGAACAGCAGCATTCCTGATCAGGATTAAAGAAAAGGAGCTCATTTCTGGGAAGTGGAGATTCAAAACATGTGAAAGAAGGGGTGGATTGTTTACTGGACAAGGGCTTGTGAAACCACGCATGAGTTTCAAAAGCTGATTTTTCTCATGACTCATTGGAGTCTCTCCTCCTCATTGGAGGACATACTAAGTAGTAATAATGAAGAGATATTTTTGTGATGTAGTTCATTTAATCTTAAAATATTGCCACCTAAATAATTTACTTACTTTATCCTGTGAGAGACTTGACAGCACCATCACTGACAGCCATCAATCTCAGTCTCTCAGAGAAAACACAAAATCTACATGTCTAAGCCTCTATTCTTTCACCTGAAAAAACCACCAAAACCCATTAAATCTCACTCAGGGCTTAATTCGTATAGAGAAAATACTTCCAGGTGTTTGTCTAGGCTGGACTTGTTTTAAGCCTGAGATTTAAAACATCTCATGAACTACTTAATGACAATACCTTCAGCCACTTATCCAAACAAAATGAAAATAAGTGTTAGAGAAAAAAGAGTGTTTTCTCAACAAAGRAACTAACCAACAATATCATGCAAATTGAAATCCACTTACAAAAGCAGTCGGAAAAGTTGGTTTTGCATGTGTTTTTTCTTTCCTTTCCAAAACAGTCTGAATCTTATTCATTAATTTCATAGCCAAAAAAAAAATTGACATTCAGACTAAAAGTTTGGAAATAATGTTCCATACCAGAAATAGTAATTGTGAAATAAATATGACTACAAATATCGCAGTTGATAATATAGAACATTTATTTTCTTTCTGTCTTCAGAATTTCCAGAGTSTAATGGACAATCATTTAGTGACTTTAAATCCTTTGTAGCCTTGTGCATGTGGAAAACAATTCAGGTATTATTCACAGTTTGAAAGTTCAAATTAAAACTGGATTAGTCAAGTAAACCATGTGATATCATTTTTTATGCAATATGAGTGAGTATAACAATGACAGAACTTGATCCAAAACCTTTACAAGAAGACTGGCACAAATATGACTTTTGTTTCACCATACCTGGAATTTGAGATGTAATCTCATGTTGATTACAAGTATTTTTGTGGAAAAGAGAAAAAAAATGCCTATTTTTAAGAAATAGGATCAGATATATTTTTTAAATTGTAGCAAAACTTTGAATGAGATGACATTATTGAAAATAATTTACCATCCAAATAAAGAAACAAAACAAGCAAACAAACAAAAAAACAAAACAAAAAAAAACCAAACAACCCCTATAAAACACTCAAATAAATAGATTAAATATTATTTTACTATTTTCTTTTAATTATTTCTTAAATGAAGTACAAAGTAACTAGCCACATACGTCTGGTTCTAGTTAGCAATACCACAGCTGGATCCTTTTGTTTGCATTTAATTACTCTCCTACCTACATTCCAGCAAAAAGGTTTGAAAATGTTGTCTCCTACAGACAGAAGCTTATTATATAAACATATAGCAAGTGTACCACGTTTGCTAGTCTGTAATTATCTCTACCTCACCACTCCACCATTTGACATATAAAAAAGTGCATTAATGGGCAAGTACCATTTTAAGGGGTGTGGTTAAGCTACTTTCTGCCTCATTTAATTATCTATGGTCATAAGAACACAAATTTAATCTTCACCACCTGGAATGTTAAAGGCTACAGTCCAAGCACCAAGGCTAAGATATGCATGAATAAACACTCAAGAAAATTTCTCTGTACAAGACAATATTTCTTTTTCTACTTTCCCACTTTGAATTTCTGGAACATAACTGCTGGGAGATGATTTTGTGTGGTTTATGCACAAAAAGTTTTCCATTAATTTTTGATCACAAAGTAAAATGAAGCAACCTTAAAAACTATGGCAACAGTGTGCCAGAGAGCTGTGGACAATTCTGTATAGAGAACTGGAAAGTAATTCCAATTATATAAAATATTTTGTGGAAAAACTATTTTGAGATATTAGGCAAAGAAAATATGTCAGGGCTCAATTTAACAAATTTAAATCTTTGAAGGGAAATAGAAACAGTTGAGCAAGCCCATAATGGCCACAGAACTTTTTTCTATGGTCCTACATCTAAAACTAGCATGTTCAGAGGCGCCAAAAGAACAGTCCTCTGAACAGATCTCTGCACTACACTGTAATCAAGAGTGGTAAAAGTACTGCCAATGTCCCAGGACCTCAGGAGCTCTTTGTCATCTTAATTTTCTTACATTGCTTCACACCAAGATGTACTCATTGTAGCACTCTTCACCTGAAAAATTGATGTGTGGGCTTACACACCAGGTTGTGCTTCAGAGAAGAAAGAAACTTACTATGTTTGTTATCTGAATCTGATTCTTTGGACCTGCTGGCCCAAACACAATTTTCCTAAAACATAATTTTTATCTATTTTTTAAAGTAGCCTTTAAATGGTTTCCAGTGAAATCTTTTACTCATTGGTGTTTCACTGATTTTTTTTACATTCAATTTCGATAATCAAACAGGCAAGAAACAGTGGTTTAAGTGGAAATTCAATTTCACTGAATTACATAGCAGATGACCAGAGAGTATGGAGTTCCTTGCTTAGAAAATGGAAAGGACTGAAAGGAACTGTTCCCCAAATATAGTAACTATTGGATGTCAGAGCTGCAAAATTAAGAAATAAAAAGAATAAATCCAACAATCTTCAGAGTCCAGAAAAGACTCTGTAGTACAGAAACTTGTAGTACAGAAATCTGGAGTACAGAAAAAGTCAGAGAAATGGATGCACAATCAGTGTGTTTACATTAGAAGCCAGAATTCTTGTATGTCAGGTAAATTAAAATGTTCTTTTCAGGACRTGAAATGAGACCTACCAACAGGAGAGAGAGTGGATAATAAGTAAAGGGACAATTTGACTTGTTGATTACCTACACAAAATGTGAATTTAATTGAGAACCAAATTTAAATACATTCTAGTAATATTTCCAGTCAGTGCATGTAAAATATGTGTGATTTATAATAAATTTAATGCATTATTTTGTATACACATTTCTACAAACATGTGTAAAAAAAAAGGGTCATTCAATTATTTTATGAATGTGGAAATAGGTCCTGGGATGTATTTCTCACTTTTGCATAACTTCTTATATTCAATTTTGTAAACATAGGAATTTACATAGGACTTCCTTCAGCCTTATACTTGCTCTGATCAACCAATCAGTTCTTGTGTAGGAAAATACAGTTTTTGCAGGAAGGGGTTAATTTTTCTGGGTGTTGATCCCAAGCTACTGTATCTACATCAGTATTATTGCTTGTAGAAAAAGAACAAGGGGTAGAAGTAAGGAAAAAAATCCTTATAGTGTCATGTGTCTTATTTTCACGAGGGTCTTTTTCCTGTAAGACTTTGCCAGTTTTTATTAACAAATTTTTCTTTATAAGGAATGTTCTCCTTGTGGGTTAAAGTAGGAGTCCATCTGTGTAATGCTTTCATTTACAGACTTTAATTTTGTATCACATTACTGTCCACACCATTATTCTGAAAATAGAGAATTTCTGTGTCTTGTAGGAGTGTCACCTGGCTACACAATCTGAAATTGTTCTATTTAAATTGTTTAAGATTTTTCTAAGAGCTTTTCTAAAATTTGTTACAACAACATTTATTCTTGTTAGAATAGTATTGATACTTCAATATGTATTGCAATAACTAAATTACTGTAGTATTTTATAAAAGAGTATAACTTTTCTTTAATTAAAGCGAAATTACAACAGGCTGGCCAGAAATAAAGAACTATTTAAACAGAAAAATATAGAGAAAGACTAAATAATTCTTCACATTTATTATTCATTTTGAATAGTAAATTATTCCATTACCAACTTGTGTTCAATTTAAAAATTCTTCTTCTAAAAGACCACTGATGTAAGTAAAAGAGCAGTGGCAGAAAGTGGGTACCACCATTTCCTGTGGTCTTTTCTTTATCCATAGTGCTGATTTAAATTTGGGGAAAGTTCAAGTGAGTTATAATATTAAATCTTAAATCCAATTAAATGAATTTTTTTTTGGACCAGTCACAAACTTAGTCAATTCCAGTGAAATCAATCAATTGTGAGTTTGTTCTACTTTAATAAATGTAGGAGGATGTGTTGCTGAAAAGGTAAACCTGTTGGAATTTGTTTATACCACTGTACCTTAAATGAAAGCTAAAATGAAATGTTGCAGTTGGTAGGCTATAAAGCAGAAATGTAATAGACCTGTCTAGACCCAAACACTGAAGCCCTCCACTTCAAATGTGAATACCACCTGTACAATTTCAGATAGATTTGTSTCTAAGTCCACCCTTAAGGTTGGCTATGGCCTATGGCATACTGATTTAAAATTAAGAAAATGCATCAAAATACACTTCATGTCCAAAAGAATTTATCTGAGGCAGGCTACATGTTAAAGGGTACTTTAAGGCCACATTGAAATAAGCTTTCTGAAACTCTAAGTTTCAYAGAGGCAGTGAAAGCTGCATTGTAGACACCACATTTCTCTCTTGTTGTGCACTACTATACAAGTTATTGTAATAAACTCTGAGTCAGAGATACATCTTCAAACAGCTACCTCCAAGCATGTGAATAATCCAAGTGAAAATAATTACAATAATTTCATCTCTAAATAGCACAAATATTTAAATGCCTTGATTAATCAGAAGTTGGTTTTCCTTTCTGAAGATGGAAAAGCAGGCCTTTTCTAAAACTCCTATGATAATGCGACATTTTTGTCTTCACTGGAATTTAAACTGAGACTCAACACAAATATGCTAGATAACGTTGATTATGAAAGCTATCTTTTGTGCAATCTTAATTATGTGGGATACATGTGAATATGATTTATGAAGGATCAACAAAAATTATAGACGTATTTTTTCAGTATTTTCAATACATATTGGGACTTGAGAAAAGTCATCCAGGAGGGGGAATAAAATTATATTGTTTCAGCTCTAATTTTTATCTTTTTTTTAACTTTTAAATTTTCATAACAAAGGCAAATATTTAGGATTTTTTGAATCAAAGATTAACAGTTAATTCCAATTTTCTAATTGGGGCACTGAAATTAACTGGTAAGAGTCTTGTCTCTGCAACTCAAGGGCTGAAACATTCAATATTTGGGTGAATTAAATCTGGAAGGTTTTACTTTTCTGTGTTGACCACATGAGTGACAGAGGTCAATAAAACTCCTGTTTTAGGCTTTTCACTTGTAGCCTGAGGCTGGACCAGCTGAGTCTGGGCCGATTTATTAGACTCTCTTGTTGGAGTGACAGGCACAAGGATTGCAGGAACACCATAAAATTCACTTTTAGGTATAATGCAAGCACAGTTGGAACTCTTGTGTCAAGAAAAGTTGGCATGAATAACCAGGATCTCTTAGCATTCCTTGTGGCCTTATCAATACCTTTGACCTCGCCCAGCCTTGCACTGCTCACGTAGTCCCCACGCCCCACAGAGCTACAGCTTAATACCTTATTCTTCTGTCTGGAGAATTGTGCACAGTGGTAGTATCCACAAACTAGTAGAAAGACAATAAATTTACTGCTAAAAAATTTTATACAAGTGTATTAGATACAGACTACTGTTGCTGAAAAGCTTTTCCCTCACTCTCCTTCAACCTCTCCAAGGATACAAATCAATGTTCATATGGTTTTATTCCCTAGGGATGTTCAGGTGTCTCCGAATGAGTGAGCAATGTATGTTTAAAATAAATATATATAATGATAATTATAATAGTAATAAAAATAATTAACAATAATAGTAGAATAAATAATAGTAATAGTAATAATAGTAATAATAGTAATAATAGTAGTAATAGTAATAATAGTAATAATAATAATAATAATAATAATAATACAGCTATCTAAGCCTTCCACTAGGACATCAAAGACAAAGTTTTTAAAATTGCTGTTTAGAGAAGGAACTTGAGACACAAAAGCTCCATTAAGAACCATGAAATTTCTCAAAGTTCAGGTACTTTACTTGATTACATGACAGTAGTTTAGGAACTCTCTTTGTGGTAGGCATTGCTTCACAGACCTGACAGAATGGATAGAGAATGGCCCTTGTGCCTGATCCATAACAGTCATTGCCTGTTACACACATTTCAAGATTCATTCGAGCTATGAAGATAATCGAGGCAGCCGACAGTTACCCTGCAGCTGCATGGATTTATGATGGCACTGTCAAGAAAATGAGCCAAAATGATACAGTAGCTGGCTTTAGCTGCAAATAACGTGATAGGCTGTACAGTAGTAGTGTAGCAGCTGCTGTCATTGCAGGTAATAGGCTATAAAGAAGGCTGATAGCAATACCTGTCATTTCTTAATGGCTGACTTCACTGAAGAGCTTTTGTGGCCTTTAACATGGAGATAATAGAAGATACAACAAATTTTACAGCTTTCACATTGCATTCATAATTTATCTTAAGAGTACTGCCCCAACAAGGACAACAGTTGTCAGACTGAGAAAGAGCAGAACTGGCTTTGAATAGTGAGAGATTGTCTATTTTCAAGAATGAAATTCAAGTACAGAAAATGTTTCAACAGTGTTAAGCTCAGATTTCTGTAAAAACATTCTTCAGTTTGCTGCAGATCTGTTACAGGATATATTGTAGACAGGGGATCCTTACATAGAGATTTGATTTTTCAATCAAGGGAAAAATGTAGAAAAACAAACACTGTGACACATTTTGCATTTCAGTACGAAATGTAGTCTTGTGCCAGATAAGCTATAAACCTACAAAAATGGCTTTGCATGGATCTAAAGCTGGGTTATAGCAGCTGGGAATGATGACATACTGTTATGACATGAAGTAGGCCCATTTGGTTTTAACTAATATGGGAAGCATCTATTAGTTACTTAGGTTATAGATTTGTTCAAATATGAGACTGATTGGCAAAGGGAATATGATATATTTAAATATGTGATTAATATTAGACACAAAGTCTCATAAATTTTGTCTTTAGTTTTGTACCACTTAGGTATTCAACTTTATTTYCTATTATTTAATTTTTTTTTTCTACTTAATTCCTTTACATCATGTCCCAGCTGGCCAGAAGTTAGCTTGTGTCGTGGTTATTTTAAGGCCTACTAGACCTTGGCACATTGATCTTCATCATTTTTCATGCAATTTTCCATTGCAATTTGTTTGAGCTTCCGGTTAGTGGTGTAACATTCCAAAATTATTAGGTTTTCTCATAGAGATACTGTCAACATTTGGAAACTCTGGCTAAATGTGGCTGGCAGTTAGGACCTAATTTGAAAAATTATTCATACCTATTGTGGAAATACTTAATTTTAGACTTCCTTTATCTATCTATCTATYCTTAATGATTGTTTCTAATTAATTGGTGTGTAGCAAGCCATTGCATCAGTGCTGGTAGTTGTAAAATTTGCACCAAGATCTAAAGTTCCTTTACGTTGTTCAGGTTGGAAGGTCAATCAAAAGCATGATAAGTCTGCTGTGAGGCAAGTAGTCTTGGATTTGAATAAATACCAAATAAAATATTTGGCCTTGTCAGAAAAGAAAATGAACTGTAGATGTCTTTGAATGTTTTTATTGCCCAAATTTTAATGATTTGATCATTTTRGTTTTATTACACCCTGTGTGAAAGTAAGAAATACAGGCTTTTTCTTGATGCCTTAAAGAAAGCATTTAAAGCATACTTATACCTAAACAGCAATTTAGACAGGAGGGTATGTTTGTGTGATTTTAGAAGGCTTTCAATCATCCTTGGACTGAAGGATTTTCAACAGGCCTATGATTCTTTATGTCTGTAGGCAGAGTATGATTATGTATGTATCTGATATATGTCTGACAAAAATATTAGAGCTCTTGAAATACATTAATACTTTTTCTTTCTGGAGGCTTGACCTGTTAGTAAATATTTCCTCATTTCCAGAAACGGTATATAAATATTTTCAAGTCCACAGGCACATACCAGAGACAACCTAAACTCAAACACACCCCAACTGATATGTCCAGCATTTGGCTGATAAGGACACTACCTTAAATCCACTTTCTTCCACTATCTTCTTCTGTTCTGGCACCAAGCCAGGTTTTTCAGATCTCAGGACTTCAGCTGAACAATTTAATCTCACAATACTTAATACAGTAGTTGAGGGTGCAATGCACTTTCTTTAATGAATGTGAATTTTTAGGACTATCCTGTACATACATAAACATATTCTATGATTTTTGTCTGTATATTTCAAAGCTCTAAAATTATCACATAAAATCCTGAGTATTCTTTGTCTTCATAAACCACTAACACTGCCGAGACCTTTTAAAAGCTGTGACTCAAATAGATTTTAACTTTACAAACAGAAATGAGAAGCTACCAGTTTAAAGGAAGAAGGCCAGATCTTTTTCCTGTAAATACCAGTCTTTCAAACACTGCTGTCCCATGCTGTCATGCTTAGTTTCATTAATGATTCAGGCCAAGTGAAAGTAGAAAAAATTGTCTGTCAACATATAATAAAGAGTTTTACTTTTGTTCAAAGAGGTATAAAGGCATCCCCTATCACAGATGTAGTATCTGGTTTTTATCTCATTCTGAAATGGCGAGGTCTCTATTTCTGGTATTTTTTTCTGGCTGGTTGGTTTTGTTCCTTTGTTTTCAGGAGGGGTTTTAGTRCAGACAAAGGATAGTTGAGTTTTAAAAGAAATCCTTAGGGACTTTTAATTTTTTCAGTTAAGCAAAGAGTTAATTCTGTTATAACGCAGAGGATTTCACATTTTATCAGTGAAGAATTCTGATCATTGAGAAAAGCATGTTAGCATGTGTCAAAAAGGTTTGTCCTGAGCTGCTTTGGTCAGTTTGCATCACTTAGTACTCAAAATACAATTATTCCATTATTATTCTATTACAGATAGCTTCATCAGCTAGGCTGTCATCTTCAGCTCAGCAACCAGATGAGGCTCTCTTGACCTGTGCTTTCCTATGCTTTCCTATTTTGGTTTTTTTTTTTTTTTTCCTCTGCAGTAACTGAACATCTAGCTGACAGCCACAAACACTTGTGCACAATTTAAAAAAAAAAAAAGTTACATATTTTTAAGCTGCAAATGCACAGCTGTGAAATTCAAGAAAAAGCTGTACAATTTTCACTTGCAAATTTATGGATTCATGAAGTAACATCATTGTGGTTGGTGTATGATATGATTGCTGGCTCTTTTCCTATTCACCCTGCCTTTTCCTACCTTACTGCTATTCTTGGTTTTTGGTTTATTTATCACTACCTAATTTTCAATTTGGTTTATTTATCACTACCTAATTTTCAATTCTTATATAACAATTACAGTGTAGAGGACAATATTTTTTGCTAAATTATTTTATTCTCATCTTGCATCCACTCTTACAATGAAAATATTTGCAACTTGGTTTTTAAAATGTACTCATTCGCATTTTGCTTTTGAAAGGGTGACAGGCAAATCTCTCTTCTCCCAAAATTATTTCCTCTTTCAAGATCATATATTATAGGATCTGAAAATTAATGTGGTTCATCTCTGGTGTACATTTGTTTTCTGTGACAGTAGTATATTTTATATGAGATCTGATTTTTTAAAAAATTTTAATTTAACTTTTTAATCAATTTTATCATGCTATTAAGAAAAGTCTTAGAGCAGTGCCAATTCTTGCTTATATCTGGGGCGTGAATGCTAATGCCCTTTAAAATTTGACAGTACCTGGAATTGTCAGAACCAGCACTTCTAAGGCATTTCATTTGTACTCAACTCTACTTAATTCAGTGCCACTGTCTCAATTTATACTGGTTCAGACTCTCTCTCACAGTTAAGTCTCCTTGCAAAGAGTCTAGTTGGAAAAGTTCAGAGAGGTCCTGAAAATGCCTATAATTGGTAGAACCTCAGAGTCAGGGCAATACCGCTGTGAGAATCACGGGCAGTGACATTCAGCCCTTGACCTCAATAATGTTTCCCAGCTCTGCGATGATAGGACTCAAGGTATATTTCCCTTTGCTCTTATAGCTTCCTGCAGCAGAAATATATAAACCATTCACAAATATTAAGGATGATGCGGTAATTGACATTCATGCTGTGACTTACCATATTCATCTTCTTTTTTTCACTATCAAACACTGTGATACTTCTCCTTAAGAGCTGTGGACAGTGTTGCCAGCATGGAGAGTGGTTTGGGTGCCAGGGTGGACCATTGAAGAGAACACCATTCCTGCTGAAAAATCTTTTGTATGACATTGGTATGTGCCATAAATTGTTGAACCACAACAAACCATATGCAAAAGAAAAAATATGTATTCAGCAAAATAAGCCACTTAGACACTACTAAAACAGACACTGTAAAAATGAGGTGCGTAAGCTTAACAGCAAACCTTGATCTTTCACCTTGCAGGCAGAAGTGAAACAGATTTCAATAGGGCTAGTGTTAGAGAAAGGATTGATTTTAAGGGAAGTATTGCTGTTTTTTTTGATATTTCTTTTCTATAACACTTTCTCTAATGTGACCTCTGCATGTTAAAGGTCATAGCTAATTTAGCAATTCTTGTTGTTCGCTATCGACAGTTACATACCATTCAAGGTACGCTGCATAAAAAGATTACCCTGTGTTTCTTAACTACTGGATATAAATGTACGTTGTAATGCACGGAATAGGTTAATTAGGAATCAAACATTCCTTTAAAATCATTTTAAACTCAAATTATGCTGACAACCAGATTTTTTTTAGCTCTTTCTCTAATAGTTTTGTTAGACATTGAAGAGCTGTGCTCCAAGTCTTGACACATTGTTCTGACTTATGCTCAATTGCAAAGCATGGCTCTAGGGAATAGTTTTGAACCAAAGTACCTCCTTATGACAAGTGAACTCCAGTTCTCCCATTTTTAACTACAAGACCAGTATTCTTTTTCAAAATTTTAGAACCTTTAGAATGTCCTTTCACCTGTAAAATCTGCAGAACACTCAGCCCCACCACCACTGCCCTCCAGGAGCTCTGAGCAGTAACAGAAAAGGGGACAACCTTAAATCTGACTTTCTTTTTTTTTTTTTTTTTTTTTTTTTTTTTTTTGCTAGATGTGAATTAACTGACAAAATTATCAAAAGATTTTTGATCAGTGGTGTTCAATGAATGTCAGATGAAAAGCCAAAGTTAAAAACTGATTTAATGACCATCTCGGGTAATCATATATACAATATTTCAGATGAAAACTGAAAGCCCCAGCTAAAGAGAACATATATTCAATGTCAGTGAAGTTAAAACATGTCAGCAGTGGTTTTTTTTGTATATTGTCTCACATGCAGGAAAGGATGAATTGAATTCATATCTGAAATAAGGTAAGATTTTCCATCTCACCTCATTACGTGTTTCTCCAGAGTGTATCCCCTGTTTTCTGCCTGAACTAAAATATGCGTGTGACGAGCAAATGCAAAGCAGCTCTGCACTGCTCATTTTAATATGACAAAGGTATTTTTTGTTTTGCCACAGTTATATCTTAATTCTGGGAGTCATTAGCACACACTAGATCCCTTTGTTAAAGCAATCTGTAAACGGAGGCGTGAACTAATGAGGGGCTTTATGCGTCCCAGCACAGCTGGCAGCAGAGATGAAGTAGCATTACAGGATATCAGAGAGATTTATACTGAGGATTCATAATAGAAAGATTTTTGGGGACTCGGTCATTATCTCCATATAAATAATTAACATTAACAAATTATCACTGTTATAATTCAGGGAGTTTTGCTTTCTGTCAGCACCCACAGAGTAGTCAAGATTATATTTCCTTTGTTGTTATTTGCAGGATTTTCCATCATCTCAGAATATTTGCCCTTTGTATCTGCAGCCTCTCAGAGGTCAAACTCTCTTGTAGGTGCTGCTCTTGGGGTGGCAGAACTTTTAAAGACTTGAACCCATTCCAGCTTTCTATAATGGGGATGTAATTGATTTAAATATATTTTTATTTTTAATTCATGCTTTAAGGTACCACAGAATTATAATTTCCGCCCCTGCTACTGTGATAACACTTAATGTCCCCTTACCTTTACTTCACACAATATCAACAAAATGCTGAAACAATCTATTTTCAAACTGTGCATGGCTCAATCTATATTTACATATTAAATTTACATTTTAAAGTTGTGCAATTTTGATTGACTCAAACGTGCTGGACTGCTGCAATTAACATCAGATTAGAAAGGATTCATCAAATGGTAATTCTTCAGCAATCATAGAATACTGCAACTTTTTCATGAACTTTATTTTTTCTGATTACTAATTCATATTACCAAGAGTGATTAAAACTTGCAGATAGAGTTTTCAAAGCCTCTTGGCTGATTTGTGAGACCCCACTATTCCCAAAAATATAGGCCATGAGTGGAATTGCTTGTTGTTATATGTCAGAAGATATTAGCAATGAGATACCTTCCAATCTGTCATACTTCACCTAGATAAGGTTTGTACTGGTGTAATTAGCTCCATTAAAAACTATCATTATCTGTAATTAAATAGTTATGCTTGAATGCCAAGATACCTCCAGTTGTCTTAGGAGTCTGGGTCTCAATGATTTACAGTGGCTTTAACTTCACAGTGCATTTTTATAATTTTAAAACTGTATCATATTAAAAGGTTATTAGCAAATATTATTACTGATAGTAATATCCAGTGCCAAGGTACAACAAGACAATAAATTAATATTGAAAACAAAGGAAAATGTGGAACTACATTTCAGAAGGAGGCAGAGAAGAAATGTTTCCCCCGGCAAATAAGACTTTCAAGTAAAGACCTATAGGTGCCCTCTCTGGAAGTTATTCAACAAAATACCAACAGCACTCATGAATATCTAGATTTCAGGTACAGGAAAAGGAGAAAAATATATTTATTAAACTAAATAACAATTTTTCCATAAACAGTGGGGGAGGAATAGTCATGAACCAGACCATAACCATACTAGGTGTAAAAAGAGTGTATTTCAATCATGATCTGGGATCAGAGTATTTTGCAGAAAAACAAAACTGTGAAGTTGTTTTTCAGAATAATATTTTCTTTTCTCATAATGTTTCTTTTCCTTCTTATGTTAGGCAAAAAAATAACAATCATCAGAAAACTGAAGAAAATCAATTTTCTTGCTTCTCCCCCATGCTTCTCCTTAAAAAGAAAAAAAAAAAAAACCAGTGCAATTTTGTTGCTGTTTTTCTTAAAAGGCTGTTTTTCAGAAGAGGAAATTCATGCTGAAGTTTTGAGTAAGTATGAAAACACCTAAGGTATCTAATGCAGCCGTGTATCAGGAAAGTGTCAGAAATCTCATTCTTGGCCACCAGGATCCAACAAGCCTGGGTCCTGTGTACACAGCTGCTATTGCTAGTGTTTAGCACATATCTCTTATTAACTTAGTTTTAAGTGCTGGAGATGTATTAAAGCATTTTCTGTGTGACCCAATTCAAGTGTATATTTAGTTATCAGAAAATCCCTTTTGTTTCCACTTAACAAGGTTAAAATATCTGTAAAAGTGTGTGATACGCCTGGTTGTCCTGAATTTGCAAATCCAAATATGAACTTAAATTTGTGTTTGGTCAGAGCACTTCCAAAGTCAAGAGACTTTTACCTCAAAATACTATTTTAGCGGGTAATTTTCAGCATTCAAAAAGAATAGCAAACCAGTGTCTAACACTTTCTTCCATTGAAGACGGCTGGGACATGGATTTTAACTTCTTTTTTGCAATTAACTTCATCTCATACCAATGACTAAACTCCTGGCTCAGAAACTTTTTCTGGATTAGCATTGCTGTGTCTGATAAAAATTACACAGATGAGATTAATCAATATTGATAAGAAAGCAAATGTGATGATTTCTTCCACACCTTTGCATGACTTGCAGCTGAAGCACTGGGTGTTAAATCAGTGATTTTTTCATCCTGAATGTATAAAATATTCCTTTTATAAAACTAGTCAAACTAATCAGATCAGTTGTTCAGCAGTATGCAGAGTCATCTGTATTGCGAAGGGTCTGTCAACACTTCAACCCCTTTTTCTTTTTCTATCCACTATCCAATCTATCTAAGATTGCATAACCTTACAACTATAAATGCCTTGATTGAAAATCACAATGGGGAGAGAGAAATGGAAAAAAAAGTACTCTCAGATAAAAAAATATAAAATTCAAATTTTATTTTGCATGTCTATTTGAGCGCTTTTATCTCCCAACAGTACGTGATCATACCGTGTGTGCTAAAGCCTCAGTAGATGCAGGTAAGGTGAGGACAGAGAAGCAAACTTAAATTTGAAATATTCCTAACTATTTTTTCCTCTTAAATTATAGCTTTGATTTTATTATATGTCAGCAATTTTTGCTAATTTTTTGCTAGTTTGGCATTGTATGAAAAACCTTCTTCTCCCTTTTATTGGGGGGAAGCAGGTTAAATCATATGGATCAAGATTCATTGCTGCTCTACTCACAGGGAGGGTAGTGCCACAAAACAATATTGCAAGGGGAGTGAATGCTTATCAAGAGAAAGTTTACTTTGGGCATTAAGAATTAATTTAGCTGAATTGGTGCAGTGAAAGTGGTAAACACAATCCCCTTCACTGTTATTTGTCAGGGTGTATTATATCATCCTGGATTGCTTTGTCAATAATCTGCCTGGCCTGCAAGCTAGAAACCTAAGATTGCCAGGATGAGTGACAGGCTGGAGATAGCTGATAATTCTAAGGAATTGGAGGTGTAAAATCTTTAAGGATCATGTCTACAGTATAAATGCAAGGGTATCTCCACATCACTCTGTACTTACAAAGGTAACAGCATTGTTAATAGCAGCTTGTCTGTCCATCAAGTTTGCTTCAGGAGGATTTATCCCTCTTTCACTCCTTATCTTCTATGGCTGTGTTTACTTCTAAACCAGCTGCAGAATAAATTGTCTCTTGTCTTCACTTCCTACACTGAGTACAATGCTATGTTCTTAAACTGTGGTGGTTTTCAGGCATTTCTTTTTCAGAACAGAAACTTCTAATTTTGTTTGTATATGAGTACGCTCAGGTTTTTCGATTGTAGACATGGTAAACACAGGTTGTTTGCTTTTTTTCTTCTTTTTTATGGTACTCCCCTCAAGGTTCATAAATCTGTTCTGTATTGCTAAGGTGTTTGAAATACAGAAGGGAAGACATAATGGAACTGGTTCAGGTGATTAATATGATGTGGATGGAATATGACAAAAATGATTCTTTTATACAGCACAAAATATATTCAGAAAAGTGACTGTGAACATATTCTGACATTTCATGTTTGTTGTGTCTTTCTCACAAGTAGGACCTTTGTAAATAAAACTATTTTTTTTCCAGCTGCCAGCTTTGTGAATTGAATTTGTAAGTTACATAGCTGGTGTCCATGTAGTCATATTAAAAATTATAGATTTTGTAAATTAGTTTATTGATTATGGCACAAGAGACAGTGTTAATAAGATCTCTCTTCTTTTTGAGTGTTGGTGTTTTATAATCATAAGACTACTGAGATCACAGGGGTTTTTTATATTTGGATATCATTAAGAAAACCATTTTTATAATAGCAGCTAGTGTGCACACTGACCTAGAGTGAGCTCAGATAGCCATAACACCTGCCTAAAAATAAAGGGAGCAACGAATTGGAAATGCTTGGTTACCTTACTTTTGTATTGTCAGATATACAAGGTTTTCTAACCACTGATTCCAGTTCAGATCAAAATTAGAAATTGAATAATCAAAATACAAAGAGGAGGATATAGTAAAAAATACTTATGCTAATGAAAAATCAAGATTATATAATGAAGATTTTTATTAGCAGATATAATCAAAATTCAACATCTTACAGTGATTTGCTTACCTTTTACTTAACAGGATTCTCAGAAAWAAAAAAAAAAAAAAAGCCCCACTCAGGTTTCCAATGCCTTTTAGCAGCAATATTAAATTAAATTGTTTGTTAAGTCTATTTTGCAAACGCATGTTAATTAATCATAGATGATATCATTGTTTTTTCTTAATACTCATACTTCTGTGAACAACTGTAAGCTCTGTATTTCTTCTCAAATGAAAAATAGAGCCTCTCAATAAATTCCCTATTTACAGGATGAAATATATAGTTTCAGATTCCAGAATAAAAATCAAAAAATTACTTCATAATTATTGAATGTTGATGTAAAAATTGTATTAACTAGACACACACAGAGAGGTGACTCTTTTATTTCTGTCTTTTATTCTGAAATTCATTACTGAACTCTATGGTCAGAATTTATTTCAGAAAAAAAAAAGTTATGTGTTTACAGGATGTAAAGAGTACAGTTAAACAAAACCTTTGAGACAGTATCAGTTGTCAATTACGAGAGGCCAGAAAAAGCAATCRTGTCCTCCCATTGCTCCTGATTTCCATCTCTGTACCATGTTGGCTATTTCACAGATGTTTTGCAGTTTTTATAGTGAATTGGATTGAGGAATTATGTGAATTAACATGGTGGTGGTGCTTGCTCTTCTTCAATTTTATTAGTGGTATAATCTTATATTAGTGCATTGTATAATAATGATGATGATGATGATGATGATGATGATGATGATGATGATGATGATGATGATGATGATAATAATAATAATAATAATAATAATAATAATAATAATAATAATAGCATCTGGGGGAATTGTTATGAGTTTTTTGTTTTGCTTTCACACAGAGTAATGTACTGACTTAGTTTAGCAAGTGGTTGTAAAAACCCAAGTATCTGCCAAAGGGAATAGGATATGAAAGGGTGATAGTTCAGCCAGAAATAAGGCCAAAGGCAGAGTTGTTTCTTTTGATATGGCCTTTAGTTTAAATTGCTTATTGAATTTTGTTCTGAAATACTCATCTTTCACTCATTTATTCCAAATATAGTATTTGATGTTAACAATAGTTAGAGTGGGAATAGTTATCTTTTATAACTATATTTAATGGAAAATGAGAGATATTTATTACAGAAGCAGYATACCTCAAGTCCTATGTCAGGAACACGTTGAACTACAGTGCTTGATTTTATACCATTCAATCATTTAATCAGCGGCTGTGGTATGATCTATTGATGTCATCGTCATTGATGACATCATGAAAACTGTTGTAATAACAAATAGCACTATTTAAACATTATTGAGAAGCACTTTGGGAGGTGAGGCACTGTATCTGTAAATCACATGTGAAGTGCAATAAATGAAGACTCAGTAAAAGGTTTATTTATCAAAGGTTAGCTACTCATCTAGAAGAATAACATAACCATTGCTTTGTAAGTGTACACCTCTTTCATAGTTTATACTGGAATAAAACATACCAGTAATCTCATAGGAAGGGGAAGTATTTATAGCTAGGATATATTTATGCCTATTGTCTTGAAGTTGCATACCTRTATATAAAATTAATATAATATCTAAGGCATTTAGTACCCCTCACTTTAAGGTAATAGGTATCGTTGGGAAGGAAAAGAGCTTTTTCTTTAGGTCTAATTTTATTTAGATTGACCCTTGAGGAGCTAAGGCCCTATTTGTTGACATCTTCAATTTTATCCAGGAATTTTTAATTTTTTTTCTTTTTCCTTCCTATTTTTCCCCTTTTTTCCCCCTTTTTTTTTTTTTTTTTTTTTTTTTTTTTTTTTTTTTTTTTTTTTTTTTTTTTTTTTTTTTAAAATTGAGCTTCCTGTGACAAAGTGAGTATATTCCTAGTCAGCTAGGTCTCAGGAAACCATTCAGCAGTGTTAGTTGCTTGCAATACTTTATGATAACTTTTTATAGTTATTTCCTCTACTCAGCCATTGCATTTGACCTCCATCTGTCTCTCTGCAAAGGTTTGTGCATTGTTCAGCATCAGATACTCCTTTTCTTAGAGGATTTTTTTGTTATCTCTGCTGTGTGCCAGGACCTCCTCTTGACACTGTGACAATGACTGTAAGTCACATTCTCAAATGCAAAGATGTCTTGTCTTCAGATCACATCTCCTGCCTCTTCTCCCCACTCACAATGGACCACATAAGACAGGAGGTGAACTGTTCACAAGAATCATTGAAGTTAAACATTAGAGCATCCCAAAACTTTACAGAACCATGATTCTCAATGTCGAATGCCAAAACCACATCTGCTACAAATAACACAATTTAGGGTTGGTTTTTTTTTTTTTTTTAAATATCACCTGATCCATAACAGTGAAATAATATTGTTATTAGTTCAAAATATTATCTGTATCTTATCTAATTCCTGGCTAATAACATGATAATTCATTGCATTTTCATAAGACATACTCTAGGATATCTTATGGATAACAGATGTGGGGAAAGTTCTTGATAAAGAGTTTTCAGATCAGTGCCTAACTTAAGTGCTTATGGTAGCAATGGGGATATATGGTTTAATCTCACTAAAATGCTGGGGTGCCATACCAGAGTCATATCAGGACTGTATATGTGTAAGTGTACAGATATCATCAACTTCCCAAGATCCAGAACTGCCTTCAGATATACTGGGCTTCTAGGACGAAGTATGGATTATTTTTCCTCTTTATGTTCAGAAAGACGCTGTGTTCACACAGAGTTTTCACAGTCCTTGAAATATGTGCACAAGTCTCCCAAATCAGATGATGGCTCAGAGAAGACATCATTCACATCAATTCCCCTGTACATGTAGATCCACAGAAAATGTTTTTGACCTATGTTTTCACTTCAGCCAAAATGTAACAGATGACAGTGTTCAAGAAAAACTGTTAAAATGTCAACTCTGTGATTTATAGGAAGAAAGGTGATGGTCATTGAGATTAAATTTTTTTGTAGCTGTTTTTTTGTGAAATAAATTCTGCTAGCTGAATAAGTCTTTTGTGAGACATTTGACTACAAAGCAGAACAAGCATTATCAGTCTAAGCAGGGAGAGCTCTGGATGAGGGTATTTGTATAAAGCTGAGATCTAGACACAAGACGTATTTGAAGTGACATGTCTTTGAGCAGGAAAGCTGTTAACAAGATTGCTCTTTATCAAGGACATTCTAAACCAGATGACCTATAACAAGATATTCTCATGTGAGAGAGAAACTCAACATTTGTTCCATGATGAAACTCGGAAAGGAATAAAAACTAGCAAAAAGTAATAAAATACTGAGGGAAAACTGTGAACTGATCAGTTTAAGAACACTGGGTAAAAGCAAATTCCAACCTGCTTTGTACCTGARTATTTGTGATTTTGGTTTCTTCCTGAGTTCATTGTCAGACACAGCTTCAGAAGGTGTTAGTTTTGGAGGGGATCRTATTAATAAATAGCAAAAAGAGACAGAATTTTAGTTTTGCAATATGATAATGTTTGGAGAGTGTAGAAAAACTTTTATTGGTCAAATATATGCCTTTGCTGTAAATTCTGTGGGTATTTCCAAACAATATAATTTTTATCTGCTGAAGCAATTCTTTTGGGATCTAACTATTTAAGTGTCAGATTCTGCCACAGCATTAATCTGAGACCCAAATATCTATTGTATTCTTACCACAATAGTTTCTACAGTAGAAGTTACCTGCTTGCAAATGGTGGGGAAACATGGAACCTGAAAAGTGTATTATAGGTTAATATTCTGGGACTGTTCTCAAAAAAAAAAAAAAAAAAAAAAAAAAGAAAGTAATTGCAATGTCACAATGATGTTCAGCATGTGGTGCTTTAGCAAAAAGTAAGGAAATAAAACCTCTGATATTGTTATGACACAGTGGATTTTTATGTTTGGATTTCATTAGCAAAGCACTTTAAAAACATTAACAAAATAAATCATTCAAAGACCCAAAAGAGGGAGTTAATTATTGATTCTGTGACAGAAAGAACTCAAGCACTCTTCCCAAGGCTGCGGAAGAAGTCACTCTCAGAACTGGAGTCACAGGAATCAGAATTTCCTATTTCTCAAGCTTGTTTTGTTTTCTTTCCTATTAAAAATTGAATTGTATTCACTTCCTTAGCAGGTAGTCAGTTTGTCATAGACATGAATATTGGTGACCCTTGTAATTTTATTCTAATAATAATCTTCATCAAAATAATGCTTTAGGAATCAGAATTTGCCACAATAATATCTGCAGCAGAGAGTGCCAAAGACGACTGATGCCTTTATGTTAGCCAATATGAGAGTAATGAGAAGCTATGACTTTTTGTATGAAAGCTCTTTATTTAAGGAAACATGTAACTGCAATTGCAACTACTACAGAGCAATATTTTTCTCTTCCTGGTAAATCCCACATTAATAGTGAGCTGAGTTTTTTGTTTTCTTTTTTATTTTGCACTCTTTTCTAAAACTCAGAATGACTAGCATCGTCCTGGTCACTCCTGTGACAGAGAACACCACTGTTAAAGCAGTAAGTATGTGTTGAGGAGTATTCATGATGAAATTATTTCAGGAATACCTTGACACACAAACTGAGTTTTTCACACAATTGACATTTTCTTGGGTGCCATGATGCACCTGCAAATTTAGGATTGAGAAGGGTGAATTGTGAGGTGAGATAGAGGAAGCATCCTTCCTTCAGTCCAGCATTATGGCACTAACAAATGGAGAGACAAAAATGTCTTGGTGGAAAAATGGTTGTGCTGGAAAATGCCACATTGATGAAATTTAAATGTTCTTTGGAAACATTCAGTTTTTCTCATATTTTCTGTCAGAAACTCAGCAGAGTTGCTGCCATTCATCCACCTTCCCAACAGCTTGGTTGGCAGGCCTGGGAGACTCAGGTCATGTCAGTGATCCCAGTGCTTCCAGGCTGTCTGCTGCAGAGGTGAAAGTTTTGCAGAGGCCCTGACTGCTGGTCCTCCCAGTTGTTTGATGGAGAGCCTGGAAGCAGGATATCAGGTCTCTGGAGCAGCACGGGATGCCTCAGTCTTTGTGCTGAAGTGCTCCATTGATGAGGTTGAGTTTGGTCTGGGTCTTGTTCTGTAAATTTTTCTTGATTGGTCATCCATACTAGGGATCCTTTTCTTTTCAGTGCTGAAGTTTTACTCTGTTTTAGATCATCAGACTTGCCTTCAGAGCTAGAAATCCAGGCTCTGGTACACCSTGAACTTCCTCACTTGTCCCCAGGAAATCCTCCAGTATTTATCTAGGGAAAATCAGGCTCCTACCAAAGTGAGAAATAGGTGCATCTCTTCATGATGATTTATTTAGGAATATCAGAGAAGCAGAGGAAGATATTACAACCAGGGAAAGATGGTTTTTAGGGCTGCTAAAAACCTGTACCTGAGGATGAGTAATCCTCATTTCCTTCGTTAGCCTACTAAGAGTAAATATTTCTGCCATATTTTTGTTTTTATCGCTATGGGGGATGGAAGAGTACTTGGGGATGGATGGCAGCAGTTCAACAGTTTTGCTCCTGACATATTCTGTATTTTTTGTTTAGTTTTGTTTAAAACCTTGGTATTGAGTTCAGAAGCCATGAGGGCTAGAGCAAGAGGCTGATCTTTTGAGGTTGCTTTTGTTTTTCTTAGCTTTGCTGCTGTTAGGTTGGTCAGAATGGGGAAGTGTTGTTGGGACAAATTACAAAATTTTCACCTGTAAAATTTAAGACTTCATTTTCAGTTGCAAACTCAGTATAAATGAGAGACGGGTGTTCCATTTTGATTTGACCATGGCTCAGGGTTTGTTGCCTTTAATTTAGTAGTACAACAGAGAGATTGATTTGGCCATGATTTGGCCATGGAACACTGTATTCTAGATTTTTTTGGTTTCTTCCTCAATCAATAAATTCAAGAAATTGAGGCAAATATATAAATGGTTGCCAAATATGACGCAGATAGAAAGAACTTCATTGAATGCTAAGTTATTATAGTTTCAATATATCTTTCATGTTATCACTCCTATTTCATTCTTTTCCCCCCACATTATCAGCCACCTGATTCTCCTACCCATAATATATCTTTGTAACTGATTCAATGCTCTAATGATTCCTACTGAAGTGATTGAACATTGATAATGGGATGATACTAGTCTCAGATCCCTTAGAGATCCCTTAGAAATCCATTAGAGATTCCCACATTGGGCAGGATTTTTACCAAAGGGTTTCTGCAGCATATGTAGAGATCTTCTACTGACTCCATGTGARGATGAAGGAGACTAGACAATCTTAGTAGTCCTCTGTACTTTTCCTCATGGTTGAATCACTCTTAGTAAGGATTCCATGCAGAACCAGTTAGTGTTACCAGCGCAGCAACTCTGATGAAGTGATCGTTTACAGGGTGTAGGTATGTCTTTAGGAGTTGAGGAATTTTGGTCATTACTGGAGGATTATGAAAACCTTGACTAATTCTTGTCATCTCCTTGTCTTTGAGGGAGGTCAGAGAAAGTAGATRTCCTGGGGGGATGCATACGGATTCATTGAGGGGCAAGAAGTTGCAGCTGCAGAATATTTTGGGAAGCAGAAAGACAACCATATGTTTTTTTCCAGATCTGTTCACCTTGCCTGCTTACATGGGGACTGGACACAGCCAGACCACTTGTACAAGGACCCACTTATGTGAGGAGACCCATGTTCAAACATCCTCCAATCTATTTGCCTGACATGAAGCATGGTATTTGCATGTCATTGAATTCCTGTTATTTTAATCTATACAGTGTGTGGGATAAATGCAATTTTTGTCACATCTACAAAACAAAGAGCCTGTGCTTGGAATATTAGTAGGAGTGCAAAGGATTTAGTTGCTCTGGCAGAGCCATGTGGAAAATCTTGCACAACGCCTGCCTAAGCTTTGTCTGATTCCAGCCAATATTATCAGTCTCCCACATACTTGAGCATTAAATTAATTTATGACTATTTAAATTTATTTGTCAACTACACAATTTGTCATTAATCAAATAATAGACCAGGTAGGAAAAGATAAAAGAGCAAGAGACTGATGCCAGCAATTTTTTTTAATTTTTTTTCCCAGTGGCAAATTTCAAAATTTTTTGAATCTGTCCTCTTCACACACCCCTCAGCCTCTCTCCCCCTCATATAACCCTGAGTCATGGTTTAACCCCAGCCAACAATCAAGCCCCACGCAAGGACTTGCTCACTCTCATACCAGCAGGAACAGGGAGAGTTGGAAGGGAGGGAATCAGAAGCTAAAAAATTCGTAGGGTGAGACAGACTGAAAAGGAAAGCAAAAGCCACACACACACTCAAAGCAAAACAAGGAATTKATTCACAGCTTCCCATGGCAGGGAGATGCTCAGCCATCTCCAAGAGAGCAGGGCCCCAACACCAATGGTTACTTAGGAAGATGAACATCACTCCAAATGTCTCCCCCTTTCTTCTTGCCCCCACTTTATATTCTGAGCACACTGTCCCATGATCTGGAACATCCCTTTGGGCAGCTGTGTTACGTCTGACTGAGGCAGAGTTCATTTTCCCTTAGCAGCCCTCACAGTGCTGTATTTTGCCTGGGGAGCTGGAAAGGTGTTGAAAATGCACTCATAATTTGGCTTCTGCTTTCCCCCTCACCAAGGGGCTGGAGGGGACACAAGCAAGCCAGCTTATCCAAATCAACCAAAGTGCTATTTGATAGAAATAAAAGCTAAGGGAAGCAGGAGGAACAGGGATATTCATTATTCTGCAATATTTATCCTCCAGAGCAATCATGGCATATGCTGAAGCCTGGGAAGTCTGAATATTGCTCACTGATGGGAAATAGAGATTAACTTTTCACCTTTGCTTATGGACACACAGACTTTCCCTTTTCTTTTTTTTTCTTTAGTAAATTGCCTTACCTTAACCTACTAATTTTTTTTTCCATCTTATTTTTCTCTTCTCCATAACATTGGAAAGTGGAGTGATAGAGCAGCTCAGTGGACACCTGGAACCCAGCCAAAATCAAACTGCTACATCAGTTTAGGTTACTTGTCCTGGCTATGTCTCCTCCCAAAGTCCTATGGACTCCTAACTTTCTCATCAACATGGTAAGTGTATGAAAAGTAGAAAATGCCTTGGCTCTGGGCAAGCCCCCTGCTTGCCAAAATCAAAAACATCTCTATATTATCAAGTGTGTGTTCAGCACAAATCCAAAACATTGTCCTGTACTAACCACAGGAGAGAGACATGAGAAAAATTAACTCTCCTTCCACCAAAACCAGCACACCATGATAGAATGAAAAACAGATTTCTAAAGTATTTCACAAAGGAAGTTACTATTTCTTAGAAGTGAAGTTTATTTCACTGTACTCTCTGATGAGGAAACCTCAGTATTAATTCAGTGAATGGAAGTCCCATTCCATGAAGAGTAGCATTAGTGAGTTTTTATCCACTGGTTCATACTTCTGCCATCCCATCCCAAAACTCCCTAATCTCCTTTACAGGTCTGAACTAATCTTTTTGTTCCTTATTTGAAAATTATTAAATTTCCTCGAAGTTCAGCATCTTCATTCCATCACTATATCTTCCACCAAGCACCCACATGACCCTAAGTGCAACTGTGTAGTCTAACTGAACTGGACATCCCTGACAATTTCTTCATCCTGCTTGTGATATTCTTCTGTAGTGGAGCTACTTTAAACTGRCAGGTTCCCTCAGTCTATGCCCCATTCCTAAATGCATGAGGAAATGTAATTAAACTGTTTAATTTAATAAGCTTTTAAGTAACTGACAGACATCTCATCCTCTGCTATGCTGCCAAAGTTTAGCAATTTTTTTTTCTCTTTGAGAAATGGAAAAGTATTTAGAGTGAAAATGCACTTTCTTACCCCTTTACTTGCCACACCACTTATCTCTTCAGACTTAGATTTATTGAGTCATTTCCTGGAAACTACGCAATTTGATTTGTTTGGCTCTGTGCCAATTAGGGAAGCTTTTAAATAGCCTCATGTGTAACACCACATTTCAGATGTTCACCAAACACATCAAGGTGCCRCAGTTCAGTGGCAAGTTTTCCTCTAGGTGCCATTTGGAATCACCAGATACAGAGCATCAGAAGCTGTTGGTGAGTGTGTACAGTGTGTTCCCTCTTCAACCTTTCTTTGCTCATCAAGATTTCATATTCAGGCAATAAAAATACTTCCAGCTAGATGTTTGAATTGGCTATTCCTGTTGCCATCATAATTTCTCCAAATAAAGATGGACCTAAAGATCCTCTCTAGTTATTGTCAGTAGGGTCTGTATGTAAAATACTTTCATTTTAATKACTACTCAGTGTTTTTTAATTAAGGTGTTTCTGTAACAATATACAAATTAGGGAGTTGTAGGGAAATTCTCACCAGTACATTTTGAGTGGTTTAATCAAAATTTATATTTTTATGAAAATGAGAAAGAATGAAAATATGAAAGAATGAAAATAACTTCCAACAAATTAAATAATAACATTATATATTGATAATTACACTATTAAGTGTATTGAGATGACAGCAACATCTTCTTTCTATCAGGGACATATAAAATCATAATTTAGATCTCTGTGGGTCAACTGGTACAACCTCCTCCTCAAATAAGGGAGGCCAGAGCATGGCCTCACCAGATTATCTCCCTTTCTGATGCTTTTCAGCCTTTCTACTTTGTCTCTGGTAACCCTAGTACTAGTCTGAGGAGGGTGTCCACCACATCCCATCGGTTGCAGCGGCCATAACTGCTGCAATAGGTACTCTCTAGAGCTGGAAGCCTGAATGGTCAATGGTTTTTTCAGCTGGAAGCCTGAATGGTTTTTTGCATGCTTTTCATGGGGTTTTAGGAGCTCTGTCTGGCTCACCTAATCTTTTTTTTTTTTTTTTTTTTTTTTTTTTTTTTTTTTTTTTTTTTTTTTTTTTTTTTNGTTTAGAAGAAGGACTTGGTCCCCTCTGGGTGGACACCATAATCGAGCCCTCTCAGCAAGTGTAATGGCCAGCAACTGATCTAACTGCCTGTGCTGCAGCACCTTAGTGCCCTTCACAGTCTCCCTTCCTGCATAATCTGCCCCAAAAACTACCCCACCATGTCCTTCTGCTGCACCACCTGTTCTTYGCCTGCTGCCCTGGTCTCTGTGCTCCTGATTGCTCATATTCCATTGTAAATGGAGCCATTTACACTTCCCACACTGCTGCTGGCAATGCTCCCTCCTGGTGCCTCTTGGTTTGCAAGGGATTATGGTCCTGATGGGGCTCAGGGCTGAGTCCATGAAAAGGCTGTACATGGTCCCACAGCCTACAGGCTACTCAACAAAAATGCATGTCAGGAAAAATAAATTGGAAGRAAAAAAATACTCTGCAAAATTATGTCTCATTCMTGCATTGTGTTGTGAAGAGACTCTTTTGAAACTGAATTGCAAAAGGCTGCTCAGATCAATGGGTATGTTTGCTTCAACTCTTCCCAGATTCTGCCTTAGATACACTGACAAAATCCATCCTCTCAATAATCTCTGACTTTGGTAAAAAGGCGATTATGATAGATCAAAATGAAATGCAAAGCAATATCAGTTTGAGCCTGAAAGTCGAAGAGGCAAAAAGATCAAGTGACTCACCTACAGTAAAGTTGCATGTTTTTTGAGAGTTGCAAGTTGTTTTTAAGACCAAATATAAGATTGCTAGTGCACCACATAGTATTGAATCAGTAAACTGAAGCGGACATCTGGCAGCAGGAAAGATAAAGTAGAAAGGAAGAAGCAAACCAAACTAAAAATAGCATGGTGATGACACTGGTGATAATTAACCTGAAAAGACAAAGTGGATAACAGGACAATGACAGTTCAAATAGAAATCAATAAATAGGAAAGTTTTCAACACAAAAGTATAAGTCCTTTTAATATTAAAGGAAGATACATGTGCAGTGAGAGAAAATACTTCTCGAGAAAGCAGGGCAATTTCAGTATCAATATAATTGATAAAATTGTTAGTAAAAGTGGAGTAGGAAACCCTATACATGAGGAGCCCTGTAAAAGTGCCAAATCCTTCATAATGGTGGAAAATGATGACTAGGATTTTAAGGGTTTGGGGGCAGGTATTATGGTCTGAAGAGGCAAGTTCTGAGAGGTTCCCTTTTCCAAATAGCATTAATTTTCCTGGGTTCAGCTTTAGCCAGCTGCTTTTCATCCAGGTGCTGATTTTGGCTCGTGCATTGGGAGGATAAATGCTATATCCTGTAAAGCATGAAGTAGAATATTTGCATACTCTTTTATATTTCCCAGAGAATTCAAAATATATGGTGGAAAATAATGACAGCATCATGCCAATCAACACGCTAAGTGTCAGAAAATCTGCAGCATCACTGACTTTCTTTGTCAAGAGAAGAACTCTTAACATTATGATTCAGTTGGTTCTTTGTTTGTCTGAATTATATAGAGATGTCGTTTTATATCTAAATACCAAGAGTAAAGAACCTCACTTGACTTCCTGATCATCAGATCTAGATTGTGATTTTCCCAATGAGCCTATCAATATTTAAATATTACCTGAGGATTAGCATCTGACACACCAGAAAAAGGGTCAGTCATTAAAACATAGTTTCAAGAGAAATGCAGTGTTAGAATTTATAGCTCAGCCAGCTCTCTRTTCCTCACTTCTGCATTTTTATTGAATTATATTATTTTTTAAAATATATAAAAAATTTCTGATGAAGATTTAATTATCTGATTCTCAATTAATACATACTTGAGCTTTAGACTGTCTTTGCTACCATGAGACAGTGTGTTTTCCCACAGGAATAGTGGCTGATATAGCTGTTTACAAGATTTTTCTTGGGGAATGCTCTATGTTACAGAGTAGAAATAGCTGGCTCCGAATCTTTTAATGAATACCCATTTATGCTGTAACAGATCCATTTTAAGGACTTGACAGAAGTCTACCRAGAGAACAAACAAGCATGCAAAAACCACAGAGAGAAAGCAAACTGGTACTTTGTTACTRATAATTGAGACAGTGGTAGATCAGCCTGAACATTCACCTATCCTACAATGCTAGAGGTTTTAGCTAGGAAGAATAAAACTTTCCATGAGTGGTGTCATCAGGATTTTTATTTTTTTCAAAGATATGTTTATTTTCTGTGACTCTGTCTTTACCCTGCTAAGGCTACCRGGGTTCTATGACTCTGTTCTTTGCACTTTGCTCTAATATTTCCAGTTTAAGTATCAAGAAAATTTTCCTAGAATCAAAAAGTTGTCTAAAAACAACACAGTACTTGCCAAAAATCTCATAATCCACCAGTGTGAATGTAATGATGGTAAAGGAATGAAATTTCTGAAGTCGTGTCCTCGATACACATAATTAAATATCATGTCAATCTTTGTTACAAACTCCAGTGTTCAAAAACAGTTTTATTGTGAACTGTTGAGGGACTATTTATTTGAGGTTTAAAAGTCAGTCTGCAGATTCTAAAGTAAATAATTTTCCTTGCTAAGAACAGGGAAAATTGGGCGAGCAAGCAATCAAGTAATCATAATGAAATAAGAACTCCAGAGAAGGGAGACTTGATGTCAGCAGAAAGATTCTCTGCTCACAACTGAATGTTATACAAGTAAAATTTTGGAGTCTCATGTATGCTTATTATCCCAATGTCCTTTGTACGGTAATCTCCAGACACTGCTGCTACATTAAAAGGAAATTACAAATAAAATGCTCTGGACTTCCTTAGCTATGGTTTATTCGAAAATCTAAGTCAGTAATACTCTTTAAAGATATTCATTATTAGCTAGGGGCAACACTAGATTCTAGAGTACTAGATTCTTACTAACAAGCAGATATTACAATTTTGGGCACAAAATTCAGTACAGGCTTCGGAGYGCATTACAGTTGAAATCAGTAACAGTAACATTACTGCTAATAGCCATGAATTCAGCCCTAGAATTTTCTAAATTTCTTTTTCAGCAAATGAAAGAAGGAATGATTCTGCAAGTTATCCATTCCTTCATAAAATTATCTTACATAAAATTTCTCACATGTTCCTACCATGAATCTAGCTGACTCATTCATTCATTTTTCAACAGTAGTGATCTATTTACATGTCTATATAGCCTCATCATCTGGTGGTCATTCTTTAGCAATAACTACACAGTTCCTGCTGTGGAGAAGTCAAATAAATCAAATAAATAAAGAATAAAAAGTTCAGGAAAACATAACCAAAAAAAAAAAACCCACGAGAATTTAACCATATTTCTAAAGGTAACAAAATAGCAAGGTGAGGGATTTAACCTATAAAAATGAAATAATCACTGGCTAATGAGTCAAAATTAAACATATTAACGTATTAAAGAAAAATTGTGTCATAGAGACTACCCTGTACTAAATCCTGTATRAAGGATTTAATACAGATTGCAAAAAAAATAATATAATAAAATCCCTATGTCTATGGCTGAAGAGTTGGTTGGCAAAAGCAGTTATGAGAGTTGTCACCAAGAGAGAATTCAGGACAGATGAGTAATGGTTATATATAAAACACTGGGGTTTTAGCATCTTTCCATCTTAAAGATGGTGCTTAGTGGGACAACTGAAATGGTTTTGTACTTTATTGTGACAAGTTGTGTTGGTTTTGTACGGCCTGGATTTTGGTAGCAGGGGGCCACAGACGTGGCTCCTGTCAGAAGCTGCTGAAAGCCTCTACCATGTCCAGCAGAGCCAGTCCCTGATGGCTCTGAAGATGGTCATGCTGCTGGTCAAGTCTGAGCCAATTGGTGGCAATGCCTTTGTGATAATATATTTAATAAAAAAATGAAACAAAGAAGGACACTGATTTTTTCCTAGCCAGAGAAGAGGAGGAGATGAGAACATGCGAGGGAACCAACATGGAGACACCAAGGACAGTGGAGAAGGAGGGGCAGGGGGTGCTCCAGGCACCGGAGCAGACATTCCTCTGCAGGCTGTGGGTGATGGTGACCATGGTGGGTGGAGCAGCTGTGCCCCTGCAGCCCATGGGACCCATGGGGGATGCAGAAATCCACTCACAGCCTGTGGGGGAGGTGCCCACGCCGGAGTGGGTGGATGGCTGGAGGGGGCTGTGGCCCAGTGAGAGACCTGGTTGAGAGAGGGCCCCACTTCCAGGCTGGAGCAGTCTGGTCTTGGAGGAATGCACCCCGTGGAGGAGTGACCCATGCAGCAGAAGTTTTGGGACTGTCTGTCTGAGGGAGGAGACTGACATTGCAGCAGTTTTGGGACGACTGCTGCTTGTGAAATGGATGCACACTGGAGAAGTTCACAGAGAACTGTCTCCCATGGGAGGGACCCCATGGCGTGGGAGGGACCCCACAGTGCAGTGGAACGACTCCTCTCCCWGWGCAGTGGAAGAAGATCCCGGTAACTGACCAAAACTCCCATGTCCTGCTCTCCCTGCACAGTTGATGGGAAGGAAGGAGGGGTTGGGGGAAGAAATCATGTCTTTAAGGGTTTTTTTTACTTCTCTTTATCCTCGCCGGTCTCGGTCAGTAATAAATTCACTTTGTAACTCTAAGCTGAGYCTGTTTTGACTTTGGAGTGTTATCTCCTGGTACTTATCTCAACTCAGAACTGCTTCATCAATTTTTTTCTCTCCTCTGCTCAGGTGGGGCAGGGGAGAGTGAGGGAGCAGCTGTTGTAGGTGCCTRGCATTTGGCCAGGGTAAAACCAGGACACAATTAACATGAGATGGTGTCTGACAGATTTATCATGAGAAACATATTCTTATGTTCTTTTCAGTCAAGATAAAATGCTGACATGATGGGGGAATGGGGAAGGAGATGAAGGTGCTTTAGGTGAGAAAAAAAAAAAAGTGGTACCCAGTTTTTTACAGTAGAGGAGGACATACAAGACCTAGGACAGCACACTGGAAATTTAGTGATAAAAAATGGGAATTCAGGCAGAATTTTTTAATAGTGCCAGATTTGAAATATATGAAGTGAGATGCCAAGTTGTATCAACACAGCAAATACTATAAATAAATGCAAGAGACATCTTGTCATTTTTATTAAAAGTGAGGACACTGAAGGGTGCAGTGACAATGCAGCAAACAGGCTTTTTGAGACAGGTAGTTTTTTCCTGTGCTATGAATGAATGCTATGCCTTTTAGCATTCATTTTAATTATGTTTCAGGGGCATTTATTACCTTCACTTTACGCAGTCTGTTAAAGGTAGCTGAATTTTTCTTCATTGTGGTATTAATATATGGTGTTTCTGAGTGCAATTCTTGATATCTATGTGGAAGCACTATCATCACTGCTGAGAGCCACAATTTTCATTTCTTTTAAAGAAAGTAAATCTCAAATTGTGCCCCTGGAAGATGCTTCTATACTCTTGTACCAAAGCCCTTGGTAAACTCTCACGTTGTACAAGATTAATATTTTTATTTATTTTGGGATTTTGTTTGTTTATTTGTATAAAATTAATATCTTGATATGTTTTCAGTAGATGCTGCTGATACTTACCAATCATTGGGTTAGAAATTTCTGGTGACAAATCCTACTCATGCAATGTCTTCAGTTTTGTAATAGGAAAAGGGCACTTTGCAGTAGGTTTTTTAAATGCTGATTTCAGTGTGACTTGGGGACATTTGTAAGTCCTTTAAGACCTCACAGCTTTCTATCTCAACAAGGAATGTTTTCAGATAAAGGAATATATTTTCTCTCTCTTGCAGATCATGAGAGAAATGTGTTTCAAAACACATTCAGTATTTAAAACAAGAAAATTTTGGGTTTTAACCTTACTGCAACCATCCTCACAAGGGTTTCTGATAGGTCAGATAGTTTCAAGGTTGTTTGCAAATTTAATTTGCTGCCTTTTCTGCTTTATAAGTAGGGTTATATTATAAAAATATATGTAGAAGGATGACTAAATTCCTACTTTTAAGGATTTCCAGAATAATGTAGGAGTTTGGAAATAAAAATGTCCTTCTAAGTAGTGCATATAACTAACTAGAGTATTTAAAATTTCCTGCTTTTGTGGAAGGCTTTGCCTATTAATATCAAATTATTGGAGGTTAAAGAACTCAATGGCCTATCCCTTCCAGCAGGTTTTTTTTTGGTTTTTTTTTTTTTTTTTTTTTTTTTTTTTTTTTTTTTTTTTTTTTTTTTTTTTTTGTTTTCTTTGTGGTAACATTACATCAATTGATAGAATTTATATGGTTGATCATATTACTAAAGCAAGATTTCTGATAGTCTCCAGTGGTGATATTACAGGTGCACCAATGGCTCTAACATAATCTGATGAAAAATGTCTCTGTCCTAAAATTGTAAGCAAGTACAATACAAATTACTATTCATGTCATATTGCTAACTTTGTTTTCTTCTTATTAGGACCTTGTATAAATCATGAGGAAAGATGACAGATTTCACACATTAGTCATGGTAAAATGGTAAATTTCACAATTAGTCATAGACTATTAGAAAATTATCTAGAAATATAGTTTAAGTCATTTTTCTCATTAGGCAGTTAGTTAATATCTTCATAACACACTTGAGTGTAAGCATGGCATTTCACCTTATAATCAACTCTTGAATTTCTAGTTTCAGTATCAAACACAAAGTGAATCTTCTTCAAACACCTCAAATGCATATTTCTGGAAACACTTTTTTTTTTTTTTTTTTTTTTTTTTTTGCTATATATGTTCCAATTTGCGAAAATGTGAGAAGTCATATTACTGTATTAAAATCTGGATACTTCCCTCTTGTAGCAAAATACTTTGTTTCAAATTTAGACACTTTCTGCAGTTTTGTTACTAAACTTTAAAAGTTCCTGCATTTTGCACTTATGTGTCATACTGATTTTGAAGTGTCTCAGGAATTTTTTATTTATTTAATGGGCCTACAYAAACAATGCTTTCCTACAGTTTGTGCTACTAGATGGTTTATTGTCCAGTCTGTAATTTAGAAGGATGAAGATTTACTGACCTTCAGCATCTTTCCTTAACACATCAACTATGTCAATGGCATACACTGAAAGTTGTAACAAGACCTTCAGCCTCCTTCTTTACCTTGGATCACAGTCATTTTTTCAGCTCATCCTTCATGACAGTTTGGGTCTGTGGCATACATTTATGACAACCTTGGTTAGTATAATTATGTGTATTTACACATAATTTTAAGAAACATAATGCAATTTTGTGTGGTTCATTTTTCAGAAACTGAAGACCTACAAGGACCCTAACAGTAATCAGACTTTCTTATTCCAGCTTCACMTTGCTTCATAGGTTGATATAAAGGAGAGTAAAGCAAATGTGCATTACTTAGATAACCCTACTGTGAAAATCTCAGACTACTCATTATCAAATACTTTTGTCTCRTATGCTTCCAACTAAACATTTACAACAGCCACACACTGTCATGTGCTGTTTTATTTCCCAAGTGTTTCGCTTATTTTTGAAATTATCCTGAGTTTTGTTTGAAAATATGATATCTAAATGATACTGAAATTGGCCAGATATAAAGTTTCTAACACAGTTTTGAGTATTAGAAATCAGACATTCTTTACTGAAGGACACTGGTGACTCAGAGGATTCTTCCTCTAATCAAGTGCCCCGAGTGTGGTTCAGAGTTTTTATCACATGCAGTGATTACATACACATTAGTTGTCCCTGCTTACTTGAAGCACATGTATTTCTTTATTTTACATTTTAATTTAATCAAACTCCTTATCAAAGTTCTTGTATGGTCTTTTTTTCCATCTTCTTCAGTGGTTGTCAAGTGTCTGATGTCCTTTTTAGGTGGCTTTACCTCAACCCCAGCATTTGAGTTAGCACAATATTGYTGTTTTACGCTACCTCTGCTTTTTCAGCCTTGGAGAGCTGAGCTGGCATCCTGCTTGCATTTTGCACCACTTCTGTTTGCCTAAGTTACATCCTTTATCTCTTTCTCCAAGGCTGTGCTRTTCTGCTGTCCTAATGAGAGTAAAATGCTGTTCTGTTCYATTGTCCTTATCAAGACCCCCCCTCTCCTTGAGATTAGGATCTTTATGGGAACCAGTCTATTAATATCTCTATTTCATTTTATAGCATAAGGTATTATAACAACCATAACACTGAATCATGATGCAAGCTAAAACACATAGCAATGTTTTRAACAAATCCAGTTGGGTAACCATGAAATTTGGTCCAGATTTCTTCAAATCCCAGGGGGTGTCATCTTGACCTGTGCCTTGTAAAATTTGTGTTTCTTTCCAGATTTCCCAGATTTCCTGGACACATGTAGACACTCTACCATTTAATAGCAAAACAAGACTTAAACTTCTTGGGTTTTAGGACTTCAGCTCTTTCAATTCTGGATTCCAAGATTTGTTTTCCATTTTTGGTCAGCATGCCTTAAAGGTTAAAATAGGTTAAAAGACCTCTTTCTTTCTTGATGGCTCCATATAGTTGTACCACTCCAAAAGCGTATTTTGAATCAGACAAAATGCTGACTCATTTTCCATTACTCAATTCCTAAGTTTGAGTGAGAGCAATTAGTTCTGCTCTCTGGGATGAAGTATCAGGGGGTTGTTTGTCTGATGTGATTACCTCATGGTGCACAGTCACTGGCTATCCAGACAGTCATTTTCCATCTCAGACAAAGCTCCCATCATTTACTCATTGGTAGACAATTCCCAACCAGGTCTTTCCAACGGGCTGTCTCCTAAGTCAGGTRTGCTGGAATATTCTTCTTCTATAGTCATGCTCTGGTGTTCCTTCTGTTTGTCAGGCAGAAAAGAACATGGCAGGGTTAATTAAAATGTCTTGAGTGCCACATTGTCTTGCTCCAGCAACACTATCTGGTATTTTAGCATCCAGCTAAGAGATAGTCAGTGACACCCGTTTTGCTGAGGTACCAACTGCACCATGTGCTGTACATAAACAAGCAATACAAAACATTACAAAAATTTTCACARACCCTGAAAAGTGACAGTATTGGATGCCTGTTTCAGTTCCAACTGAAGCTTATTTTGAAGTATATCATTTATAGCTGCCAAATAAAGTAGAGACTTATAGGAATATGGGTTAAGAATGAGCACAGAAATATTTAGAGAGACATYGATGGAGCAAATGTCATTACTGATGGCTCAGGTGTCCTCCTAATCAGGGTGTGAATCTCACTGGTAAGAATAATTGCAGAGATTGGAAGATTCCATTGTATTTGGATAGCGCATATGTATCTTACCAAGCGTAGTCACTTCAATACTTTCACTGGATATGTTTATAAAGACAAGGCCCTCACTGCAGTGTACTGTGATTATATGCACCACCAGTGTAGGGCTTGTAGCATCAAAATTCAGTGCTCCCTGGGCAAAAGCAGATTGGCTGTGCCAGTGCTGAAGAATTCACCTAAGCACATACTGCCAAAATGCCTTCCATGTGTCTGACATCCAGTTACTGCAAATAAGATGCCAAACACCTGCAAAGCCTCAGTACATTGAGACAGATTTTAGCTTTTCTGAATTAAAAATTTTGCACTAAAAATGTTATTTTTTTTTCCAGAGGAAGCCCTGGTATCAGTTAAATCAAAAGAAAATCTGAGCTGACTCAGTGATACATTCTGATTTGAGAAGTTAAATTGTAATATCAAATATCCTTTGTTCACCTGTTAATGCATCCAGTGATAGAATTTTCAGTGATTGTAACATATTCTTCATAGACTCAAGGATGTTCTTTTAGAACTTCAAACTGCTGTTTTCTAGTATTAAAAGTTTGTCCAWCAACAATATTAATGACAGAGGGTACAAGAAAATAAATGATTTATGCAGAAAACTCCAACCATACCAGATGTCTCCTTCCACCACATTTTCCTAGCATGAAGCTCCTCCCCAGTAAAGACCCTTTTCCCTGCTCCCAGCAATGATGGGAGGTGGTATAAAACAACCTCTGGGCCCCAGCCATCATCCCTTCTGGCTACTGAAAAAATTAACCCCATCCTGGCCAGAACCAGGACAATTCTATGCACTTCTATAAACATAGATTAAATGCTAAATACAACTGCATGTTTTCATTAGGGTTCAAAGCAATAGCTCACTAGAGTTGCTCACCTTTCTGTCAGTGAACTTGTAAACAAACAAAATATTTTGCATAATGTTTACAGTGTAGTTTCCCTCTTTTACCCAATGCCTCACAATTTTCTCACTTGCGCTCCAATTTATGTTACAATAAGAACTTCTGATGGAGAGTTGGGATAATGTTAGAATGATACCATGGGTTAAAATTATTTTTAAAATTGTCTAAGAAACTGGATAAAATAGTATTTTCTAGTGCTGGGAAGAAAAGGATGGCAATTAATTGAATGTAAATGGATGTAATACAATGTGAAGGACTAATTCCTGGAGACCACATTTCCCACTGAATAGCATTYCATTTGCTACATATGTATTTCTAGTGCATTCTCTGATCAGTTGCAGATGATAAATTTGCTATTAAATAAGCCAAGGATTTCTTTGTTGTTTCAGAATCAAGTTATATCAAATATGTCTGATACAGATTGAAAGTTTCACTATAGTAGTCTTTACAGTTATTAAAGCCTTTCTTTAATAATCAAGGGTCATTATCACAAAGTACTTTTAAAAATATATGCCATCTCTAGTGCAACCTTTCAAAATTCTACTTTTTTCATGTGAATAAAACTTATCCATTTAAGAAATTAATTCTGTTTTGATGCTTGTTCAAGAGCTTCTTGTCCACTAAGCTTTCAATTAACAAAAAATATCAGGTTTTTAATTTGGGAAATTATTTTAAGTTTCAGGGTAACCATTCCATTCACCATTCAAACATTTTTACTTCTCCTGGGAAACTATGCATATCTACTTTCCCTTGCTATTTACCAACACTTCATTAGTAAACAGTTTGGAAGGGGGGATGGAGCATTAAAAATAGTTTATGAAACTTTTTTTTTTTTGCACTGGAGAGTTAACTGTTTTATTTTAACTTGAGGAACCAAGCCCAGCATGTAGAAACAAAAAGACAAAGGAAGATAAAATTGTGCTTCAGAAAAATTCAAACAGAAGGGAAAAAAAAGAACAAAAGATAACTTTTTYATACTAGTCAGGAAGCTGGCTTTACTACCTTAGGGCATTAATTAATGAGAGGTCATCTTCTGCCTTCACGTAGGAACAGCAGTACCAACAATAACTTATTGGCAATTTCTTCACAATCAAAAGTTTCAGCCTCACACTAAACATGGCAGAATTACCCTGAGGAGCTAACTTTGACTAAAAGGATGAGGAAGCACGTACTTTAAAAAGGGGAAGAACCACTGCTTTGCTCTGACTCAGACAAATCCTCAGTCTCTCTGCAGCATACTCCTTGTTTTTTCTGAAGAGTTTTCTGACAAAAATAAAATAAAAAATGCAATCAATAAAATCGTCCTTAGATGAGGAAACTTGACCCTAACACAAAACAACTTGCTCCTTAACTGCTCCTAAAGGTCAGGGCTGAGGTGGTGTAAGAGACCGTACGGAAGTCCGTTGCCTGTCTCATGATCATCAAGATGGACAAAGACTGAACACCCCAAAACTCCCAAGGGGGAGAAGGGGGGACTTTTGCTCAAAGGAGTCAGATCAAGGTGGGATGTCTGCCAAGTGCCAGTTCTCAGGTTGCTGAGTAAAACCTGTAAGTTACGGATGGTTGGACTTCTTTGCGGTTCTTACTGCAAAGGAGGAGGAGAACTGCATGGTCTGTGCTCTACACCTTACAAAACAGTGGACATTATTTCCCTACCTCTTGGCCAGTTTTCCCCTGTTTCAGAATCCCTTGGCTAGCTGCCATAAGCTTTCGAAAAGACTATAAAGAGTCTCTCTGAAAAGACCCTGACGAGATCTCCCCAATGGACTTCTACAACTCCATGGACTTCAAGGACTTTGTCTAAGCCATTGGTAGCTATAATCCCACTCCCTCTCTTTCTCTCTTTTTCTCCGTCTCACCCTCTTCTATCATGCAAATCCAATAAAATTGTTCATGATTTTGAATAAATACTTGCCCCTCGTTTCTTTTTCACTCTGAGATTTGGATAATGAACTATCATGACTTCCGCTTGGGTTGAGCAGATCATGACAGGTGGGGGAAAGGTTCCTGCTCTCTAGCCTCTACCTGCTCCATGGATAAATGTATTCTCCAGGGCTGTCAATCAGGAATTTCTCATGCATTCTGAATTCACTCAAAAAAAGCCCAGCAATTCTAAAGCACACAGGAGAAAAGATGCTTTGCTCAGGTGCACTACTTTCAAATGCATCGTTTAAGATTATGATAAAATCATCAGATATAGTGGATTATTAGATCAGATTCATTCAGTTGCTCCATTTTCTCTCTGTAGATTAATTCCCAGTGTCTGCTTTTATAGTGTTTTTTCTTTCTCTTTTTACAGTAAAAATCATCTCAGTGTTCATCATTTAAAGGCCAAACAGGGTAAAAAACTAACCTGGTATTTGCCAACATGCAAGAGTGACAGTCTGTTATAGTAGCCTATTGATACAATTTTCCTTGTTTTTTACTTCCCTTTTTTGCACACTAATGGGAAGGGAAATATCCCAGAAGTTGGTGGAACAACCTGAGCTTTGTTGACCCAGGACCTATTAGTGAACAAAGCATTATCTTGAGGTTTTAACATTTCTGTAGTTTCAGATTCAGCAGCCGTTGCAGGCTTCCAAGGCTTTGTTTTCATCAGTTATGACTGCTAGACATTTGCCTGTTGAAGGGCTTTTGGATATTTTTCCATGATGGTGTTATAAGTAAAAATAAGAAGAAAGAATTAATGTTATTGAATTGTACTCCAGAGTGGCATGTGGCAGCCCATGATTACATATTTTCCCTACCACATCTGMTAATGTTTCTACTACAAATACTATGCAAATAGTGGCAATTTAAAAAATAAATCATTTGGGGTTTTGGTTTTGGTTATTTGTAATTTTTTTTTTGTTCCCTTGTATATAATTTGATACCTTGATAGTAGAAAACGTTCCTGTTTTGTCTTCAACTTGTACAAAACGTGTTTTGGGGAAAAGTAAAACTAGTGGTAGGAGTAACAAACTATTGTTTATCACGTGGTCACATGGGTAACAGATTAGCATGAATTCAGATATTTTTCATACAATGTAATTCAAATCACCTGCTCCTTGCCAAATACTTGCCAAGACCAAGAACTCAAACAAAGCCCTTATAAATAGGAATCAGTTAGTCACTGGGAAACCGGTAAATTATTAGCTGCATGCTATCTAAAATGTTAAATCAAACTACCTTGAGATCCTCTTGGGAGTTCAGAAGTCTTTTGCCTTTTCTCTTTTTCCATTTTTTCCCTTTTTTTTTCTTTGGAGTTTGAGTTTCTCATTCAGACAAAGCTACCTTGTTTTCCTTGTGTSGGTTCCTACAGGGTTGATTCAGCTGAGACTGGAAGGTGCTAAAACCAGAACCAGGACTAGAAGCTTCTGATCTCCAGCTTATTTTTTATTCTTACTGTGTGCAACAAAATGTGAGGAGTAGTCTATGTCTTTTTTTTGTAAATGTAAATGGAAAAAGATCAGCCAGCTTGTCTTTCTATGCCTGACAAAAATCTCATGTCAGCAAGGAGCAATAAAACAGAAAATTAGTCTTTGGGACCAGACACARTGAAAAAGCTACAAGATGAGGAATGAATAGCATACTTGCAATTTTTGTGGCCTTCTCTGGCAGAACTATTGAAAGACCTTGTCACTCTGTCATCATTGGTATATATTCTTCTGCCATATGGGATGAGCTCATATCCAAAATCACATCATTGAAATAAGCCAGGTATAATAAAATAAATATTTTTGCAGGAATATTTTGGGCTCATTTCATCAATGTAATGGAAGTATCACAATCAGTCTGGAAGTCCCCAGATTTGTGTTTGCTGCTGAAATTCTCATGTTTTCTGACCAGCTCTTTCCTGTCAAAGAGAAAACCACCCTAGCATGGTCATGGCAGGCTCACTTAATCCAACTGCACACAAGGAAAACAGGAGTTTATGGAAGCATGAAAGCAAGGCTGGGAAATCTGAGTTTTGCTCACAGTTCTGCTGTAACTTTTGCACATAAGCTTTAGAAAATCAGTTGTAATTAAGCTTCTTCTCTGTAAAATGGCACAGTGGGGGAAAAGAATGAGGGAAATGGTTTCTTTGTTCAATATGGCTAGTTAAAGGAGAGTACAGCTTCATGCTGACTGTGAGTGTTCAATATGGGTAGTTAAACAGGAGTAGAGCTTCATGCTGACTATGAGTGGAAAGTAAAAAAAAAAAAAAANAATAAAGAGAAAGAAAGAAAAAACAAGGAAAGTTTTAAAGTGGGCCAAAGTTGTCCTTGATTATTTTTATATGAAACATTCAAGTGCTTGCCACAGCAGATCAGTGTGACCAATATGTACCTACAACTTATCTTTTGCATCTGAAGGGTTCATGCCTCAGAAATAAAATGCTTTTTCCATTGCTAAGTGAGATGAGAGCAGTTTTTCCTTTATTATTCTGTTGGACAAAGCTTAAGAGTGGCTGGCGGGGAGGGTAGCTCAGATTAGTAGTGAACAAATTGAACTACTTTTGATTTGATATTCAGACCTACACAATTTGGTTTTGATGTATTTTTCAACCAACATAATGTTGATGAAAGAGTATMAATGTGGGGTCTGAATGTCTCTTAAGACTAAAAATAGGAAATAAAATTGAAAGGAAAAAACCAACATATGCTATAAAAATACAGAGGGTGGATGAACAAAGAAAAATAGTTTAAGCTTGTGGCAAAAAGAAGCAGGCAGAAAGGAGAGATAAACATTCTAATGAAAATGTAGATACTATGCAAATACATGCCACCTAGTTCTGCCAGTTTAGATTTGGTGGGTGTGTTGTTTCCTTTAGTCTTTACAGATATTATGGGCTTCCTTTAAGCTAGAAAAATCATAGATTTAATTAAATTTGCCTCAGGCAASAAATAAGCGAAACAATAGTTTTAATTAGGATAAAAAAGGACAACAAACAGGTGAGGTCAAAAAACATTGCAGAAGTTCTAATGCCCACAATGTGTAGCATGGAAGAAGAGAAATAAAATTTAAATCTATGTACTAATCTATGTGTTGTAATGATTTTTTACTTATCTTATTAACAAATGGAGAATCAGGGTACTTGAGAGTGTGAACATCATTGTATATAATGACCTATACTTATATGTAAGACTCATGCCTTAGAAGTCCCATGTTTGTATGCTTTTGGTCCCTTTGGGTCACATTTTACATTTAAGTTCTAYGTTTAAAACAGTTTTTGTTTACACTTTTTCCACTGAAGGAATGCATTTCGTCCTCCTGCCTGAATACCAAAAACTTACATAAACAGAGTTTTGATTTGCTAGCTGCTTGGTATTATCAGTATTTGTAAAAGCAGGACTGTTCTTAAAAGTCCTCTTTCCTGAATTCATGTTATTCAAGGTGCAATTCAGTTTTCATATTAAAATAGATATCCCTAAGCCAATCTTTCAGTTTTAAAGTGTTGGATTTGTGTTATGTCTTTCATAAGAGCTCACCCCTTCAATGGGGTTTTTAAAATTTATTTCTGCAGTATCACAGATAGTATTCTGGAGTACTCCAAAGTGTTTTACCAAAGTGCAGTGCCATTGTCATATAACCTCTAAATTAATTTAAATGTAAAAAAAAAATAAATTAAAATATTTAAATTAATTTAAATATTTTAAAAATCCACAGCTTAAAAGTCCTCTAAAAAAACTATTAATTGCATGTGATAACTGGCAATTTACTCTGATTTATTTGAATCGTGCCTAATTATGAAAGTAAAATTGTGAGGATAGATCTTTAAATAGAATACCATTCATCTCAGCAGATTACTGCCACAACAAAGATTATTAATTTTTTTTTTTTAATTGACTTTTGGATTTCCAGATTTTTTTTTTTGGTCCTCTCTACTACTATTCAATTTGGGTTTGAGCCTAAGAATTCTTATTTATACCAATTTTGACATAAATAATTATCTCTTACATGACAGGCTTAATGCATTTAAGTCAGAATCAGATAAGATTACATCTGAATCTTCATGAGCGTCAGATCTCTAAGATTGTCAAATTTGATCACAGAACTCATTATCAGTAGAATAATAAATCATTGGTAGATTTTTTTTAATGTTCGCTTTCTGTGTTGGTTAAGTTTCCGAGAGTTCACATATTTCAAGGTTTACTTACGGACACACTGTTTCTTTTTAGGCAAATAAGCTGTAGTATAGCCCAGTCTGTTTGAAGAAAGATTGCCACTCCTGTTTTTCTTTCTTTTTTTTTTTTTTTTTTATCAACACATTCCGTTTTTTTTTCTTATTTTCCACCTTTTTTTTTCTT
>NW_026623239.1:5592351-5599707 GCF_030028575.1 Malurus melanocephalus | reverse complement strand
TTTTTTTTTTTTTTTTTTTTTTTTTTTCTATCAACACAATTGTTTCTGCCCACTGGTGCCTCCCTCCCACTCTTTCAGCAGCTGCTTTACTGTGACATCTTACCTAAAGCAAAGTGGGAAGTTGAGCAGCTGCTTGCAGAACCAAAGCCAATCTTCTGCCTGGGATCAGTTGGCAAGGATTTCTGTGAAAGAAGCAAGGATGCAGTAAATGATATGTACTGAATTAATTGTACCTGCTACCAGTCTGTCTCCAAAACTTGCTGGAAAATGTATCCATCCATTTGTGCAACAGCAGCACAACAAAAATTACTCCCTAATCATCTTTGAGGGTTAAACAGATTTAACAAATCAGATCTGTTTATTCATGGGAACCATAGCAGCGCTGATGAGTTTTTAAAAATTTAAATTGCATTTATTTCTTTTCAAATTACTCTCAATCATGTTTTTCAGCAAGGCTGTGTGTATGAATGCAATTCCATAGTGTGAAGGACGGACTTTATTTATTTACTGTTATAATGGTGTTTTGGAGTTTGAGTCATCTGATGATTCACTCTGTTCAGCTGCATGTGTAACGTAGCAAGTACTGAGAGAGCATTAAACTGACATCCTGTAATATTTGTTGTTTTGGACTTCCAGGTACAGTGAGGCTGTTGAAAATGCCTTGCATTCTATGGAACAAGATGGTTAGTGTTGCTTCCACTTAGGAGGTGAGAATAAAAAGATTCCTTTCCTGATGCTCTTTTTTTTGGTCCAAACCTAAATACTTCATGTCTACCAAATGCTTCTGTGTGCACTGCCGTATGCACTCAGGGCTGATAAGAAGGAGCAGGGCTTTGGATGGATCTTAGATAAATGTAAATTAAGAAAGAGACTAATTTTCTTCTTTTCCAAAATAATTTTGGACTTCCTAGAATGGCTTTTCAGAAGAGCACAGAGGAAGCATAATGATCATGAAGGGGAAGTTAATCTTGTGCCAGAGTGCAAGAGAGATTTTCTATAAGCTGTTGAGAAAACCCTTACTGTGTGAGCAATGATCTTGACAATGCTGTCTACTAGAAGACAGACATTKTTTTATTGGTTTTCTTGCCCTTACGTACTCAGGAGTTTGGCATTTATTCATCACAATGCGTGCTCTCCTGAGGTAGAAGGTGGATATGACAGCTCAGGAGATCCTTCTTGGTAGCGTTTACCCCTCTTACATGACATTTCCAACCAAAGAGATGAGGAAGATCAGTAGAAGAACATGGTATCTCCAAAGTAGGGAGAGACGTCTAGTATGTGGGCATTCGTCACTGTGATAATATTCTGGGAAATCACTGATTCTCTGTCTGGTGTGGTAGTCTGTAAGGAAAYAGCTCTTTGATTTCTTCAAGCTTATTTTGGATTGAATTCTCTCCCGACCCAAGCCTTGAGGGCAACCCTGTCTTACTGCTATAATTTTTTTTTTTTTTTTATTCCTAGTGCTGCATGATAGATAAAATATTTTATCCTCCTATAATCTTAACCTGAAAAAAAACAGTGTGTTAAATTGCCCTCATGGACATTTTGTGAATGGAGAGCAAGCCAGATTAAATGTATGAGCTATGAGCTATCAGATCATCTCTTCCTACACAAGATCCTGAGCTACATCCAGGTGAATGAGATTTGGGGTATTTTTATTTCTTTATTTTTTTTTTCTTTTACTGTATAGTTTTACAGAAATAATGCTGTGCTTCTCTGCTGCATGGTCCAGTTGCATCATTGACACAATGGGGTTGTCTTTGGGCTCCTCAGGAGGTCAGAAGGTGGTTGGAGAAAACTTGTACCCCTCTGACTTGTGCTTGGAAACACGAGGCGGTGATAGGCAGGCCAGGTAGAGCAGCTGCTATTACAGAATCTGGCTGCAGTCAGGGTGTTTGATTTACATATTCAACCATGCAAAATCAGCTGAAAATTATGTAGCTGAATTCAGATGGCCAAATAATGAGGGTGTTTGTGTTGCTCAGCATTTTCTTTTCATTTAAATCCTTACTGGTTAGCTGCAAAATATCCTGTGGGTTAGAGGATGGCACATAGAAGACTGGGTTTCAAAAGAAACAGCAAAATAGAATGTTGTTAAAAYAGTAGGCTAGAAGTCATTTGTCACAAATGGGGTTTGAAATTAGTTTTCAAAAGGCTTATATTCAAGCCACAAAAATTCCTCCAGTGAATCTGGCAGTCCTACATGGACAAAACTAGTTCAAGAAAAAACTACTCTGTAATTCCTGAAATTTGGAAAAGAAAAAGATGGGAATTTGGAATTTATTTTGCAACATTTCCAGTTTGCTAAAGTGATTTTTTGTTTTATATTCAATCATAATGGGGTTCTGTATTTGCATAAAATATAATATTTTCCCAAAAATACAGTATAGCAGTGGCATGTCATTTTTACATCTTCATGCCTATGTTGACCTTGAGAGTGGATAAACATGCCACTTCCATTATGTGAACACTATTTTTGACAGTGAAGTATCATCGAATGTTAATGCCTCTCATGTTCTCTTCATTATACATGCTCATTTTCATGACAAAGAAAGTAAAGAGAACAGAAAATGGTGCAAAATTAATATGTTCTCCTGACAATCTGGAGACAGCATTGCATGATCTTACACAGAAGGCACAGCTGGGGACTTTGACAACTGCAAGTMCACAGCTGCTTTTTCTACAAAGTTCAAAGTATTTTCCATGTAGTTTTATTCCTATGTATGCATGTGTATTCATGGGTTTATGTTTGTGTCTGTATGGACACCCTGAATAAGGTAACCAGGATTATATTTTGTGTCTAAACTACATTTGATTTTTAACTCAAACTGGCGTGGATTTCTCGAGGTTTTGGCTTGTAAAATTTTCTTAACCTCATTGAGCATGCCTGAGAGAAGAGGTAGAATAAAAAAGTATGTAGGTAGATAGTTGTAATGGTCTAGGAATGGTCCTAATGTTCCTACTGAAGCTGTTCGGAGCAATGCACTGCTCACTTGCTCTCCCATCCCCATATACTGGGATGGAGAGAAGAAATGGAGGCACAAAATAGGTAAAGATCACAGGCTCAGAAAAGAACAGTTTACTGGAAAGTTCAACGAGATAAAAAAAACAAGCAGTAAAAGCAAAAAAAGCCCTGCGTGGTAGCAAGAGTGAACAAGAAGCAAATGATTCACATGCAAGTTCTCATTCCCAACAGTATCTGCCCACTCTCTCTCCGTGCTACCTGACCTTGCCCCCAGAAAGTGATGCGAGTTYGTATACAATAACATCTACTTTTTCGCCATGCCCCCTCTTGACTATTGCAAAAATTAACCCTGTCCTGACTGGAACCAGAAAATTATCGACCCTTTTTTTTTATATCATCTATGTCATGGTCAGATCTTGTACCTTCCAATTATATACATATATACATACATATATACATACATATATACATACATATATACATACATATATACATACATATATACATACATATATACATATATATGTATTTATACATATATATACAGACACCTATACCTACACATGTATGCATACCCACAAAAGAACTGGTATGATTTCCACAGTCAGTGACTATCCCTCCAAGGTGTCTGTGGAGTTTGTTTAATCCATTACTGTGGTTTCTGTCTGTCCTAGGTGTGTTACAGAGCAGGAGGACCAGTCTGCTATCAACTGGTTCCAAGCTGCATTAAGGGGGAAAAAAAAACCAAACTCTGGAGCGGTCCATACTCATTGTCTATAGCAGTCTATACAGTGGCAGGGTCATTCATCAAATAATCATTCATCATTACACAATGACACATTACTGACTATTCTTACTCAAGACTCAAATCCTTCTGAGGTGCACAATATATTTTCCTGTCCCTCTGCATTACTTTCCAAGAGCATCCAGGTCCTTGCATTTGTTTGAGGCAGGACTAATTCGAACTGCCTTCCCTAACATATTCCTCATATGCGCCACAAGGACTTTATCCCTCTCTGTGGTACTCTGAGGTTTTGATTTGACAGGGCCAGGTCCATAGGTAGAGCCTCTAGTGTTAATGATCCAGGTGTCTTTTACCAAATGTAGAACCCAAAGGTTTGAAGGTCCAACCCCCGCTTCATTTCAATGTGATTTTAACAGTCCATTGCACTGTCTCTTTCCCAGATGCTGGTGCATGGCAGGGAATACGGTATATACTCGATACTGTGCTCTCTGGCCCAGGTGTCCAAGAGGCTATTTATGAAATGAGTCCTATTTTACAATTCAGTTCTTTCCAGGGTTCCACATCACCACAGGACTTATTTTCAAGGCCCAAGATGTGCTCCAGGCACTGGGGTGATATACAGGGTACATCTGCAGCCATATAGTGGTTCTTTACACTACTGTCAACATGTAATAATTGCCATGGTGGGTTTGTAGGAGTATGATGCAAGTAATCTGCCAAACTTCCCCATATTTATATTTCAACCATCCTTCCCTATACCAGAGAGGCTTTATTTGCTTGACCTGCTTGAACTGCAGCTTGATAGGACAGTTATGCATCACCTGGGGAATACTGTCCATGGTTAAGTCCACCCCTGGATCATGAGTATGTTGCATCTGTTCCCTGATGACCTGAGGTACCATAGACCCAGTGACCAGAAATAGCTAACTCTTATATTTCCAGTCCAGATCCACCTGAGACACTTAGTCTTGATAGCCCGATCCCCCTGCCTGATCCTGGGTATGTGTGCATCTGTATGATGTGCTTTTACAGACAGCTTCTCTCTGAGTAATGATGTCTTTCTACGATCAGCAAAAAATCCTTTCCAAAAAATGCAGTGTAGCAGTGTCATGTAATTTTTCAGTCATCATGCCTGTGTTGGCCTTGAGACTGGATAAACATGCCATACCCATTATGTGGCCACTCTTTTTCACAGCAAAATATCATAAAATGTTAATGCCGATACACTTCAGATTAATATCAGAACTCAGACAGGTTTACCTCTGTGCTGCCAACTTTTTTGATCTTTTTCTGTCAGACAATCTGAAATATAGATGTCTTTCACCTCTGCTGAAATCTGACTTGTTCCACCTTGATCCTCAATAACTTCCATGACTTGCTATATAAGACTCTATACAGCAGACTTTCATTTCCAGTGTAGCCCTGCAATATGGCAGGAACCGTCAATGAGGAAAGCTTTCAATTTTCTGGTAGCTTCACTCTCAGGTTGCTTCATCATGACTTGCAAGATCTCTGGGCAAGTGGGTGCTATGTGAGCTTGCTGTGTGATCAGCACTATCCATTTACTGCACATAGTATCAGAATGATCGAATTATGTGTGTAAGGGACTTTCCCTGTGACTATACAGCCCAGTACAGGCAGTTGGAGTGCCAGGAGGAGGTGCGCTTTAGTGCCCATCATTTCTGAAGCAGTTAGAATTCCTTTAGCATCCTGTCCTGTCCTGACCAGCTCCAGAGCTACTGCGTGAACAATCTCCCCTTTGGTTTGTTCAAAAATTTGTTATTGTTCAGGACCCCACTTGAAATTGTTGTTTTTCTGTGTCATATGATAGAGAGTTCTACCATCCCCCTGTAACCTGGAATATACATCCTCCAAAAACCAGCAGTGCATAGGKAAGCTGTGTTGCCTTTTTGATGGATGGTTGGGACAAGGCTGATATTTTGTTGAACACATCCATTGGAATCTGGCAATGTACATCTTGCCACTTTACTTCTGAAAACTCAATAATCTTACTTATGTGACCTTAGTCTGTTTTATGGCAAAAATGATTGTCAGGAGGTTTCCGATTATCTCCTTTCCTTTCTCAAAAGCTCCATCTGCTATGTTCCCCCATACGATGATGTCATCAATGTGTTCTGGAGCCTCACCCTTTTCCTCCGCAGCCTGGATCTGTCCCAGGCAAATTGTAGGGCTGTGTTTTCACCCCTTGCACAGCCAGTTCCAGATATATTGCACAGTCCTCCAGCTGTCAGCAATCTGTGGTCTGCACTCCACTGCTAAAGACATGGAGAAAAACATATTTTTAGTGTTGATGGTGGCACCACTTCTCAGCCTTGGACTCCAGTTCTTACTGAAGATCCAGCATGTCCAGCACAGCTATGCTCAGTGCTGGTGTGACTTCCTTCAGGCTATGATAGTCTACTGTTAGTCTGCACTCTGCACTGGACTTACACACTGGCCATATAGGGCTATTAAAGGGTGAGTGAGCTTTGCTGACCACTCCTGGCTCTCCAGTTCAGGAATCACCTCATGGATGAGGGACACAGAGTCCTGATTGGYGTCGTATTGCCAACACTGCGCGGCTGTAGTAGCATTAGTATTGCTGTTCTTTGACCCTCAGCAGTCCCACAGCAGAATGGTCTTCTGAGAGACCAGACAAGTGGTTCAGCTCTTTTATTTCCTCTGTCTGCACAACAGCTCTCCCAGGCCCAGAGATGGCCTTTTTAGGTCCTTGAAAAACCCAACACTGACATGTATGCCAAGGAAGAACAGGGCCCCTGGACCAGTCAAAATGATGTCTATTTGCAGTTCACTCCCAGGCAGATTCCCTTCAGCTTAATTCCCCTCAATGSAAACCTATTTGGTCTTAAACTTCTTTTGTATAGGGGCAGCTGCTACCAGCAGAGATTATTCCTGTGATTCAGCTGAGTTTGTGTGGCCATGGTGCCTGTTGTTCTAATTTCCTCCTCCTTCCCCTGAGTGTGCTGTCCAGTATTGAAGTGTGTCCAGTAAAATGTAGCCAGGGGCCAGTACACTGCACTGAGTCGCTCCTGTCTGGAGCTGCCATAGCATTCTCTTGCAAATAATCTTGTCACTTTATCAGAGTCCTCCTGACATTGCCCAACTGCTTTCTCTGCCATGCTACCTGACATGGAAGAGACCTCTTTCCCCAACCCCAGTAAATGACAAGAGATGATATAGAATAACCCCAAGGTCCCAGCCATGCCCCCTCCAGGCTGCTGTAAAAATTAGCCTTGTCCTGGCAGGAAGCAGGACAATAGTGTAGAGCATGAGCTTTTATCTGAGTCTTGTAATTAATGCTGCACTGAGTCATATTGTTATTATTATCATCATTGGTTTTGTTATTGTTAAGGTATTGGCATGGTTTTACTTGGTCCAATTTTTGGTGGTGGAGAGATGGGACCAAGAAACCACAAAGATGGCTGCTGTGAGGAAGTTCTAGAAATTTTCTCCTTCTTCTCCAGCAAAAGGTGTCCTACCSCCTGTGTTTKAAAGCCAATCCATCATGGCTCTGAGGTTGATGGCCAGGCTGCCCATCAGGCCTGGGCCAATTGCACAGGTTGGTTACACCTCTGTGATGACGTATTATCTAGTATTTAAGAAGAATTCAAAACAAGATAGGGGC
>NW_026623239.1:5589285-5591981 GCF_030028575.1 Malurus melanocephalus | reverse complement strand
TGAAACGAGTTGGTGCAAATAAAGCTGTGTTCTGCCAGGAGATTTGTGATAGTTGTCTCACGCCGCTGAAACAACGCAGTTTGGCCTTGAAGGACATTCTTTCTTTTCTCCTGCAAGGCAAAGGAAATATTTCCCTCGCCACCAGCAGTTATACACTGACTGTTTCTTGGGAAAAAAAAAAACTTCCGCAGCTTGGAACTGTAAGAACACTTCTCCTATGATGCTGGACGACAACTGTAATGGTGGTTTGATCTGTGTTAGACTTTCATTCCTGTCCCCTATGTGTGCGGGAAAACCTGGAGGGGGGAGGGAGGATCTGGGAAAGAGACGGGTCCTGGAAAGATATTTTTTAAATCTAGACTTTAAATTCAAAATTTAAAAAGTCTTGATTAGGTGGTTAGTAGATTAAGATCTGCCATCAGTTTTGCATCCTCAAACTTTGCCTGCACAAAATTTTAAGTGGGAGAAAGCCAAGAATAAGAGAAATTGTAGAGTGATGTACTTACCCTTTGTAAACAAAGACTCTGCTTAGCAGATATACTTCTGATTCGTATGTTTTGCCATTCAAAACTTTCATCTGTATTTGTGGATAAAAAGCCTATGATGTACATAGCAGGCTTATTACAAGATAACTTCCTTCATAATCTCCATTTTATGAATTTACTGGTCCGTATACACCTGTGGAAACAAAAAAAAAAAAAAAAAAAAAAAACAAACAAAAAAAAAACCACCAAAACCAAAACAACCCAAAACTACTTTAAACTCAATGATAATCCTAAATGTCTCTGGTTGAGATATACTGGTAGAAGTTTTGTTTATGGTGGACAGATATTTAAGGAAACACTTTTAAAAAGAAAAGATGGGAGAAACAAGAATACTTCATATTTTCAGAACCTCACATCTGTGATGAAGATTTAAAACAGTAGCAAATCCAGAAGAGAATGCATGTATGCAGTCGGTTGAGCTTGGGACTTCTCGGGAAGAATTTACTATATGCTTTTCTCAAGATAATGTTCACATTATCAAATTTCTAGAAAATTCCAGCTCCTAAATAATTACTATAAAAWTAAATATATCTTCTTAATTTTAAAGATGTTGAGGATATTTTTTCTTTTTGAGAAATAGACAAAAACTCCTTCAAAGATTTTTGATATTGTCTGATTTTTCTAAAGAAGCTGAATGATATTGAGTTCTAGAACTGCTTTTTATGATTGTGGTAAATTTTCAGCTTGGATCAAGGGAATCAAGGATCAAGGGAACATTTTAAATGCGTATAAATGCAGCTAGAAATGTGAGAAACAATAAAAACCCCCATCTAGACAGTAGTTTATCTAGACCACCTCAATAGTTTTTAACAGAAGTGGATGGACAATGACTCAAGAATGAAATCCAGGTTTAAATTAAATTAAGTTGTTTTGCAGCTATAAATGACTCTGCTTTAACTTCYGCCTGTTACCTAGCAATGCAACATTTTATGAAGACCTTAGAGAACCATGTAGATATCACACTGATAATRTCAAAGAGAACAGAATAGATGGTGCTCTGAAATCATTGTTGCTACTCTTCAAATTCTAGGAATCTTTAAAGTAAGAAAGAAGATGAGTCACAAAGAGCTTCTGTGAGTATAGAGTACAGTAACAGAGGAAAAAAAAAAGGTGTACATTGAATAAGATTAGGACTTGTCAGAAATGCTTTGGGGAGAGTTAAAATGAAGAAATAAAAGAATTTCTTGGTTCAGTTAATAGCCAAGTGTCAAAAAAAAAAAAAGTTTTGGGCTATTGGGAAAAATCTTAATCACGTTATTCTTTCTTTCATTTCTGACACCAAACATTTCTTACAGGGATATTAATGTGTTGATAAATTGCCATGTGTTTGGGTGTCCAAATCTATAACTCCAGCAAAAGGTGAATTTGTTAAATAGTAATGAAATCAAAGACACAAGTTTTAGATTGTCTCAGAGCCAAATGACGACCAAAATTATTTTTTGAGACCTGAAAGGACAAACAGTAGATCAAAGAGGGTTTTTTGCATAGAATTGAAGGGAAAGGGGAGAGCTGGCTTAGAGCTTGTGATCAGTAAACAGGAGTGTGATGACTCATAATGCCACAGTAGACTTCAGGTAGTAACACCTATAGAAAATGAAAGTCAAAATAAAAAAATGGCAAGCAAAAATAAAGAACAATGACACAAAGTGATAGATCTAAAAAGTTAAGTGTTACACCAAGGCCTTGCACAACATGGAAGATAAAATATGAAATTGAGTTATGGTAACATAATGCATTGCAAAATACAACTTCAGTCTATTTAATAAATCAGAAAAACACAAATAAACTGTCTTAAGAGTTCAAAAAAATATATACTTTGATTTTGCAAATCTTGTAACATTGCTTTATAAAAGCATTTGGTTTATAGTTGGTGGGGTGAGACAAAAGGATGTGTGTGGGTTCATCCTTTTTTTTTTTTTTATTTTAATACTCTGATCGTTGGCTTAGTCTTCCTGGATGAATGTGTTACCACAGCAAAGGTATGATATGTTTTCTGCATCATTTCATGCATTATGTGTATGGTTATGGCTGGTGCTTGAGTTCCCATGATTATTTAGTGAGGAAGTGATGTATAATTCCTGACAGTGTGGTGGTTTATCTAGTTCCTTTAAAGAAAGTTGTATTGCAAAATGTTTCTCCTAAGATCATTAT
>NW_026623239.1:5510112-5589211 GCF_030028575.1 Malurus melanocephalus | reverse complement strand
AAAAAAAAAACAAACAAAAAAAACCAAACAAGGGTATCAGTTCTTGTTACCAATTGCCTAACAAATGCAAAAACACTAAAAATTGTCACAGGAAGCATTAATTTCAATGACAAGTTTTAAAGCTGTTTATTTGGTGTGTTAAGTAATATATTTTTGATCAAAGATAAACAGTTCTAAAAGTTCCATTTGGTTTGTTGCAGAGGAAAAAGGAAATTGTGATTCCCTGCAGGCTGATGTGCCTTGTAAAGCAATCTGTCTTCAAACCTGGAATGAAAGAGAGCCAAAAGAAAAAAAATCTCTGAATTATGTGAGGAGTCCCTTGAGATGCTGTTAGTTGCTCTCTGCTGTTGAGGACCACAGATGTCTCATATTGTAGGTCATATTGGGAATTTTTTGGGATATGTTGAGGGGTTTTTTAAGTATTATGAAAAAAATGTATTCATATGTGTCAGATGTTACAATTGTTTGAAAAGGCAATACTGTCCACTCCCTGCAACTCCATTACAGAAAAAGGCATTAAAAAATCTTCACCTGGTCTTAAGCAAGTACCTATGCTCCATACTACATAAACACTGATAGATACCAGCATTTTTGTGAATYTGCACTTCTAAGATAAATCTGGCTTCACAAAAATCCTTGGAATCAGAATTGCTAGGAAGTTTGGACTGCTGAATTTAAATAATAGAAAAAAATCCAGCAGTTGCATTTCACTGGAGATGGCAAGAAAATTACTTTTGAATTTTCAGGGAATTTTCTGTATGGTCGTTTGGACACACAGTGCAGCACTTGCAGAGCAGAGAGAAAGGGAGGCAAAGGTGGCTTTTAATATCTTTGTTCTTCCTTTGACATAAATTTCTTGTCTCTCAAGGCTGCTTAAAATAAAACACATAACTCAAAACATTTTTGATCTAGAATTTGAGGATCCTTTTGTTATATCCTTCCCTTGCCCCGTTCTGGCTACCAGTCCATCCAGCAGAAATAAACTTTGAAAGATTTATTTTTAGAGTATTTTTACAGTTGTCTTCTACAAAAGCTGTGCTGAGAGRTGGTGTTATGTCTCCTGAGAAGGAATTTTAAAGCATCTTTACAAATTTTTCTCTCCTTTGAAATCATAACATTTAAGTTACTTTTATAATTCCAGTTCTTAAACTACTTAAACACTTAAATGTGGTCAATAAAAATAATCACATACAAGGACTGCTGAAGAATAGAAGGAATTTGAGATATTTGAAAGCATGACAGACTATAAGATCGTTACAACCATAGTGAACACAGTGACCAAAGAAAATTAGAGCCTTTCCTAAAACAAAATTAATCCTTGTGAGACACTGCTTGCTTCAACTGTGCTGGGAAACATTGGATTTGAGGCTTAGACTGAGGTCAAACATTATAGCAGTAAGAAGAAGTATTCTGTTTTCTTAATTTTGAAAAATATGTCATTTTGCCTTGGGAAGTATTACAATATTTTAGTAATCAGCTGCAATGCTCATTAGTCCGCCTATATATCTGAAGCACTTGTATTTGTTGATGTAGCAGGAGCTAAGATAAAAGAAATTTGAAAGTGAAATCATTACAAATTTGAGTCAGTGCCTTGTTCAAACTGGAGGCTTGCAATATTACCCTTAATGAGATGATGCCCCAAACTCCAAAAATGGATTTTTATTTTCTAACCTCTTTTGAACTTCTTATTAGAAATTACTTTATGATCTGAATTTATGAAGAGACAGTATCTTCTGTTTACTGACCTCTTTCTTCTCAAAAAAGGGGGGGTGATGGGGAAAGTTGCTAACTAGTTCAGAAACCAAACTTCATTTCTCAAAGTAAAACACAAATCACTTGATAGTGTAGAAAGTAAGCTAATGTAGATTTATGCTGATACAAACAGGACCATAGTTTTATGGTCAAATAAATTTAAATTGAAGCTATATGCATCCTCAGAGTGTTATACTTTAAAATGAACTAAGAATTTGATTATTTAAAAATAGCAACTGGAAGGGAAAAGGTGGAGGCTTGCATATCTTATGAAGTAATCCTGGGAGGAGTGCAGATGGAAGACTGCTTAAGGCAAAGCAGTTCATCTGCATACGGCAGATTTCAAGAACTGGGCCTGGATTACTCAGGGCCAAACATGGAAGAATTTTAATAGGTTTTTTTTTTTTTTTTGTATTTACAGAGCTTCAAATTTTCTCTGAAATAAGTTGAGCAARTAATTCTAAAAGATTGTTATTAATTTAATTATGAATTAATGGGGATTTTTTAATTACAAATCAATTTATTCTGTGTGCAGATAATAAACATAAATCCACAGCAGGCAAATGCTTGCATTTTAGAACCAGAGAAGGAAAGTATCATTCTTAATCGGGGAATTCAAAGGTGATATGTAGTGCTAGAGAAGTACCAGAAAACAAGAAATGAAAATATTTATATGTTGTTTCAAAAGTTTCCTTCTGGTGACCTCAACTAGGCTTACTTGTCTTTGATGAAGTGCAACAGATCCTGTCATGTCAAATGGTCAGCATATTCATTATTTATAGACTAATTTTTTCAGCAATAATCCTGAATATGTTCAAAAAATAACCTAACTTATGCAAATCTTAACTTCTTTGATATTGTGTCACCCACATATCAAAGGTAGGATAAAATAAGGAGAATTTAAGTAAAATAACCATTCAATTTGTTCTAAATATTTATTTCCATGTGCAGTTATATTTTAGAATGTCGGTCTACATTTTTATCAGCATTCTATTTATTTTTTGATGAAATGTCCTTAATCCTTGCAACAGATTGGTGCTGGTGCCAGACAGAAACATACATAAGAGAGTATGGAAGGCCAAAGAGTGAAATGTGGCTGAAAATTGTCCATCCATGGCTGTTCAGCTGAAAATACGCATTAATATAATTTTCTTTTTTTAACAAAGAAATTTCCCACTGTTCTTTACAAGCATAGAAGTAATCTCCCTCTTGAAAAAAGATTTTTTAAAAAATAAACAAAAACCCCACAAACAAAAAACAAGCAAGAAAACCCCAAAAACAAAAAATTAAAAAGAAAAAAAACAAAACAAAATCAAGGAACAACAACAAAAAAAAAACAAAATTAAAAACAAACAAACAAACAAAAACAAACAAACAAACAAAAAAACCCCACAAAATCAAAACCAGATTAATCCAAAACAATTTATGGTTTTGGAGACAAGTAAGATATGGAAGGTGTGTGTTGGTATGTGACTTTGTAAAGAACTGTAAGACTGTACAGCTGGTCTTCATCTTACTAAGAGCTGAGCATTTGACCTCCACTGATGATCTCAAAAGCTTTAACCAAAAGCATAGTGAAACCACCCTGTAAAGAAAATACCTCTCCTGCATCTCTAAAGGTTTATATTTCTCTTCAGCAGCCATGGGACCAAAATAAACACCTCAGATTAAACAAAGGGAAAAGAAATTCTATTGCAGATCAGAATCTTTTGTTTGACTTATAGGTGATATTTCACTGAACTCTGGTAATATTTTGCATTTGTTTCATTATTTAGAGATTATGGCACACATTCACAGAACATATTTTGCTTTTGTGAATAGCTTAAGTGAGTTTTAGCATCAAATTTGCCAGACTGTGATTAGAGCTTTATCTTGACRTCTATGTCCACTTAAACAGACTCCAATCTCCACACAAAAACTCTTTGTCACCTCTCCGTATTTGACAAAAATCCCACTAGCCTCATACCATGTMTTCTTGTAGTTTTGTAAGAGAGACCTTCTTTCTAAAAGGAAATCATTGTTTTAAGTATTGTTTCTTCCTGGTGAAATCTTCCTTCTTTTGTTATAGCAAATCAGGAATGAAGCCTCAAAATCTAATAAAGTATATATTTTCATAATTTTTAGTAAGCAATATCTTCTTAACCGCATSTGCAATATTATAGCTTTTGTTGTTACTAATATAAAAATTATTTGAGCTCCTTTTCGATCTAATTGAAGTATTGGCTTGATTAAATATATCTGCATGTTTTTTCTCTTGGCAGTTCCTGATACATTTCAGGACACATCTTTGGCTAATGATGATTATGTATTCAAATGTTTATATCCAATTCTAGCACAGGCRTTTTCCAGGTGGAAAATAATTTTTTATTTAATTTTGATTTTATTAAGCTTACTCCTTGTGAAGGAATCCTGAATCACAGATGTTTTTCAGTTATTGCACTCAATTTTCTTGTTGCTCTCTTTGCCATGGCTTTTTCTCCAAAGTAGGATGTCTGCCAGAAAGATCATTAGAGGAGGGATTTTTATTTCACAGTGTTGCCTACTTTCTTTTTCAATCTACCCCTAAATAAGAATCAAAGTTAAAATAATTCATTATTTCCTCTTATTTGAAGGGTTGTGATAAAATATTAAAAAWGGAGGCAAATTTACTATCACAAGGTTAGGGTTTCTTGTTTCTAACATCTTGTGTGAAGAAATGTAGCCAGATACACATAATAGGCTTTTTTTAACCAATAATTGGTGTTGGTAATAAGGACTGAGCTGACAGCCAGCTGTGCTATTGCCTTCAGTCCTGCAGTGAGAAAGGGGAAAGGAGTTTGCAAATGATTACTAACTTCAAGTATTTCTGGCAGTCAAGGTTTTATTAAAAAAATTAATAAAATACCTTTTTACTTCTAAAATGTTAACTACATTTGAAAAAAAGGTCTGTATGAAGACATTAGAAGAGAACCACTGTGAACTGTGCAAATCAAGGGTATTGCCCAGTTGGGCTGCCGGCCTACATTGTAGACTTGTCTTTAGTAAAAACTCTTCTCCTCCCAATTAAAGAATAAAGGTTGAGGAGCCTGCAGGCCTTTTCAGTATGTTTGGTGTGACTTTTAACCCCTCATTTTACCCTCTTCRTATGGCTGTCCTTTATACCATAGTCTCTGATATGTCGGTGATACCCAGTAGGCTGCTGTGGGTCAGACTGGGTTAGCACTTTTGTAACAGACTTTGCTTCCTGGGGATTTGTAAGTTATCTGTAGGAATTAATCATAAATTAGAGCTTTACATACACACAGACTATTTTATTTCCTCCATTTACCTTCCTGCAATATGGTACACAATCTTAAAAGTCAAGGCATTTAGAAGTCTGGAGAGGTCTAGAAAAAGACAAGCATTATGAGACTGAGGAAAACATGACCAGCAAGAGCCTCCAGTACACCCCTGAATCCTGGTTCTGTCATCACTGGGTTTTGCCTATTACATCTTCCAGTTAATTATCTTCTAAGTATGGCACCTACTAAGCCATCACAGGACTGTGGATTTTTCATATTCTTTATGATGTATAAGCCAAAGTCAGGGGGGTTCACATGGTCTACCCATGAAGCTGTTAGACTAAAGTTACTCGTTTTCCTATCAATCTTTTTATCAAGAAATTAAGCTTTCTGTCTCTGCTGTTTTCAGCTGGGGTAGAGGTAATTTTGCTCACAGTGGCCAGTATGGCTGTGTTTTGGATTTGTGCTGAACATGGAGTTGATAATACAGAAGTGTTTCTATTTTGCTGAGCAGGGCTTACACAGAGCCAAGGTCTTTTCTGCTGTTCAGGCATTTACCATGCTGGTGAGGAAGCCGATGTGCAGAGGATGTGGGGAGAAGACACAGCTGTGACAAGTGGCCCAAACTGACCAAAGGGATGTTCAGACCATGTGACATSATGCTCATGACATGAGCAGTATATAAATTGGAGGGAAGAAGGAGGAAGCAGTAACATTTTGAGTGATGCTATGCATCTTCACAAGTAACCAAAATGCATGACTGGGCCCTTCTCTCCCAGAGATGACTGAACACCTGCCCTCCTGTTAGTAGCAGTGAATTAATTCCTTGTTCTGCTTTTGTTTGTGTGTGTGGCTTTTGCTTTCCCTGTTAAATTGCCTTTATCTTGAATCCCCTTTTTTCTGACTTTTACTTTTGCAGTTTTTCCCTAATCTTGCTGGTGTGGGAATGAGAGAACTTTCATGGAGCTTGGTTGCCAGCTGGGGTTAAACCACAACAGTACTTTTTGATGCCCAACTTTGTGCACAAAGTGTTCAGGCTAATAACAGATTTGATTGGGATGGGCTCCGTTGAATTTATAGCTGTTACTGCTGTTTAGCTAGTAATGAGCAGTCTCCTGTGCTTGCCATGGAGCTCACTTTCCTGACCATATATTAGAGTCTAGTGCTCATTAGTGGCCACTTTTTTCTTTCACCAGTCTCTGTAGTGATGTACTGCTGATTGCCTCACTGTGTTGTGCCTGTGAACATTCTGATAACGGCTGTGGTGATGTTCCTGGGCTGGCAGATAGCCAGGATATTGCTGGTTTTCTGTTCTGTTGTACTGGACAGGCTGAAATTTCTGTCTGAACTTGAGTTGAAGGGATTGTGACATGTGATGGGTCCACAATGGAGCAGAGATCCTCTTGCAGCCCAGAGAGGACCCCATGCCAAAGCAGGTAAATGCCAGAAGGAGGGTGTGAATTTGTTTTGTATTCACAGGGATATGAATTGCCTGTGCTAGAGCAGGTTTGCTGGCAGGACTTGTGGCCTCGTGAGGGACATACACTACAGCCCCTGGGAAGAACCCCCATTGCAGAAGTTCAAGGATATCTGTGTCCCATGTGTGGGACCCTACCCGGGTGCAGGGTGATTCCCTTGCAGAGATTTCCTTGCAGACCATGGTGAAGCAGGCTGTCCCCCACAGTCAATGGAGGACTATGATCTGCACTGCATTAATGGTGGTCTGTAGCAGGGACCCCATGTTGCAGACAATCTGGGGGCAAAGGGCGAGTTCATTGCAGTGTTAAACACAATGACTTGGACAGAAAGGGACAGGGCTGGAGACAGTAATAAATAGACCTTTACATGGTTTATAGAGCATCTGAGGCAAGTGGAAGTTTGTGAAATTTTCTCAGATCTTTGTACAGAAACAATTTGTCTGAAGTATAGTTTTTATTTATTATTAATTGTGTCTGGTAAGCTATTGCTGCAAGTATGGGGAAAAAAATGGATTTTTTTTTCATGACTGTTCATTATATGATGAAAGAAGTTATTATACTCTATTAGGAAAAKAGATTACATTTTACATATGTCTACTTAATCTGCTATTTATCGTTGAGTAGGAGACCTCATGTAATATTCTTCCCCAGCAAATTCAGTTTTCTTTGTTGTGGTTATGAAGGAATACTAGATGCTAAAAACTGGTGCAATTTAAAAATGGAAGAAAGAGCTGAATGTGATGCTACTTTCCTTCATGTCATATCTCTGACTGGGAGGGAGAAAGAGGTCTACATGAATTTTGATTTTATTTGAAACAAATATAATAAAAAACATAAATATTTAAAAACCCTATCTCTTACAATATTTAAAACCAGGATTTTTAAAGTATATTTAAGGCAAAAATAAATCCTTATTTGGAATGTTGGGATTTTTTCAAGATGTATGGACTAAATATAATTTACTTCAGAAAAACTGTAAAGTTCAGATTTACACTAATCTCTCTTGATCTGTAAATGCAGAAGATATTTAAAAAGTTGTGCACAACAAATTGCTAGAAAAGTGAGGATATAAAAAATAGTACCACATATCAGTTTTTTATGATTTTTTTGTTTTATTTGAGAGAAGTTTAATATTTGAAAATCATTCTTTTGGCAATTAACAAGTTAGCAGTTTATCTAGATTAAAAAAAATTAGGAAAACACATAATTCCCCAACTTCAAGTTACTGTGTTACAAAGTGAATTGTTCTACAGCTGCAAAATCAGGTACCTTAGCTRAGTTAATGCTTTTCATTTCTTTTGCATGTGTCAGAATTAATGGAGGCAGACTTCTATAAAGCCTTGCATGTGAAGATGGTGCTGAGCAGACTAGATTCAGTTCTGTTGAATGCTTTTTGCATTTTTTTTTTAATAATGCACAAAGGGAGACTTCAAATCAGGCTGAACTTCAAGCAAAAGTTAATGCTATTCTCTTTTGGGTTCAACCACCCACTTTGCTGAAGGTCACTAGTTGAGGCTAATGCTGCACAGAGGGGCTGCAGCAAACTTGGCATCTCCTTGATTAGGCTCCCTGCTGATCTAATACACATACCAACCCACTTGCCAAGTCAAATAACACATTTGTGAATTGGAAATAAGATTTAAGTGAGCCAGCACAATGCGGCTTGCCCTCTCATCTTTTTACCGAATCCTTCTCTTTGTACACTGCTCTGTGAAAACTGTTCTTGTTAGAGGACTTAATCTTCATTTTTTTCCTGTAGATTATTTGGAAACAGGTCAGTTGAATGCTGGAGCTTCTAATTCCTCCTACCAAAGAAATGGCTTGTGACATACTGATTGCATCATTTAATTGAAAGGCTGTAATTATTAAGAAGAAAATATTATAGTATAAGATTATCTTGGAATGAAAAAAGAAAATCTAGGATTAAATGAAACCCCTTTTTAAATAATGTGTTTACACCTTTGTCCTCAAATTTCTTATCTCAGACTACTTTGCATTAATTGCTGGTAACAATTGATGGGGTTGATCATAGTACATATATTCATCTCTTGTAGCTGTACTACAGTAGTTAATTCTTAAATACAGTAAGATACAATAGAGTGACTTTTCTCTAGTGCCTTTCATAAAGACAAAGTAAATCATAGCACACAGTGCTTGACTTTGAACTATTCTATATTTCAATGAAAGAAAATCAGGACTGAAGTTAAAACATTCTCAGTTTGTTCACTTTTTTTTTAATTTCAGAAGGAGAGAAGTTACAGTATGAARCACACTTTAAGATTTAGCACAGATTTGTCACATATTTTAATGTCATTTATGCTATAATAAACTGCAATTGTCTCATATCTCCATGTTTGGTGTTCAGGGTTATTATGTATGTTAACTTTGTAATTATCTTCTTATCTCTTATGGTTATATACATCTATGTGCATCTCTTCCTTGTTTAACTCCTGAAATAAGAATTTGTTTCCTGGAGTACTTTTGTTCTTTCCTGTCTTCCTTTTTTTTTTTTTTTTTTTTTTTTTTTTTTTTTTTTTTTTTTAACAAATAGAGGGGTACCATAATACAGAGCGGAAAATTGAAAAAAACCCTGACATTTATAACATCTCATCAAAGACAGGAAATTTTAAGTACTACATTAAAAAGGAAAAATTTATCTGTGTGACCTACAACTGCAAAATAAARTGACTCTTTTTCTTCCAGAGTAATGGCCAGTGCACTTGGCTTCTAATGAATTAACTTATTACATTTAGTCCCCAGTAAGGGATTTTGAGGAATTGGCAAAACATCTTGGAATACTTTTTTGTGGCCATCTGGTTTTTTTTAGTCTAGCTTYTTAAAAACCAAGCATTTGTTGATTTTGTAGCAGACCTTTGGTGAGAGCTCAGGCGAATGGGATAATACTTGGAGTACGTTTGTCTCTGCAACCCATTCAAGCAAAGCAACAACAAGTAAACCTCTTCTACTCTCAGATCCTCCCGTGGTTCTGCAAAGGATTAGTAGAACAGATGCCSTCCCTCACCATTGTCCCCAGAAAAGAGAAAATGCTGAGTTACTGTCATAAGATCCATGTACAGTTGGGGCAGGAGMTAGGTCTGTATTCCTCAGGGAATCATTAATAGTCTTTGGGTCAAATGAAATAAACCAAAACCATAATTAGGGAAAAGGGGTTCTTCTTTGTTGATTTTCTGAGTTACTCACAAGTCAAAGCAATATTTATCAATCTAAGATCTGATTTTCAATTTCATATTAGCTTGCCCAACCTGAACAATCAAAGTCGAAAAATATCATTGTTCCAGCTTTCTGATAAATACTTTTAAAGTTTAAGTAAAATTTTTTTACATTTTCTAAGATCAAACATGAAAAAGGTAGAGGTTTTTCAGTAGCTCAAACATTTAATTAGAAAGATGCAATCTTCAATATTTGAGGAAATAACTTGAAGCATGTTTGAGAACGATCCTGAAATCAGAGAGATATTTCTTGTTTCTATTAAGAAAATCCTCCAGCAGCAGCTCAAGATATTTTTCACCTGAAAAGATGARGCAGCACATGCTCAGGTAAAAATTATATTTATTATTATAATATATAATATTATAATATTATTTTATATCTTTTAACAAATTTAATAAATCCTTAGAAAACTGCATCTGTGACAATGGAGTCTATAAAGAACATACAAAATATTCTGATTTGTTCCTTGCAAGGTTGTCCAGTGACTCAGTGTCATAAGCAATGTGGGAACTTCAGAACAAGTTTATTAAACAAACCCTCCTGCTGAGCCACAAGGTGCAGCAAGGACCCCCATGCTTTCAGAACTCCTTCTCAGCGAGGAGTCAGACAGTGGTTGGACACAAACTAAGCCTCAGATTTTTGTCAACAGTTTATGTGCAAAGGATTATATAGGTTAGATAACGTTCTCCYATGTGATGAAAGATGGCAAACCAGACATAGTTATATAAATATAAAAATTCATGTAATTTTTATATAATATTTAAATATATAAATAAATATTTGCAGAACTATAACTATAAATAATTTACTGTGATAATGATTAGACAAATAGATCTTAATCAGAATCATCTACTATGCAGTATAGGAGGTATAACCACCACAATAGTGCAGTGCACTGTAMAAGCAATATTGAAGCAATTACATTGAAGCTGTTGTAATTAAGCCAGTAAACCAAATTATTAAGTAGAGATTGATGTTACACATACCAACAACCATGGACAAATGTCTTTTGCTCAGTTTTGGCTGAGCTGGGTCTCATACCCCACAAGACACGCTTGGCCCTCCYGGCTGCTAGGACACCGCTGGCTAATGTTTAGCTTTCCACTGAGCAGGACCTCCAGGTCCTTTCCTGGCACTGCTCTCCAGCCTCCTATTCCCCAGTCTGTCCACTGTTGTCCCATTCCAGGTGCAGAATCCAGCACTTTCCCTTGTTAAACCTAATTCCTTGTTCCCCAATTTGTCAAGGTCTCTGTGCAGGGCTTCCCTGCCTTGGAAGGAGTTGACAGCTCCTCCCAATTTATGGTCATCAGCAAACTTACTGAGTATTCCTTCCAGTCCTGTGTCCAAACTGTTAGAGATTATATTGAAGAGCACAGGGCCAAGGACAGAGCCCTTTGGAGCCCCAGCTGCGACAGATCACCCCATTAACTGTCACCCTTTATGCCTGACCTATAAGATAGCTGRTCATCTATCACATACCACAGTTACTGTGCTGTATTCTGGACATTTTGTCCAGAAGGATAATGTGAGAGACAATATCGAAAGTTTTGCTGAAGTCCAGAAAAATTATACCTACTGTCTTTCCTAGATAAACCTTGTCATAAAAGGAAATCAGTTTTGATAAGCAGGACTTTCCTCTCATGAAGCTGTGCTGGCTGTGACTGATGACTGCACTGCAGTACTTTCAGGTATTTTTCAATGCGTCCCTGAAAAGCCTTTTCCATAACCTTACCAGGCACTGGAGTGAGACTGACAGACCTGCAGTTTCTGGGGTCCTCCTTGCTCTTCTTGAAAATTGACATAAGGTTCGCCAGATTCCAGWCATCTGCAATGTCTCCAGATTCCCAAGATGTCTGAAAAATCAAGAGAGGYTTTGCAGTGACATCAGCTAGATCTGAGAGTTCTTGGATGTGCCCGTCAGGTATCATAGATTTGTTGGAATCCAGCTGGAGTAGCCAACCCTGCATAATTTCAGGGTCAGCTGGAAACTGATCATTCTGGTTCCTTCATCTCAAGGCACTGAGAGCCCCTTTTTCTGTAATCTGTTTAAGTCACAAGCAAAGAATGTATTGAACACCTTTATTGAACACCAAAGTCTAGCACTTTGTGTTAGAGGGCAGTTTTGGTGATAGAAACATGACTTCATCTGTAGATACACAGAACAGTCAGAAAAGAGTCATTGATGTTTGTAAAACATTGAGATATTGTTACATGGGGGCCATTGTGACCCTCATCCATAAATGCCAAAAGGAGGATCTGGGAAACTACAGACCTGTCAGCCTGATGCCTGGCAAGGAACAGAATGGCAAATCTTAGGTGTGATCACATGGCACATACAGCGCAGCCAAGGGATCAGACCCAGCCAGCATGGATGTAGGAGGGGCAGGTCCTGCTTGACCAACCTGATCTCCTTTTATGACCAGGTGACCCAGCTGGTGGATGGGGAAAAGGCTGTGGATGGTGTCTACCAGGACTTCAACAAAGCCTTCAACACCATCCCCCAGAGCATTCTCCTGGAAAAGCGGGGGCCCCATGGCTTGGGCAGGTGCTCTCTTCACTGGRTTAGGGGGCTGGCRGGGTTGGCTGTGCCCAGAGACTGGTGCTGAATGGTGCTGYATCCAGGGGGTGGCCAGGCATTGCTGGTGTCTCCCAGAAATCAGTGTTGGGCCCAGTCCTGTTTAATACCTTTACTGATGGTCTGGATGAGGGGATTGAGTCCACCATCAGCAAATTCACAGATATCATCTGCTGGGAGCAAGCTGACCTGCTGGAGGGTAGGAGGCTCTGGGRAGGCCCTGGACAGGTTGRGTAGTTGGGCCAAATCCASTGATAGGAGRTTTAACAAGAACAAATGCCAGGTCCTGCATTTTGGCCACAAYAACCCCTTGCAGTGCTGCAGGCTGGGGATGGAGTGGCTGCAGAGATATGAGTGGCCAGGCAGAAAGGGATCTGGGGGTACTGACTGCTGGCAGACTGAACAAGGGCCAGCAGTGTGCCCAGGGGGCCAAGAAGACTAATGGCCTGGATCAGCAACAGTGCAGCCAGCAGGACCAGGGAAGCCATTCTTCCCCTGTACTCAGCACTGGTGAGGCCACACCTTGAGTGCTGGGCCCAGTTCTGGGCCATTCAGTTTAGGAGGGATGTTGAGGTGCTCAAATGTGTCCARAGAAGGGCAGCAAGGCTGGTGAGGGGTCTGGAGCACAAGTCTTATATGGAGTGGCTGAGGGAGCTGGGGGTGTTTAGACTGGAGAAGAAGAGGCTCAGGGGAGACCTTAYCACTGTCTACAACTGCCTGGAAGGAGGGTATAGCCCSGTGGGGGTCAGTCTCTTCTCCTAGGTCACAGCAACAGGACAAGAGGATACAGCCTTAAGCTGCATGAGGGGACTTTTAGATTCAGGGGTTTTAGGTTTAAGCAAAGGAAGAACTTTTTCTCAGAGTGATGGGGCAGTGGAATGGGCTGCCTAGGGAGATGGTGGAATCACCATCCCTGGAATTGTTCAGGAAAATATTGGATATGTCACTCAGTGCCATGGTCTACTTGACAGGGTGGTRTTAGGTCCTAGGTTTGACTGGATGATCTCTAAGATATTTTCCAACCTAAATGATTCTGTTATTATGCCAAATGTCCACAGGGAAGTAAAATCTGTATTTTTTATTAAATAACCATAATAAATATGAATCACAGTTCCCCTGGTTTATGGCATGTTCCTAACTTTTTGATATTTAAGCTTATAAAGTTTATAAGGTTTTTTATGAAATGTCTTATGTTTTGTAGAATGTATTTATGTATGTAAAGCATCTTCCTCATTCAGACACACCCAGTACTTCATATTAGCTTTAAGTTTAAATTAAATTAAATCAATTAAAAGAAAAAAAAAAATTATAGTTCACCATTTACATTTTCCTTGTCTCTGCTTTGGCACATTTTCAACTTATAAATTTAATCCTTCAGTGCTTTTGAGAATCTACATGTGCGTGTGTGTGTGTGTGTGTGTGTGTATATATATATATATATATATATATATATATATATATATATTTGCATCTTTTGTCTTTTGGTAGTTTTTAATCCATTTTTGTGTTCCTCTGGGTGGGTATATTAGTCTATTATTATTACTTAATTGCACTGTTATGAAGCCCAGTGGCATTAACCTCTAACCCTTCATGGAAAAAGCAAAGTTTTGGGTTTGCAAACTTTTGAAGGGTTTGCAAGGTACATGGGAGTGACTGACTCAAAATGTTCAAGTTTTGCATAAATTTATGTCTTGTTTGTTCGACAACAGCATGCCACAGTATAGCTAACTCAGCTATAAGGTGTTAGGGCACTGAAGCATTTTCACCTTGCTGTACTCTGTCAGCAGAGGAACATAAAAGCAGCATATCGATATTTCTCAGTAAGTGCAATTTCTTCACACTGGTGGATTTCCCCTTGTCTTACAACTCTATGGAGTGACTCCTACCACATTAAGAATCTAATAACACAAGTTTTAAAAATGATGGTCCTAAAAGGACTGTGTGTGAGCAGGGAGGAGCTGACATCCAAGAAGCTGTTAGCGAGACTCAGACGTGAAATAAAAAGATATCGATACTCGGAGATCATGACCTAGTGTTTTCCAGGTTTGGTTCATTTAATTCCATCTGCCAAAATTCCCACAGTACTTTTCATCAGACTGCTGATATTTCTTTTTTTTTTTTTTTTTTTTTTAACTCTATTTCCTTGTTGTGCATACAGCTGACATAGACATTGGCTTTCATGGTTTCCAATGGATTTCTGATATGACTGTAAATATAGACACAGAATACTGTATACACAGTTCTAATGGTACAGATAAACCAAAACCAGTAACAAAGGAGTCCACCAAATTGTTTTTGCCACTAAATTATGCCCTTGTGTCATTTTTTTAATTAGGCAGAATTATTTAAAATTTAATTTATAATTTGCTTTCAAATTTCATGTANTTATCGTACTGAAAGAGATTTTGGGTGTCTAGCTTGCACTCTAATGGTTTTGAAGTAGGTTTGTAAATTCCATTGTTAGGTGCCTAGATGAGTACTTTTATAAAGAACCGAGAGGAAAACCAGTAACAATTGCTATGTGACTTGTGTGAAAAGACTTCATTAGCTCAAAAATATGCCGGTTGTCTCAATAAATCCTTGGTGATTTATTAATTAAATTGGACATATTTTTAATATAATAGATGCAGTTCTCATACCCACAGTAGATCTGTAGGTATTTAGATCTAAGTAGAAAATAATCTCTTCTAAGTAAATTTGACCCTCAAATTACTTTTTCAATCTATAATTTTTCTCCATTAGTTACTTCCTATATAATAACAACCAAATATTTTCAAAATGAAGAAAATAAGTTTGAAATGTAATTTGACAGGAAATAGATATCCTGTGGAGAATCCTAAACAACATTGTGTGAACAGAGTTTTAATGTATAGTTCCACTGAGCCAAGAGCAAAGAAAAGAGCAGTCATATAGTCTCAATGTATCCCTACCCTCTTGTCCCTTGTGAAATATGGATACACATATGGAAATCCACGTAAACCTCACTATTACTGAAAAAAAGTCCAGGCTCTTAGATCTTTATGGATCCCTTTGAACGAATAATCATGGAGCTTTTCAAAAGATATCAAAAGTTTAATAGTATCACCTATTTGGTTCTTCAAGGGTATTCTGTGTTATTCCACATGACACAAAATAATGATATCTCATCTAGTAGAAGCAGCAAATGGCTGCATTAGTAATTAGGTCTGACAATTTGCTATAATGCATTTATTTTTTCACTGAGACGAAAGCCTATCATGCATCCATAGAACACACTTTCATCTCCCAAAAAACATGTATTCAACTTTTTCCAGCAACCTATGGGAATCGARTACTATTTTTTAACTTACTGATAGCTTTGAAGGCTTGTCCTGATCAATACTGTGATTTAGGTCTATACATCATATTGTTACATTTTGACCTAAAAATGCCATTGTTAAAATAAAAAGACTGTTAGTTTGATCATATGATCCAAATAGTTGGCCAAACATTGCACACAGCAAGATTTGTGGAAAAAAGAATGAAATCTGTTGGATTGACAAGTAAAGCTGCATTGTTTATTCCCAGTGGGACTAAGAATTCAGCTCAGCTTTTCTGTTCTGGTTTTCACTGTAGCCATAGCACATTATGGTTGGAAAGAAGAAAACAAGACAGGTCTCCACAGAAAAAGCAGGTAGGAATACAGCTTCCAGAGTTGTTTCCCATATTTCCTATACTGTGAAAAATTGTATTTTAAGTAACTTAAACTTCAAAAAGCTTTTGTGAGAATGTTGAGCCTAAGTTAAAACTTCACTGTAACAATTTCATTTACACTCAGGGTAAAAATTCTCACTTGAAACAATAGGTATGTTTCAACATATTTGCATGCATATTGTCATTAGGAAAAACACAYTTTATGATTCCACTCCTCTTTGACAGTTAATTTTTTTCTTGTTTGAGATACTTCTTTTACACTAAATTAACAGCAAAGCAAATGTAAAGACATGAAAGATCTGCTGTTTGAAAAGTTGCCGATAGTCTAGAACTACAATCACAAAAAGAAAAAAAAAAAAGAAAAAAAAAGAAAAGAAAAACCCAACCTCCTACACTCAACTGAAAAAGAGATCCAGAGCTACTCCATGGCAATCTAATTCCACAACACCTCATCTTATGAAGCCAGCATTCTTTTCTGATATACAAGAGACAGAATAAAACTGCAAGCGAAAATTTGGGATTCAAAACATGAAAAGAAGGTGGAATATAAAATGCAGGATTATATTTCACTGTATTTACTTGCTGTTGCTATGGATTGTGCATTTGCTTTGATTTTCATACATGAGACTGAAAGTTCCATAAAAATCTGACAGCAAACAAAACCACAAGATAATATTCTATTTTAAAAGGCTCATAGTTCAGAACTTTTGTGGGCAGTATTTTTAAGCTTTTACAACAACTTTTTGTAACAGCTTATTATCTGAATAATAATTATCTGAAGCTGAAAAAGGAAGAATATTATTAAAGCAGTAGATATGAAACTGTACTTACAAGAGTCAAAGCTCCCTAGTACTCCTTAAACAACCTATTCTCTATTTGGTTTGCATTCCTTTTATTATTTTACATTCCATTTGGTTCCTGTTCTCTCACTATGCCTTCTTAAGACATACATGCAACAATATTGAACTCATTTCAATTTTTATAACACTGTGAAATTGTTCCTGCACTTTCTTATTATCTGAGTTGATGGACTAATTAGAAGCAGTCAAGGTTATCTCTAGGTGTTCCAATAAAAAATGTTTCTAATTGTCCTGAGACTGAGGATAATTCAATTACAAATCTTTTCAGTTTGATTCATCTCTTTCTTCCTAAGGAAGGATTATGTTGATGGGTTTCAGGTAATGGAACTGGGTGGCTTAGGAGGGGCATTAAAACATCCTAACAGCTTTAACTAATGTGATTAAGTTTTATGAAGTTTGTTTTTCTTCTTAAAATCTTACAGAGGTCAAGTACTCATGTGATTCCCTTAGAGCAGTGGTTGAGATGTTGGATAAATGGAGAACACAGTAGTAATCTCTTGAAATATGTTCATTAGTTCTAAAAAGATTTGGAAAAAGTTATTTTCCACATTACACAACTTCAGTTAATAAATGGGGGGAGGAGGGTAGCATAATGCTTTTGAAGTCCTTTAATTAGCAATTTTTCATACAGGATCTCTTCTTAGATAACATCCTATTATTGGTTCACATTTCTGTGATCGTTACTGAGCAGACAGTCAGGGCTGACAAATATTTTGAAGTTGACTTGTTGAGTTCAAACCTTTGCCCTGTCAGTAATCTGAACTGGATACTTACTGAGCTTGCAGGAAAAGATATCACTGTCAGCTTGGATAACAGAGAAATTTTAAACTTTTTTTGACATTTCCTCTAATTTTCTGTTAGAAAAGTGTGACTGTTAACAGCTTTTTTATTTATTTTAACAGTTTCATGTGCCTGCATGTTCTACAAAATCAAAATAACAATGCGTATTAGAAATACAGTAATTTAGGGCTTTAAAATATTGCAATCATATGTTTATAATCGGTAATCTGGTGTTTGACACACAAGGAAAAGTGTCCAGTGTTGATTCAGTGTACAAATAAATTGCACCATGTCATGAAATATGAGTGGTATTAATAACACCTTTGAGACCACCCACACAAATAGTTTTAAAGCTAGATCATCCATTACTACCTCTGAATCAGGCGGCATATTGGAGGAAGAGAGGTCCCTCCATAGACCTCTGTAAGTTTCACAAATGCAAGCATGTTCAGTTTGTGATTCATTGGTGGTTTCCTTGGTTACTGTTATGTAAATGATGAAATGTTTAATTTTTTTATTGCCAAAAATTTTTAAGGAATGTAATTTTTACAAATGAATGAGCATATATTGATGAAAATACTTGCCTTRACACCATTAAGGGCTGATTTTAAATACTTGGAACCAGGGATAATATTAACTCTGATGGTATTCAACATGAATGAAAGGCATGTTAAAGTTCATAGAAGCAGATGTCAAAACACCAGGAGCTCACTCTGTAGAGAAATTTCAGCCATGCTTCTATAACCACATGACAAAGCGTGGCAAAGATTTTTTTAATGCATGAGTTCTTGGGATGCAAGCCTCCTCTGACACAGATGCCTTGTGGAAGGGCCTCAAGCAGTGATATAGCTAGCCCTTAGTACAGCAGTCATGTTTTATTTCTGTGCTTATTTTTCAAGTCTACTCCATAGGATTAGTGTTATCAAAAGAAAAAAACAAAAAACACTGAACAAAACCACAGAGAACTCAGCAGGCCTTAATCTATGTTAAGATGAGATTAAAATTAGAAATTCTGAATTTTCAAAAATATCTGCAAAAGACAAGAGCTAAAAAATTAAAGTATATCAGATTTTCGCATCATAAGCTTTTCCAATTTCTTTATTGAAGCCCATTTCACTTGTGGACTATTTGAAAATATGAAGCAATTAGATTTTATTAATCTGTTAAAACATTAAATTGATAAAGCAGATATAGACACAATTTCATTCATTCTTTAACTTTTGGTATACTTTCCCTGTCCAGTTCCAAAGATTTTTTTTTTAATCAAAATGTGGAATTTGTCATTGAAAAATTATTGTTGTTAAAAAATATTAAAAATGTTGCTAATATTTTTAAGTAGGTACAACTTGTTTTAGATTATTTGTTTGCCTCTGAGCCAGAAGAACAAGCAATGTGATGGTAACACAATGGTAAGCAATGTGGAGAGGTAAGAGTGGCCATTGTACCTATGAGCTAAACATATTTTAGTGTCTGCTCACTGTTAATGAATCCTCTCTGAAACCTCTAGAATTTTTGTCTTCCTATATTGACAATCAGAAGGTCAAAACTGATTGATTGGGGTGTTGTGTAACCAGGCATTTTTTCTGCCTTCTGTAGAAATCTAACAATAAGATTTTTTAAAACAAAAATTTTAAAATACATTTAATTTTCTTAATTAAATGTCCATTGTGAAATCAGATATTTCACTACAGCAGGGTTTTCTCTTGGAGCAGGACATCAGATATCAAAACAGTTTAAGGACAATATTATGGATTTGGAAATACCTAATATGTGGTGTAATAACTTGAAGAAGTTCAGAAATAACTATGTAAATTGCATTTTTATTTTAGATTTTTACATCACAGCCTGCCAAATTCCATTTATGCAGTTGAAAAAACATCATTACCAAAGTGATTAATTGGTTTATTAGCAATACATAATTCACCTGTATTCAGTAAATTAAGAGTTTATTATCAATGTCAATAAAAGAAATAAAAGAATAAATAAAAATAATTTTAAAATTATTGTTTTAAAAATATAATTTTAAAAAATATATAATATATAAAAATATAAATCATATATATTATATTATATATAATATATAAAAATATAATTTTAAAATTATTTTAAAATTTAAAATAATTTATTTTCAATAAAAGAAAAGCAAAGCTTCTGTGGGAGGATAGTAATAATAATGGTGGAAAAAAATATTTTGCCCCAAATAAGCAGTTTGACATAAGCCCTTCTTGGTGCTTTGTTATTCATGCAATTTTCTAAATTGTTTCCAGGGTTTTTTTGTTTGTTTGTTTATAGGGGGTTTTCTCATAAAACATTTTCATTCCCACATATCATTACAAATACAGAAAACTTAGTAAGTCATTGTGTAAAAAGTGTTATATTCACATAGCCACATATGCTCATTGATGAATTTGTTTATTCTTTTTCTCTTGTGGCATATTAAAGTTTTTCAGCTCAAATAAGTGAAAGAGCTAATAAGAAATGAGTATTGTAATTAAGTTATTTGCTTTCCTTTTTTGTCTGAACAAAAACTTTATTATATTTAAGAAGCATAGGTTTATTAAGCAAATATGGTTTTGTTGAAGAAAAACTGCAATTTCATATTATAAGTAAAAGTGAAATTAATATATCTACTAGTGAGGCAGTTGCTTTTTTGAAGCATGTTATTAATTGTCTAAAAAAAGGGTTTCAAAAGGTAGTGAAACCTTCTTCTTCCAAAGACATTTCCATTGCTTGAAAATAGTCTAGACATAAGTCTTCAAAATACACATTTTAGAGACCTTCATTTTGTTGTGAGAAACTCCTTTTCGCCATGTCTGATTTTGAAATGAAGACATAGGAGACCACAGATGAGAATTATCTATTGCCTTCAGAATTTACTCTCTTTTAAAAATTTAGGCTCACTCAAATTTTTCATCAGGATAAAGCATTTCCAGAAGCATGTTAAAAGTCCTTCTAATCCTAGTTGAAATTCAGGATGAAGACAAGAGCATAGAAATTATGAAAATTTTAGCAATAATTTTGGACTCCAGCTAAAATGCATCTTGAAGTACTGTAAGCATGTTCTCCCATCTTCCCATGTGCCTTTTCATTTTTATCTGAAAATTAGCCATCTCATTGTAATGGTCAAACCAGCCAAGTATTGCTATCTTTGCTTTATTATTCCTATCTAAGGAATTCATGCTTATGATCCATTTTGACTTTATATAGAGTCTTTGTACCAATTAAATTCACTTCAAGCTAAAGTTATTGTACTTGACTGCATAAATGTGCCTTAATTACATGAATAGAACTATAGCCAGATCCCTGAATCAGTCAGAATTAAAACATCATTTCACAGCCAAACAGAAACATGTTCCCAATCACTGCACTTGAATTATTGTTATATAGCTTGGGGCTTGTATTAAAATCACTGAATAATTGCAATCAGATTATTATAATCAAGTACAGGAGTAGTAATTACAGGTTACAGTCATTTTAAACTGCCCTCAAAGTCCCATATACTGATCATATGCATATTAAAAGTTTATGTTAGTGATAAAATTAATGAACAGGATTGTAAGCTCCTATCTGCAAGATAGGTATCACATACCTTACCAAATAGAGAGTTGACTTTGCAAAGCAAGGACACCCAGCCTATTTRCATTCTTTTTTCTGTGTGTTCTCATCAGAAAGTTATCAACAAGAAGAGGGGGAAAAATCCTCCATCTATTTGCAGCATGATCTGCTACTTTACTCCATCCAAATTTCAGTACTACACAAAGATGTTACCATTTTTCATTGTAAGATTTCACCAGGAGCATCATTTACATCCATTTATTACATTCACTATTGATACAATATTAACTCAAGAGAATTATGCGAATTTATAAAAGGAATATTAAAGTTTGTCAGCATTCAGACATTAGAGCCATAAACGTGAATTTTTATTTCTAGAGGCTACTGGAGGACAGCATAGAGGGGAAATTAATTTAGGGTAAGAAAAACAAGTATTGAAACTTTTCCAACTTGCTTCCTGTCTTCTTTTGAAGAGGTTATAAATAGGTGCTTCTGCTTTCCTAAAAACTTTATTAAAAACAGAAATCCATGCCATCTTAATATTCAAATAGAAAGACAAAAAGAAGAAAATGGTCCAAAATCTTTCTATTTTGACTATAATATTCTTGATTCTTGAATCAACCAATTAATATGGAATCGGAAATATGCACTGTATTTTAATGGTCTGAGTCTAAAATTCAGTCCTGAAACCGAAATAATCAGGAGGCCTCTTATTGCAGAGAAATACCTTATGAACATGTCTGTTAACCATAAAAATAATTTCATTATAGTTTTGCAGGAGAAAGGAAACATAAATGCAAGAGGAAGGCTAACAGGAACAAACATAATGAACATGGAGGGGGACCATGTGAAGAAACATGATGATGAGGGTTTCATATCACACAAAGGTCTCAAGGAGAATTTTCTCAGGGCCTTTATTCAGACAGGAGAGGGATAAATGTGACAATTAAAAGTAAATGAATAAGAAAAACTCTCAAAGATAGACAACCAGGTTACTCCTTCTCTGGCTTCAGACTTCTAGCCAACACCACAGCCAGCACAAGGCAGAAAAAAGGCCAACCAAACACTCAGATGTTGCTGCTAGAAAATTACATTCTATGGTTCTGCATCTGGGTTGCAGAGAAGCCAAGTTCACTCTGGTTGCCCAGAGTGTTTGGCTGAAGATGCTGGACAAGGCAGAAGGGGAGTGAGCAACATGAATAGGGTTGACACACAGGCTCCAGAAGAAGGAGGTGTTGTCCAATGGGATGGTAAAATCTCAGGACCTGACAGTAAGCTTTAGAGCTTATAAAATATCTGCTATGAACTATGAACATACACTACGTAGTAGTCTATGAACACAATTTTTGTAAACTCATTTTCCAAGGGATAGATATCTATTTAATTACTGAGGTATAACATTTGTAATGACATCCAATCGTATCATATTCTGAGAGCGCAGAAGAGGTCCAGGAGCCTGGGACACCTGGTTCTCACTCACAACAGGATTGTGTTCAGCTTCTTGGAGTGAACAGATCGGCCTGGGTGCTAGGAAGGATGATGATTCCAACTGGTATGTAAAGAGAGGATTTAAATAGATAAATGGACACATTTCAAAGAACCCTTCTTTCAAAAATGGTATCTAGCAAATACTGTATGATACAAGGGTTTACAGTATCACCAATAATAAAATATTCCTCAATGAAAAGGACAGATACATGGATTTTTACTTGCAAAGCTTAATAAGATCAATTATTTCAAAAAATTGCTGACATATGCTTCACCTCATCCCCATAAAACATAAAAATATTATGTTTTTCTCCAAGAAGCCCACTTAGGAAACATTATGACTATGAAAACACTGCATGGTAAAAAAGACAAGTCTAAAAGTTTAAACTGCCAGCAGAGGTCATAAACACTCCCATATTATAAATAATCATGATTTTGATGGTGTTGAAGTGTATCTACAGCTGTAGAGAAAGAGAATCTCTCTCTTCTCAAGCAGCAGGAACAACCCTGCTAGCCTCCCTTGTTCCACCTTTTTTTTTAAATTCTTCGAAGCCTTTCTGTTAGGAGACTTGTAGGGTTTGGAGAACCAAGTTGGAGAACCAGGGTGAAGTGGTGGGTGTTTAAAGAGCAGTTGTGACTGGAGTGCAGGGGTATCATCATGCTGTGATGCTGTATACACTTGCTGCAAGGCTGCACCTGTGAATATGGGGCTAGTAAAGATCTGAAAGTTTCTACTAATAGGAAGCGATTTTTCTTTTTCTCTCTTACAGGTTTACTTTAAAAGCATGCAGTTTAAAAATATTGCAGTTTTCAGCATTTGGGGAAAATCGTAAGAAGTTACATTTTGATAAGTAAACTTGAAGAAGAAAAACTCACTGATAGATACTGGGCAAACAATTACTCAAATTTTATGTACATAACTTTATTTTTTTTATTAGTTTCTGCTTCCCTAGTACACACTTTGCTGGTACTTAACATCCTTTAAATCTCCCTTTAACATCCTTAACAATCTCCCTTTAACTTTGATCCAGCTATACTTTTAAGATTTCTTTGCTATTTTCAATGTCCTACAGCTTTCCAGAGGTCCAAGGAAGAAGATCAGTTTTCCTCCAAGTGGAACTTCATACAAGGAAAATTTAGGTAAATAATTTGTTCTTCTGGTCTTTGTGATTCTGTGTATAACATAGAATGTTCCTAAAAATTGTAACATCTGAGTTTAATATTTGTCATATGAAAGAAAAACAGAYGGAAAGGCACAAAACTAATATGACTCTTCAACCTGAAATGGTTTTTCACATCCATCAGTCAGCAGTAGATTTGGTGGTCCACTAAAGAGAAATTTCTGTCCATCATTTTGAGTGTCTGCATAACAATGCCCCTTTTCTTTACCCATTTTCTTGAGTCTTCATGGGGAATTTTGTACTTCTAGGCAGAAAAGGATGGTGAAAAAACATAAAAGGGACAATTGTTGTCAGATGAAAAAGAAAAAAAAAAAACATCACACCAGTTAACCCATTCAAAACAGGCTGATTGGAGAGAAATCTCTCTGATGCTGGGTTGGGCTTTTTTTAGAACAAATTAAAAGGTAAATGCCCTAGAATTAATTCCCACTGCTGAACTGAATATTCAAGAAATTGTTTTATGTATGCCTTCTTGGGAATCCTTGATAGGTACCAAGAAAATAGTGTAAGSTTACTTTATGTTACACTTGTGTGTTTCTTCAAATTGCTGTTTTGATAAATATACCCACAACAACCAGAATCAACTGGTTCTGCATTTAGAATGAAATTAAGCACAGCTCCACTGGAATTGCAATGGAATCTGAGCTTCAAAAACTTAATTGCAATATGCTTCATGAGAAAACCGCTTTAGATTCCTTGCCACCTGAATTTTAGAAAAATTTCCTCAAGCAGTCCCTCTTCAGATTAGCTGAATTTGGAGGAGTAGCTTCAATTTGCTCATATTATGATCTCATATTGTGTTGACAAAACAGAATTTTCCTCCAGTGTTTGTAGAATCTTTAACTTCATTAATCTTGTTGGACTAAAATGAGTTAAATTTGAAATAGCACCTACCGAGAAGACAAAAGTATCTGAGAGTCCAGATCCTGGAAATAGATTGCATCTTTCCTACTTAATTGGGAGTGCGAAATTGCCTTAAAGCACAATGTCTGCTGCTGATTAGAGATGGGATTTCTTTGGGTTTAGAAAAATAATTCAGGACTTGGTTACATTTATAATGCTGTGACTTTACTTTTGTAAATGTGTTTTAATACCAAATAGCAGACAAAAGTGTGGATATTGGCATGCCATGTAGTGACCTACTTTTGCTGGAAGTTACACCAGTGATCCCATAAGAATACTGAGGGGCTACCTTGCTATGTACCTGAATCAACAACCTGATAGAGATCTACACTGTACACCTTTCAATTTAACACAGAATAGTCAAAACAAATTAAATGAATACGTTATATTTTTTCTCAGATGCTCACATAAATACCACTTTTCCTTTGGCCCTACTGCCTATGCAGTATTTCTTTCATGAGCCACTATTCAAACTGGATGCAATAGAAATTAAAGACTAAAACTGTAAGACTACATTTCTAAACATACTCTTATGTTCCCTTAAAGCCAGCATGAGGAATAGCCTATTCGGGGTACATGTTCTCTCCTCACTCCCCCTCCTGGCTCCAAGTCACTGAGTCAGTTGTATTGCAGGTGTGTGAGGTAATCTGTGGATCCACAAAAAAATTATTGGGAGCTGTTCCCCTCTTACATTGAGCTTTAGCTCTCAGACAGTGAGCACCTCAGAAACCCAATGCAAAAAAMCATTGGGATTGCCATAGGGTATGAACAATCCAATACGGTACTTGGCTTCACAGCAGGTAACTTCTTGTCCCAACTAAATTCTGGTTTAAGGAGATGTTCTGCTAGCCAGGTCTGTCCATTATGTCTGCATTGTGTGTAACATCTGAAATATAAGGCCTGCTTAATTGCTCTGGAGTCTCTGTTTCCTCCGCAGAGCTGTAAAAATTCCAACGCTTCAGTGAATTGGCTTGTTAACTGAGGCTGAACTGGCATGTTTCTCTCAACAGGGTAGGTGGATTACCTCTAAATCTTAGTAAATAAGATTGAATTTTGGTCAATTTGGTTAGTATCTTCCGCTATCAAATCTCTTCCAGTTCTACTGCTTTGAACCTTGCTTACATCCCCTGTAAAATTCAGGATATTTTTTATTACCCAGCTGATAGCAGTAATGTTTTAGAGAAAATTGAACKTCAGTTTTCAAGTTTCTACGCCAAATTACTAAATACGAGAAAAGATAGGGTGTTTTCCTCTCCATARTTTTTTGTCCACAGCAGCACAATAAGTACACATTCCACCCTTTCCAACATGCAGCTAGTGAAAACAGACCACATAAGCAAGCTGTCAGCTCCTTTTTTGGTGCTCAAAAGTGCCAATATGAAATATCTGCAGGAACCATTTTGAAGACTATGCTGCCACATTCCTTCACCTCTTTCTTAATTTTCTGCTAATATGTAGTTGTGAATCATTATCATTTTGATAATGAGAACACAGTATTGAATTTCTAAATTGTTGATGGCTCTCCACGACAACCCAGTTGAGCAGACGTTAAAGTGCTACCATCTAGATCATACCCAAATGCATGTTAGCAACAGTAGGCCTAGGCAATCAAGATTCTTTAGAACAGAAAATTGCCCCCAGTTTCTATATGTTGAAGTTATGATGATCATTCTGCTTTCAAAACAGGAAATGCAAAAATAGCAAATGAACTTTTTTGTTCTCTCAGCCATAAAAAAACCACCACACAGACAGACCTTTAGGAGGGGTCTAATTGAGATTTCACCAGCATTCTCCTGATAGACAATGATGATAAATTGTTATCTTAAATATAATGTGTCATTTAGTACAACAATAAAAATTAATGAGAATCAGGTCTACCACTCAACAGAATGATGGGGGAGGAATGCAAGAGGAACAGCAGAATAAAAAAAAACAGAGTTTAGTGGAGGTGTTAAAAAAATACCAGTGATATGTTTCTAGTGACCTCAGTGTTTTAATGTTTCACTGTGTTCTCAATCCAGCAAATATATCTGAAAGTAGCATAATAATTTGAAAGATATGGTATAAAAATCAAGCGGAAAAAACTTGACAGAGCAAGGCTCCCAATGAAGCTGTGTACTATTGATTAACACTAGTTTTTGAAATGTTAATTAGTTTTACACTTAACAGCTTGTCATTGTCTAAAAGGGCATAGGAACAAACCTTCCAGAGTGAAGGCTGAGTTTTWAACTACCTCGTGACAGGAATTGGTGCACATTCCTTTGCTTTCAATAGCATCAGGAGCAGACAAGAATTAATTAGCTTTGGTGATCAGTAAGATAAAAGAATGTAAGTATCTGAATTAGTTAGCAATGACAAGAGAGTAAAAGAAATATGAAGTAAATTAAGATGTACAGAGTAGTTACTGTCCACGAGCTAACTTGATCCTCTTYATCCAGACAGACAAGATAGCCAAAATACGAAATTATTTCCCCATGAGAATGATGGCAATTGCTTTGCTCATTTAAGTGCAAGTTGATGGCACATTGAAGACTGCAATGTGTGGAAAATTGAAGGAAATAGAAGGAATGAGATAATGATGATGTAAGAATATGTTTATTCATGATACATTTCAGCTTAGGTCATTACTTTGTAATCTTTGAAGAAATGAGGGGAGARGGGATGACATTAAATATATTTTCCTCATATTTTTCTGTGCTTCTGATGAACTAAATTCTGGAACAAAATAAAAGGGTTTGTAGCTTGATAATTCCTCCTGCCCATCATACACAAACCACAATCTAGTTAATAATGCCTCAAAAGTTAAACTAAGGATTTATAAGCCAGATTTTAAAAAACAAAGTGCAGGGAGGTCAGTCAGCCCAGAAGACTTATCATATAGTCTAGTGACCAGCAGAATGTAAAGCCTTTTATGCCTTCATCCCCCCCTCATATCCCTTGAGGAGAGCAGCCTGTGCTGCTCCCTGCTTAGCATTTGTTTCAGCAGGCTGAGTTTTCCCAGCCTGCAAGCAGAGCACATTTCTTGCACACTAAGATCATGTATACATTTTCAGTTACTGGAGAAGTGCAAAAATGTGATGTTAAATTTGAATTAAACAAACTCATAAGCTCTCTATTTGGGTTTCAGATTGGCCCCAAAGCTTAGGGAAATTGGCAAAGCAAACACTTCCCACTATCTGTGCTAAGGGAGTGGTATCTTGTAATGACGAAGTAGTCTTGGCTTGTCCCTGTAGTTTGCTGAACACCTTTCTAGATTATTGCAATTTGCAGCATTTGACAGATTTCAGCAAAAAATATAAATTCTTTTACTGGTTCAAGTTTCTGTGTGAACACTTCTACAAGTTTCACTTTGCAAACAGGCCAAATTGTTTCCAAATGCAGAATTTGTGATGTAGAGTTTTTTTTCCCCCCTCAAGGGGAATTCTCTGGTAGTGATTACTCTAGTGGAAAACACTATCTATTCTGTGAAATATTTTGCTTCTTTTTGTCATGTTTTTTCCCCCATTCCCATGAGGTTCTGAAATAAGCACAATCTAAGTGAACTTTGGTTAAATTTAAAAGTCTTAATTATGAAACATAGTAAGTTGAAAAACCCCTTTATATCAACTCATCATTTACCCAGAAAAAGGTCTGCTTGTGAAAATGTGGCATGCAAACTAAATAAAATTAGGACACAAAACCATTTTATTGAATAAAAATTACCTTATTGTGTCCATAAGTCTAAAAATGTCTTTATTCTTGTTACGTGTATGTATGTTTTAAAGAGAAAAAAAAAGAGTTGTAAATGTATTGGGAAACAGCATAAGCTACATTATCTATTACAATGTACATATAATACTACATTGATCAGCAACTATAATATAAAGGTAATGTGTGAGAGTTTTTATGCTTCTAAAAATTAAAAAGGAAGTGTGAGTGGATTTTAAACATTTTGATTAGCACCACAAAGATTTTAATGCTTTATTTGAACAGTTTGCTATAGGGCAAACACATTTGGTAGACAAGTAAAATGAAAGCATAGGCATCAGGTTCCCTGTTTTCTATTAAGTAATGTTGCGAAGTAAGCAGAAGTTGGATTCAGATATCAGATAATTATCTCCACACTATGTGTCACAGTAAATAATTTTAATTGGTTTAACTTCAGGGACCATTACTGGCCTAATTAGAAACATGAAAAGGCTACAAGTATTAGGAAACATCCTGAAGGAATGAGAACATTAGCAATTCTGTCAAGCCATTTTTAAAATAGTACACAGTATCAGTAGCATTTCACTAAAAGGCAGCTTACTTGAAAGGTGCTTTTTAGGAAAACAATATTTGGAGTTTTGTAATGTGAGAAGTTGATGGGCAATCATAGACAATTTTCAGTGCTTGATATATATTATTACTGTGTTAAAGATATGCTGATCTGATCCTGAATTCTGTTTTCAATGACATGGGTTAACTTTGTGCAACACAAGAATTATGASAGGTTGGGCCACTGAGGAAGTTCATTTGGTTGAGAGAAAATAAAAGCAGAGAAAACACTCAGGTTGTGTGGAGTTTGGAAAGGTGGGAGGTTAGGAAAATTTTCARCAAAATTATGTGTCAGCCCTTAATGTGTTTTGGTGAAGCTTTGTAAAAATGTCTTTTGAGTTTTCACTCTTCAACTCGGCCTCAAGGCTTTGTATCTTCCATAAGTATCCACAGACCAAATGGGATTCTGGTTTAAACATTCCTGTGCTGTATTTTAAAACTTCCTAACCTCTAATAAAAGACCCTATGGCTTAGAGGTCTCCTCTCTGACTCCTCTGTAACTGAAAGCCAATGGGCAAGCAGGGTTAGCTTGAGAAGGAGTTATTTAACAGATCTCAGATCTCAGTGCTAACTTACTCTTACAAAAACCCAGACATACAGCTTTCCTTCATTTGCAATGAGCAGATTGTTGTAAACATTATGAAAATTTTGAATATGCCCTGTTGCTTTAATGAGCATGTCATTGGCTTAATATTTTCTCTGTCATTGTGCTTGATTTGTCTACTTCTGCTTTCTATGGGTTTATTAGTTCCTTAACCCTTTTACAAGTGTTGCTTGCTTTTGAGATGTGACTGAGCACCAATAGATGAGCTGCAATTGTGCATGCTTGGAGATGGGGGTTGAGGAAAGGAAGGAAAACATGCTAATGAACTCATTTGCTGCTTTATCTGGATGTGTTTTTCAACTGGGTTCTTGTTCTCTCTTCAGTGGTATTTCATATAATGTGCCTGAGGTGGCACAAGAAATACTACACAGAAAAATTTTTATGACAGCCTTAAGGGAATGAGAATTTGATTAGTGCTGTGTTTGCCAATAGAGGCAGGGGAAAGTCTTGTGTGAGAGGAACAGTGATGGAGACTTCCAGACACCTACGGTGTTTTAGTGCTGGAGAACAGGAGCAAAGATTTAAGCAGGTCATGCTGATTGAAGAGCTGATCAATACCTGCCACTATCACATAAGGGATATTTTTATTTATGATGGCTCTCTTAAACCTATACCTATGCAAAATATAAGCATAATCTTTTCATGATTAATCTCTATTATTTTATTAACCAGTGGGGAATCCAATACACATGGATGGCCAAAATACATTCCTGGAATTGTTTATCTATATGTTAATATCATTCAATGCCAGTTCATTATCTGGGCTATGCACAACCTAACAAGAAAACTCCTTTTGTATTTTAATCTAGTTTTAGAGACCACTATTTTGTTCTCATAAAGAAACTTCTTAGTTTATCTTTTTCATAAGATTACATTACAACTGTTTTGTCAGGACTTTCTTGTTCCATGATAAACAAAACAGATTCAATTACTACAGACAGTCTGCACAATATAGCCTTATTCTGCCCGAGCTTTCCTGTCTGTGTCTAACAAATGCCTTACTGAAGCATCATTTGAAAGCCAAATATACTATATAGGGGTATTTAATTTTTTTACCAATTGTAATTTTCCGTCATGTCCTATTCTTTCTCTAGCATCACCTGATTTACATTTTTGAAGACCATTGTCTGTTGAAATTCTCACTGATTTAAGAAAGGGTTTTCTGATACAAAAGTGCTTACAATGCTTAAAATGTGGAAAAAGCCAATAGATCAAGCATGAGATACTAATATAACTTCACCTAGTCCACTGCTGTAAATACAAGAAAACATTGAAACTGCTGAAAGTGCTGAAACTTAGACATGTATTAGGTAATGAATAGACATGATATAGACATGAATTAGGAATGAATATGTAAAGCTTTGATTTTGTTAAACTAATGAATATACCAGAATAGTCACATAATAGTTGCATTAGAGCAAAGTGCCTCAGCAAAATGCTTTTTTTTGTGATTGCTTGGTTTCCCAGTTACATATTGTGAGAGGTTTAATGGCACCTGGAATTTTTTTTGTACTTAATCTGAAAAGATATTGCAGCCAGTAGAGGTTAGTAATGTATGAGAAAGTAGCTTGTGATATACAGTAGGAGTTTTCCTTTGATGATCTCAGTGAAAATTTCCAGAGGCAGAGTGCAAAACACCCAGCTGTGCACTCTACAAAAAAATGACCTCATGGTGAGGTTTGCATGGAGCCCCAGTACCACAGGCTAACCTCCACCTGTGCCCTCATCCAGCTGACAAAGGACATGGCTCTTGGCACACACACACATTTTCATACCCTCAGAGAAGGTCTGGGTTCCATGTTTTGAAACAATCATACCCACATGGTCTCAGAGCAGCCACTGAATGTCTCCCTACTTCCTTCACATAAGGAGGGTAAAGATATACTTCATATGTGTATATTACATATAAARATAAATATATCTTTGCACATAATTAAAGATCTAAAAATCACATATAATATGTACAATAAGGAAAAACAGAAGGTTTCTGCAAAAGACCACACAAACCAGAAAGACCAGCCAACAGTTCATAAAATRGAAAATATAATTCCAGTTGTATTATGGGCATAAAGGGTGATTATAGGCCTCCAATCACCAACAGTGGGACCACAGAAACAGAACTATCACGGTTGGGAGAGACTTTCAAGATCACCTGCTTCATCCCTCAGCCTAACACCACTACGGTCACCCCTAAACACCACTACGATATCCCTAGGACACACACACTATCTCTAAAGGATCACCTTTAGAGACAGTGACTCCAGCACCTCTCTGAGCCACTTATCCCAATGCCTAACCACACCTACCACAATTTCAGTGATTCAATTTCATTTCAATCCAATTTAATTTCAGTTGGCTTTGTTTTTTTTTTTTCTTTTTTTTAATATCTAATCTGAATGCTCCCTGGCACTACTTAAGGCCATTTCCTCTCATTCTTTCACTTGAAGCATGGGGAAAGAGCCTAATCACMACCTTAATAAAACCACCTTTCACAAAGTGGTAGAGACCATGGCRCAGTGCAGCCTAGAAACGTGTATTCTTCCTTCACCTTAGGTGAAAGGCTTTGTATAAAGCAGCTGAAATCTGAGTAACAGCAAAGGGATGGAATGAGACAGAGCCTTGCTCTTGACCTGTCCTTCTGTGGACATAACAAACATATCCAAACAGCAGAATAACAAGCTATTGGGCACTACCCCTCCAACACCTGCCCAAGGCTCTGCCAGATTCAGGCCAAGGCTGCCAGTCCCACATCTTTTTCTCAGCCAGCAAACACATGTTCCAGAGTATCATAGGCCACAACCACCTATAACATGATGGGATAGGGCACATCACTGTTCTGGAGCCAAGAACTGGTGTCAGTTTTGAATCCATAAATTTGAGTCGGCATCCTTGCAGAAGGGATCTAATCTCTGTCTATATGGCTGAGGACAAAGAACCTGTCATTCTGTGCTCCTGTCCCTGCCTGGACCTGCAGCTGTAAAAGGCAGGATATGTCAACAAATAATGGGACAGGCACTGTAARCTACAAAAGGAAATCTTGTCAGACTTTTCAATGTCTAACTCTGTTCCATCCCTATTTAGAATGTAGTGGACTTCTGGTTGTGTTGCTGAAGACAGGAGAGCACCATGCTCTGGTGCTCTCCCTCTCTCAGTTTGCAGAAGAAAAGGCAGGAAAATATCAATAAACATCAAGACAGGCAACATCAACTTATCAGGAATAGAACTTTCTCTGTACAGATAAGCTCATATCCTAGAAGTGAGAACTGTGGTAGCCTTCAGATATTGTAGCCATTCAAGGGCAAAAACTTTAGGCCTATCCAAAGGCCACTTCAAGACCTTCCATAGTTTCTGTGTCCTGCAGAGCAGTTCCATGTGGATGTTTCATGGAATCTGCAATGTGGCTCCATGTAAACATTTAGACCTTTTCTTTCTTTTTTTTTTTTTTTTTTTTTTTTTTTTTTTTAATCAGAAGAATTACTAAGTGGCAGTTTTCCTCCTGTAAGAAGGTGGATATTTTGGTGTCCAAGTCAGCATCTGTCCTTAGCTGGTAGGATTTTCAATTGAGACAGAATTTCCCTTTCTTTTGGCAATCTAGGGCTTCACCCTCAAGAAATGGGTTTTCATTCTGTATATTCTTATAAGCTGAAGATAAAGTAAGCTTAAAAAGATATAAAAGAAGGTCCAACAGGAAACTTGCCCTAGGAGATCAGTCAAATTCAGTGTTTAGTCTGTGGTCTGTTCTTGTTTTGTCATCTATGGAAAAAATGAAGAATAGATGCTCCTGAGAATAGATCCTTCTACTAAGAATAATCCTTGAAGTCCACTGTAGACCATATCATGCCTATGTGGTGATTGTGGGAAGTGTTAAGGCAGGATGAAACACTGGAAAAGGAATACAGAAGAATGTGATATCTATCTTTCTTCTGTTAGATAACTGCCAATATCCTGTTAGATAACTGCTGTACTAGATTGTATTCTGTAGGAGCATACTGGGCCCACCTCGAATTGCACCATRTTATTCAAAGATGCTGCTGCTTAAAAATGATCCATTTAAAAAGAAAATTCTTTCCTGTCAAAAAATGAAAGTATGATTTCATCACCTTTAAAAATTTAGAATTATACAAAACATTTTCKCGCAGCTTGACTTTTCCTTCCTTCTGAAAATTCAGTAAGACTTTGGAGTCATTATTTTCTATTCTGCTTTCTTGCCTAAGTCATATTAATGTGGCATTTATTGTTTCACTTCTGTGTGGCTGGTTTGCAAAGTGATTCTGCATTTTTAGCTAAGTTTATTTCCAAATACGATAGAGCTGAATCAGGGTTTATATCTGTGAATGTCTCCAAGTTTCTTTATCTGTCCAAGGCAGCAGGTTCTTTATCTGACAGCCTTATAATTACTGAAGTAGCTGCATATTAATGATTTGGTGCTTACATAAACAACTGGCCTCAGAGAAATCTAATGAACTAACTTGCAGGATTTGATTTTGCCTAATTAAATGTAAATAATGTTTAATGTTGTATGTGACAGGATTTCTCCAGAAACTTAGGATTTTATGTAACCAAAGAGCTATTATGAATGCAGAGTGAGTGCTATTCTGAACATCATGAAATTGCATGTCGTGTTTTGTTTTTAATAGTTATCCATCTATGTCTTTAAATAGAAAACAAAGATATTTWAGATCTGGTGCAGCCTATGATATTGGGCTTCAGAACATGCTTGYGCTATGCATAACTACATGCTACTCTGAACTGCTTCATCTCTTGCTCTCAAAGCAGGCTATTAGCCTGAAAAAAAAGATTAAATCAATTAGGATCACTTTGGTATCCATCAAAACACTTTTTTAATGCTTAACTTCTTTCTTTTTTTACAGTGCTATATATCAGCAATTTGAAATGGTTTTGTTCACTGGATATAAACCAGATAGGATCATCAGATGCTGGGTCTCTAGTTCATTGCAGAGGAACATTTTGTAAGTCAAATCCTGAGTAAAATGGATATATTGCTTTTCATGTGTGTTTCTATGAACTTGTTTTTGCTTTGATTAAGAATCCAATTAGGATGGATGTACTCATCTTTGAGAGAAGACAACTGTAGCTATTTTTATTCCACTCTGCATTTCTCCATGGTGGTGTCTGTGTAATTCAGGTAACTAAATCATTACAGTCCTGCCAGACTGCTTATAAATATACATACCTCAATTTCTATAAGCACTTCTTAGAGGTAGAAATTATTTAAAATTTTTGTCTGGAATCAGTGCTCTGAAGAAGGCTAGCCATTATTCAGACACCTGAGTGAGCTATCAATAAATAAATAATGACATTACCTGAGGAAGGCACCTTGGATAAGGTAATGTGAAACACCGCCAGTGGACATGATCCTTTACTGATGATATGCTGCACTACCCCATCTTTCCACTCTTCAGGAATCTTGAAAGAAAACCATGCAATCAAACCATGGGAAAATACTAAGTGGGAAAAAAGACATGATCAGCCAGAAAAATAAATATGAGATTTGTAGTGTGCCTCTCATGCTTCTGTGGGACATGGTGAATAGATTTCTTTTAAAGTTTTATCTTACATATCCTGATAAATAAAAAATGGGTTTCAATATATCATTCTACAGCTATAAAATGGTCAGTATTTTCCTTACAAGGGTAAGTCCTCATATAATTATCTGCTGTACAAAACAGCAGATAATTTAAAAATGGGCTGTTATTCCATGGATAATCTTTAAGAGCTTAAATCAAGAAAAAATATCTTTGCTTTGCTCTCATACAGAACTCATAGACAACAGATTTCCAGATTTTCTTCAGGAATGCACATAAATACCTCTCTTAGAAGAAAAACTTTTACTATTTCAAACCATGCTGCTCTTCAGCCAGGCTCAGTGAAAAACAGGTACTCTATATTTTGGTTTTGTGTTCTGCCATTTGTCAGTGCAGCCCAAATATTTACTTTGAAATGGATGCAGGTTTTCATTTGCAGTGTGTTTACAATCGAACTTGGTTTGGATCCGATTTTATACTGATAAACACACATGAGACCAAAGCCAGGCTCAATATGTCTTTGTTTGGATGATGTTTTTTCTCATTTGGAATTTTGTGGGCATGATCGTTGATGCTATGGATGGTACTGCTGGCATTTTTTTAATCTTTCAGCAGTTGGGATTGCTGTAACATTTGCTGCTTTCTATTTTTTCCTCTCACCTTGTGTTCCTGAAGGCATATCCGGGTGATTCTGCAATCAGTAGAAAAATTATGACTGAATGATACTAAAGAGAAAATATTAATGAACGTGATATTAATACATTTTGTTTCAACAAAGTGCCAACAAATGTGTGTTCTTCTCTATCTCTCTGTTTTATCTATTTTTTTACTGTTTTTTTACAATATATTTCTATTATCCAATTTTTTTAATTTGTATTGTTTATACATACATTTCTACATAGACTTTCAAAATGAGATAAAGAGCTGAGTTCTCTTCTGACCTAGTTTTACTGATTTGGTTTTATTTATTTTTGTGTTTTCCTCCTCATTCTCTCTTGACTATACTGTTTCCATTGACTTTCCATTCTAAGTTAAAGTACTGATGAGTACATGAGTAAGATTGAGCTACAGATTCAATGATGTGGAAAGCTGAGTTAGATCTTCAGTAACATTTTAAAACATGCACATGTTAGGCAGTGAGATACTTTGGCTGTGAGCACAAAGCAGGCAAAGCCACAGAGAACTGTAATTCCTTTTTTTTTTTTTTTTCCCTTTTCTTTCTTTCTCTTTTTTTTTTTAAAGCAAAGCAAAAATTCAGTCCTTTTCAGGTTTGTGTTTATCTACCCTGTCCTGCTGAGAATTCATTTCAGTGGAATGGGCTTTGTTTGCATTTATATTGTGTGTATAAATACCATTGTATAATTATGATTCAAGGACTTGTAAGTGACACTTGAGACAGGGCAAACACTGTAGGGAGATGAGCTGGTTAGAACCAGTCAAAGTATTGCAATGAGAACTAGCAACTAAGTCTAGATATCCTTTTAGCTTTAAGGTGGTTGCTGTATTTCACTTCAAAAATATGTTTAAGTATAAAAATATATGCTTTCCAAACTAAAGATATTTTTAAAACCATGATTTTTGTGTGCTTTCCAGTGTTTCTGGCATGCACTATTACATTTTTATCTTTCTTACCAGCAATATTCAGAGATTTTATTTTAATCAACTCTTTCATGGTTTAGTTTGTGAGTCACAAGAACACACTGAAATTTTAACATCCACAGACATAAATAAAACCCATAGCAAATGCACAATAATGCCTTACATTTGGTGGAATTCAGTAAATATTCTGTAAGGGACTTCTGGTATGAAATAGCTATTCCTTATGAATCCACATTGAGACACACAACAGAATATCATTCAGACACTGCAAGTCATTTCACATYGGCTTAGACCTCCCTCAAAATCCTTAAATAGTAATGAAATTGAATATGCATGCAATGCACRGTGCTCTGCCCTACAGCAACTGTAGTCACAGGTCTGCTTCTTGCCATTTGTTCCCCATTTAACCAGAAAAATACGTCACTGGTGAACATATATGTGAACATACTGGTAATAAAACCCCTGGAAGAAGTAGCTGCTTCCATGTGAGGCAGTTGTCCCAACACCCCAGGTTCAATAGCCCCATCCCATTGAAAGAGTTTTTGGCTGAAGTTCACATCAGGATGATGATCTGAAGCTGGACTCTAATAAGTATAGTTATGTTCASTTTAAATTTACAAGATGAAACTTAAAAGATAAATTGAAGAAAGTAGTTTTGGAAAAGTAATTGTTTATTTATTGTGTCCAGTGCTTTGGATTCTTGTCCTTTAGGCAACATTTTGTAGGCCAAACAACACAAGGAACTGCTTCCAAAGTCAAAGGAACCTGTGTTAATTCAGAGTTGTGTCACTTGCTCCAAAAAAATTATCCTAGATTTAGATCTGTATTGGTGAGATCAGAGGCTGTCCCATTAAGCTTAAGCTAATGAATTAAAGTAACTTTGCTTCAGATTTTTACTGATTGAGTAGTTAACATATTTTCATTGTGTCGATATCACCTAGTTTCACTTTGCAATGCATATCTACTCAGAGTAGAAGTGGTTAAATTATGAAGAAGCCAGGTTATTACGCATTTCAATTCCAGAGTCAAATATAAAAATTTCTATTATAGGGACAATTAATTACATCTCAAAATGGCAAATGTGCATCCTTGTCAGGTAGAGTGTACTCTGATGGCCTTTCCTCAAACACTGAATGTGGAGATTTGATCTCTTCTAATGGTGCTGAGAAAAGGGTAATTACGCTATGGTCAAAGCTAATTTGCTTTCTGCCAGATGAACTGTTGTATTTTATTGTACGCTGACATTTTAAAGTAATTACGGCACTGTTGACCTTAGACAATTCCAGTTGTATCGCTGTCTACAGCTGCAGTGTTCTACCTTTGGCTGGCAGACAGCGGCTGTAACGAGGTAATGACACGGACAAAGAGCACCATATGGGGCTCCTTTGAGATACACAAAGCCCAGTGAAAGGAAACAAGAAAATTTTAACATCATCATTTCAGTCACCCATTTTTACAGCCATAAAAGATCCAAAGATCCCATCCCCCCCCCCCNTACACAAAATGCCCTGAATACTTTACTTGGTCGTATACTGTATATCTGTGTGTTTTCCTTCTGTAAATGGCAGTGTGCATTAAGAAGAAAGAGGTCAGGTAGAACTGAATGTGACGGACTSGTCTTTCTCTGACACGAGTTCAAAGGCTAAAGACTATTGATTGAGATAAAAGCCTAGGTTCTTATCTAATGTTAAAGACACTCCTTGTTGTCTGAAAGCTGTGCACATAATTAGGCTGAAAGAAARGCACTTAATCCAGAAAATCACTATAAACTGAGCTTCATTAAATGTAGATATTAGTTAATTTAAAGGAAGACGTTATTTTTCATTGATATATTTTAATGTTTGTCTCTTCTGAGCTAAGAAATATCATCATGTGCAGAGGGCTTCCTGGTTAATGCATTCCTGCTAGAACAGAAAAACAGATTGCTATCACTCACTGAGAGTAATGCTTTATTCTCTCAGACAAAAAAATGTGGGCTATCGAAGACAAAAATTTATTGTTTCAAAGACTTGGTAGAAAATACCCTTACTGTTGCAYTAAATATATTCCTACTGTTGTGTGGCATCGGCGATAGAAATGCTCACTAGTTCAAAGCAGGCAACAGGATTTTACCTGTGTCATGCTCTACAACTTACATGATAAATGTAAAGAGATAGCGGAAACGATTCTATGATTGTAAATCAGTTAATCTTCATTGGAGTTAGTTTTCCACAACGAGGTCTTGTTAGAAACAGTAAGAAAAAGGAGATTACAGTTGGCATGTGTCAGAAAAATTACATCTGAAGAAACTGGTTAGTCCCAGCATTCAGTGTTACTCTTGGCTCTGAACTGATAACATCATTTCTTAGAAATCTAGTTTTCAATTTTGCACAGCTCATCTGGTTGTGGCTGAACATTACATGAAGAAATAACCTATGCATTCTAAAACCTGCATTTTGAGAGTACCGTCTCTTTATGAGAGGTTCTACAATGGGAATGGTGTTCTAAAAGTTAAACTATGATCCAATATAGAATTCTGTATCTCTGGCTGCTTGCTGAAGTTTGTTTTCTGACCCATAATTTATGCAAGATGCATACATTCCTAATAATTGTCCAGCCTTATGTTTCAGTTCCGGACTCTGGTTTTTGGTTTTCGGAGTTTTTTTGAGGGAGGGAATACTGTGAAAGCAATGTCTTATTTTATTTTTCCTCTTTTATTAYTACTGTTATCCCATACAAAAACAGTTGCCTTGCTCCTGTATGAAACAAGGACCATCACTCTGTGCATAAAAGGCCTATATTAACCACCCAGAAATACACCACCTCTGTGCCTGAAAGGCAGAATGACAAAAGGCATAAGCAATGCCAGCTGCCTTATGACCATGCTTTCTGTAGTGATACTCTGCAAGAGGGCATAAATATAAGCCAAAAAGGAAAAGATTACAAACAACCTGGGATTTAAAAAAAAGAAAGACTCTCTGTAGCGTTGTAGCCTAGAGAGGTGCAATATACTATAGAAGAAAAACACAYGTCCTTAACACATAACGAAGGTGATACAGAGACAAATAAATTGTATTCCAGATGTTCATATTCACACTGCTAGCCTGAAAGTAGACATTCAAGGATGTGTGATAGTAGAGATGATATTTTTCTTTATCCAGAATGCAGAACAAAAGCAAGCATATGACAGGTCTCACTCAATCTAGTCCTWAAATAAAGTCTTAGCTTCCAGAATCTACTCATCAAGAACAGTGAGAAAAAACTATCTATATGACAAAAGAGCAATTTATCCAAAGATCTATAAACATGTAGGTATTTCCCCAAGGAATAAGGTTAGATAGAATCAAGGAAAATGCATTGTCTACATACTCTTTTCAAATTTGGTTGTAATTTGTCCACTGGCTGTGTTACAAAACAGATGAATTTGAGGCTAAAATATCTCTGTTATAATCTAAGGTTAGATGCTGCAGCTATTTTTTTTTTTTATCCCAACATGCATGCTTGCTCTACATCTTGTACATCTTGTGTTTGCTCTGTATGCTGAAGCAGCTAAAGCTCAAAATAGGACTCTGCTTCATGCATAGGTAGAAGCTTGAGTCAGTTGAGCCAGAATGGGTTTATCATGTTGGATAGTTCACAGGTAAAGAATTATAAATTGCACCCTATTATTCTTGTTTCATGCAGACTCCATATGGGACATGCATGGATTGCTATTCATACAGCTTCACTGGAAAATGGCTTGGAATGGGGCAAGATCATTTGTGAGATCATTTGTGATCTTTTAAATTAGAAATGGAAATAYATTTTTCCTGAATTATTAGCACAGYCTTTATTTGTAGTTTGAAATTGTTGGTGACACCACCTGCATTCTTAGGTGCAGTTCATAATGCAAGATCCACTACTGATCTTTGAGGACTTGTATTTTCACCCTTCAAATTGGCTTTAATTTAATGTGAATTCTTATGAAAGCTAAGAGGGAAAGAGAGTTGCATTTCCTCATGAAAAATTAAATATAGTGAATAAGCAACCTATGACAGGAAAGAGAAAATTTAAAAGAAAGGCATTTGAAGGGTGGAGATCGATAACTTGGAAAAGAAAAYAAGATCTTGAAATGAAAAACTGACAACTGGTATTAGAGATTAGAAAGAGGGGAATTTTGAGAAACTCATAAACCAGAGGCATTGTAAGTGAAGAAGTGCTCATTTAAAACAATTGAGAATATAGGAAAAAAGGAATCTGAGAAAGAAAAGAAGAAAACTAGTAGAATGGAGATTTCAGGCCAGATTAATCCAGATATTTTGCTGCAATATTTTGTGACACAATTTCATCAATGATTTCCTATTTGGATACAGTTTTTTTCCTTTGTGATGTTTGTATTTTGTCTTCCTTTTTACATACGAAGACATTGGAAGTGGTTCACAAGAATTTTTTTTGAAAATTTCTAAAATTTCTTTTAGAAGAGAATGGCTCTCTTAACTTTGAAATGATAAAGCATTCCATGCAAAGCTATTTAGTACTATAAAAGATAGCAATTTTAATGAAATACATAGATTCATTCAGGGACGTACTAGACCTGTGTCAAATATGTGACCCTCGAATCTGTGTGCAGTTAGCTGTGGCAGTACTATCTCCCCATTACTATCTTGAATTTATTGTCCATGAAATAGTCTGTTGACTGCTTTTCTATCAAAACAAATATAAAGACACATATCTGGCACATAAAAATATAACTCAGAATACTGACATTGAGACTTTCAAAACTATATTGTCTAGAAAACATAGCTTTCTTTTACTCTGATTTAACATTCATTTCCAACACTCTTTATTCCTAATTTAATTTATTTAATTTTAAATTTAAAACTTATGAAAAGTAGAATAGTTTCTTAGCATTCTCTCAAAAGTAATAAAATTTAAACTGTGGCAGCAATAATAAAGTCAAATGGTTTTAAAAAGGGAAACCTTAATTTATTTCCTAGGTTACAGGTTATTGTAGTCTGATTACATGGCAGACATACCTACATTATCTGTTTTGAACATARCCCTGATCCTTCAGAGAAGTTAAAATTTGTTTCAACATGGAAATCAATAAGGAGCTAATGACACTTTAATGAGAGAACAGTATAAATGTGTTTATTTCAAAGTAAATGTTGTTCACTTTACTTATAATTCCTGTATCAGTTTACTGTGGTTTGTTGTTTGTGCTGGTTTTTATCGTGCTGCTATTTTTAAAGAGGACAGTAGTAGCATCTTTTCTACATAGATTGAGTTCCAAGAGGCAGAATTTGCCTTCCAGAATTTTAATAGGAACTTTTTTTCTACATATCCAAACCTTTAATTTCAGTTCATGATTTTTAAAAAAAATGTAATAAAATTATTTTTAAAAGCTTCATTCTGACAGTAAATATTCATTTACCATAGAGATTCTGGGTTTTTTCTCTCTTTTGGACAAGTCCCAGCTTGTTTCTTCTAAGTAACTCATAAAAGAGTCTTTCAGCAGGTCTGAGTCAGTCCTTGATTGCTCACTGTACATGTTCAGAGTGACTAGTGTGTCCCTTCTTCACCTAAGAATGTCACAGGTTTTGGGGAAGTGTTATTTCTTTCATGCTCCTTTTGTGCAAACCCTTGTTTATTGCAAGCCATCATGCCTCTCTTGCTCTCTGGAGCAAGCACTAAGTCAGAGGTGGAAAATTATTCCAATTTCAGAGCTGCAGTTTAAAAATTTTTCTCTTAAATGCATTATTTCAATACTAATGGAAAAGGCCTGGCACTATGAATAGCTGCCTATTTATATTGTTATAAAATATTCTGCTTTATAGAAGAACACTGCATCCTAATCTGGACATTCTGCAGTGATTCTGTGGTGCCCTAGCTCTCTTTTTCCTTCTATACCGTTCATTTTGTTTGACCTAATTCATGAATTGTTGTCTACCTATAATTCTAAATAGATCATCTTGAGCTGAAAAGTTCAGATTATATCAGAATTTAGAAGTTTCATATGTGATGTGAACTTTCTGTGGCATTTAACTCCATTTAACTTAAGTTGTTCTATTTATTTTAGTAAAAGTTATTACTAATGTCATCAAAGCAAAGTGCARCACCACTTCAGAGTTAGTTGTACCTCAGTTCATATGAGTTCAGGAGCTCAAGGGCATGGTCTTCACTTGTTAAGGCAGGTGAAATATATGGTTTTTAACTAATCATTGTTCTCTCATTGAGTTAAATACAGTTCTGTTTGGATGAGCTAAAATAAAACTTTCTTTAGGGCTATGGCCAGAAACGTTTGTTGCAGTCTTTTCTTTAGGGATTCTAGCACAGGGTACTGAACTCATTGATCATGAAAATAGTACCATAAAGGAACAGTGCTTTTAAAAGGTGTTCACTGGAGGTGTGTTAATCCCTGGCTAAAGTGGTCATACACACTTTCTGAGTGAGATCATTCACCGCACTGAGCTACCTTCCCAGGTCTGTATGTGAGAGCAAACTGATGACAATGTATCCGTAATACTTTCTATATGTCCTTCAAATGTTTGACATAGGTAAAAAAAAATAAGAATCCTATATATATTTTGCTAACTGTGTTCTAGTAGGTTTTTATGATCTAAAGATTTAAACTAGTTTCCAGCCTGGCTGCACATTAGTGCTGCCACCTGGAAATCAGGGKTTTTTTTTGTCTCTGACAAAGTACAGTTATTCTTCAGAGTAAAGTAACTAACACCTTTACAGAGGGTATCACACCTGCTGAGAGAAACTGAGGTTTATTTTTTGTTGGAAGGGTGTAAGAAAGAGGTCAATAAAAGTGTTTAAGGTATAAAGTGTTTAAAGGTCAATAAAAGTTTACACAGAGATGAAAAAAGTGAACATTGCCTATATAAAACAGTAATTTTGGTTGGTTAGTTTATAGGAGAAATAAAATTATTCAAACTTAAGAAAGTATATATTTGAGCTTATTTGTAAATGATGTATTTTTCTCCTTAATTTTCATTCTTTTCTCTTATGTTTTTTTCACAGTATGTGAAACATTTTGGACAACACTRAAGCATTTATAAAGGTGGTCCTGTAAACTTTCTCACCCTTTGTTATGTTGTGAGTGAGTACTGCTATACTTAATTCCCTAAAATTCAGGATGAAAATTGAGTCCACTTATTTTTATTTTGCTGCCCATTAACTTCAGGTGGAAGACAGGAATAATAACCTGAAAACAGCGTGCATCTCAAACTGGAACAGAAGTCTTTTTTTTTTTGCAGATTATGGCTGGCTTAAGAAACCTCTGAACTGTCACGTAGCCTCTGAATTAATGAGGCCATACAGGTCTAAGGTCTCTAAAAAGGCCCATCTAGATTAGAATTGATTAATCCTGTGGTGGGCTGCAGAGTATTATTAGAGTGACAACAGATGTAGGTTTCGTGTAAGCATAATTTCATAAAGATCATCAGCTGTATTCTTTAATTGGTGACGATCACCCATAACTTGACTGTAGTGAAAATTTCTCCTAAACCATTGATGTATATTTGCTGAGAAATAACTTTCTGAAGAAAAATAAAAGTCAAACATATGATTTATAAGTAAAATTGCATTCAGAAAAATCCTATGTGGAACACAAATCCCTTCAAATATTTGAATTTCTGTTAGAATTCCTATTTCTATATTATGAATGAATTTCCACCTTCCTATTGAAGCCATTACCTTTTCACTTTCATGAATAAATTAGCTGTAAAATCAAGCAGTGACTGGAAGATAATGTAACTATCATATAGATATGCCTAAAACCTATGCAGTTTTGAACTCCATTTAGCATCAAAAATATTCTGATTCAAGTTTGACAGCTGTTACTTCTGTAATCAGCTAATAAAAAGCATGTGACCCCGATACTAATAAAGATTTATTTATTTTTCTTTAACAAAAACACTGAAAGCTAAGCCCAGAAGAGTGCTGAAGACAATGGAATTTGTAAGCTATCAATGTRGAAAAAGAATAAAAACAAGCTTAAGCAATCTGTGGCTTGTTAAATATCTCTTGTTCTACAATTCTACAGAAATAATTCCATAGAATAAATTGATCACTTGCTAAAATACCATCTAAAGGGTTTGTCAACTGTTTACGTGGTGTTATTGGTATCATTTAAGAAACTATTCTCTAGAAGAATGGACATTACTCTGTTAACAGACCTTTTTAATTTTTTGCTTTGTGGCTTTGAATCCCAATGTACAATCCATTGAATATCTTGTTAGGTATCTAGCCTTTAATTTCCTACCCTTCAATATTAAATGGCCAAAATAAGTGGTTGTTTTAGAGTGATTATCATGACCATAATGAGGCCTGACACTTGTGACACTTCAGACACGCAACCACCAGCAGCTCCATCACAACAAAAGAACTCCGAGTGCAACACATTGTAAGGCTGGGGAGAGTTGTGAGTTCGCAGCTTTGCACAGCAGATGTGGCTGCACATCTTTGCACCCCTAAACACACATGCTCATCCGATCTGACAGATCAGACAATGGCACAAAAAAAATGTCACTGCTGCTTAAACAAAGACTTCATCTCTAAAGAGACAAAGCTGTGTGCTGAATGTGTTGCCACTAGTAAATTTTCCAAATGGAAAACAATGTATATTTGATTAAAGGAAAACAAATAGAAGCAGGGATGACAAATGCTTTGACACTTTTTTATTGGATGTGTTTTATGGAAGTGTATTCTCTTTATTTTTAATATTTACCTTCATATCATCATACAAGTGGTTTTGTTAATTATTGTACATGCTTTACACAACAAACGCAAGGAAGCTGGGAGAAAAGAAGCTAAGGAACCACACTAAGAGAGATAAAAAATTCATCAATCAAGTGAAATATGATTTTGCAATCTTTGGTGTATAAATAGCATTTTTTCTTTAATACATATCAAGTTAAAAAAAAAATTATGAACTAGAGTCTTTAAATTCAACTTTACTCTGGTAATTGAAAAAAATCTTTTTAAAAAAGGAAATAGAAATCCCAATTTTCTGTTTAACTTAACTGCAGCAGAGCATTAAAAAGTGAAAATAGATATGTGCATATTTACCATGAGGGAGTGAACTGGGCATTAATGGGCTCTGTAGGCTTATTTGGAGACAGCTGCACTTATCATGAATCAGGAAAGTGAAATAGCAGCCCTGGTGTGCTGTAGGTCAGTCACAAATGTCGACTTCAGAGAGCYATAAATCTCCAGTATTACTTCAGCTGCCGAATCTCAGAACACCCTTCTAGCATTTTCCTATAATTTAAAGATTATGTAAGGTGTATAGTGAGAGTTTTAGATGAAAATATTAATTTAGAGATAAATCCTCTAAATGCTCTAAAGCAGCAGCTTCTGCTGAGCAGGATCATCTTCTGCTACACTTCAAATAGGAAATGCTGCTAGTTTTGTCAACAGTAGGAGGTCATGGATGACTGCCACACAAAATAAGGACTTTTTCAATAAAACATTTTCAGTTCCAGGTAGTCATAGAATGTCTTCTTGTGCCATTTTATCACTGATACATTTATCAGTATGTATATTAGATATTTATTTCTTTGATATATTGTTTTATACTGATAATTCCTTGTTAGAAATCTTCATTGTGAAATGAGATGGAGTAAACAGCAATTAATCACAGTGAACTCCTTCTGGCATGTCCAAAAAAGATATTTTGTTGTCGTTTCTGAATGTTTTAAAGGTATTATCCAGGCTCACAGATTTCATATCCCACTGTGAGGCTGTTGGTCTTCAAAATCCGGTATTTACATGTTGAAATCCAAAGCTTTTAAGAAAAGTGGTAAAATTTCTTAGCAAATTAACATTTTAATTACTGTAAAATTGAACAGGGGCTAGTATTGTTTTAACTTCATCAGCATGAGCTGTAGGAACAGACTTTTTAGCTCCTGATAATAGAACCTTGTAGTTATGTGTACAGATTTTTTAGTTTCTTTTTTGGTTTCTTTTGGTAGGAAGTTTCTTTTGGTAGGAAGAATTTTTATAAAGTATCAGGATGAAGAAAGAATAAAGTRGAAATTCCAGGGCTTTTTTTGCAAGGTAAAGGGAAATCAATGATAAGTGCCATGCTTGCCTGTGATAATATGAGTTCAATTTACAAAACTCCTAGTTCTGTATTCTAGGTTAAACAGCAATTTTGAGGCCTACGAATTATGCAATRGATCTGCAGTTCATCAATATGCAACATACATAAGCTACATGGGCAATATCCATTAGCTGATTTTAGCTGACCAGCTGAGTATTTTAATGAATGAATTAGAGTCAGACACTACTGTATTTCATAAGTTCCTGAATATGAAGTTGATGATGAAACTTTGTTAATTCAGATAATGAAATATAGTAGACCTGAAGAGTTGTCTATTTTTATGTAGAAAATGAACATAACCCTTTATATGCAAAATGGACACAACTCTTGTGTCTGAAGTACTCAAATAATACCGTCTCTTTTTAATTTCACATCACAGTGGACTTTGAGACATATGTATTAACAAATGTTGTGTATGTTTGTGTGTAAGTTGTTTAAAATCTCTTATCATTCCAGTTGAATAGGACTCAGTTGCTATCAAGTTCCAGAAGTGATCATCTCACCTTTGTGAAAATTGGACAAGTGCTTAAATATTTTACTTTTTTTAGTTTTAGGGTTATATGAAGAATGTTTTCTAAACAGTTGTCTAGTTCTGATATATTTTCCATGGTAGTATGGCATTTCAGTAGGCTAGATATATAATTTCAGTTTTCTGTTCTTTTTTAAAAACTGTTATCTAACGGATTGGTCTAAGCATGCGCAAAAATACTACACGGTACAGAAGATTACTTTTTTTTTAGTCCACTGTAAAGCTTTAACAGCCTTGAAAAGATTTTCCATGCTTTCTTTTTGTCAGCAAAGTGGACAACAGGGGTGCACCCTCAGCAAGTTTGCTGGCCACACCAAGGTGTGTGGTGCAGTGGACATGCTGGAGGAAAGGGAAGCCATCCAGACAGACCTTGGCACTCTTGAGAGGCCGGCCTGTGCAAACCTCATGGAGTMCAACAAAGCAAAGTGCCAGGTCCTACRSCTGGGTCAYGGCAATCCCCAAAACACCAGGCTGGGCAGGGCAGTGACTGAGAGCGGCCCTGAGCAGAAACACTTGGTGCTGATGACTGGTGACAAACTCAACACAATCTGGCCGTGTGTGCTCGCAGGCCAGTTGTGGGTCCCAGGTTGAGCAAACAGGTTTAGTGACTGGAAGTGTCCCTGCTGATGACAATGGGGTGTTGGGACTAGATGATGTTTAAGGATCCCGTCTAACCCTTGGCATTCCATAATTCTATAATGTTTCTTTTCTGTTCATTTAATTCAACTGCTTGGAGACACAGAAGGGCTATTGCTTCATTCCTTCCCTCTACCAGTTACCAAAAGCACCTCAATATGTTGCATCCTAGCTTTGTATCTGAGATACAGAGGCATAGCACTCAGCTAATGTCTCTCCTCCTTTGCTGAAAATATAAACGGATCTAAATTTAACGCAGACGCCTTCTCCAAAATCTTTTATAACCTTAGTTCACCCTGGTTTCCTAAAAAAAAACATGCATCCTCCTCAGATCAACCCAGTGTAACAGAAAAATTATAGTATTAAATACAGAACTGTATCACAGGTAGGAGATCATACACCTGTGATGGGACCTGAATATTTTGTCTACCAAGGGAGTTGGAAGGCTCTGTGGCACACTAAGAAAATATTTTCTTTTGTGGATGATGGTGTAATGGCTTGAACTTGACTGAAAGCCAAAAAGCACCCACGACATTCTCTCCCTTCCCCCCACCAGAGAGGCAGAAGGGAGAGCAAAAGCCCAATTAGCACAAAAATTTATGGCTTTCAGATAACATAACATAATTGAGAGAAACATACGTATATGCTCCAGAAAATGGTCAGAAAGGCTGAATAACTTAAGTTGCAAAATAGATTTATTACTATAAACTACTCTAAGAATACTACTGCATTGGGGAGGGGAGTAAAGATAGTGAAAAATTTACAAGGAGAAGAAAAATAAAAATGGACATTTTAAGACACCTGTTATTCTTTCCAGGGATCCGTCTCTTTCTCAGGTTCTCCCTCTCCATACCCCATGTCTTCCCACACACACAGGGGACAGGAATGAAAGTCTAACATAGATCAAACTACTCATTACGGTTGTCATCCAGCATCATAGGAGAAACATTCTTACAGCTTCAAGCTGTGGAAGGTCTTTTCCCAAGACACAGTCAGTGTATAACTGCTGATGGCATGGGATTCTTTTCTTTACCTTGTGGGAGAGGGAATGTTCTTCAAGGCCAAACTGCATTATTTTGGCAGTGTAAGGCCACTATCACAAATCTCCTGGCAGAACACAGCTTCTTCTAAGCATCCACTTATTCTTAGCATCAACTCGCTTCAGTCGTCGTGGGGGAGCCAAGCCTCTCCTCCTCTTTTTTTTTGGCTCCTGATCAGTTCAGTCCAGTCCTCAAAGGCCAGTTTTTTCTTTTCCTCAGAGCAAGGTCTCTCTCCTTTTCTATACAGGTCTCTCATTGATGAAAWMGTCCTTTCGAGAACAGCTTATTTTCTCCATGCTCGAGAACCACAGCAACGGCACAACAACCCATCCCATCTTCTCCTTACTGTGATCTTGGGTCTCCATTTTTTTCTTCTTACATCTCCTCACCCTCCTGCTCTGTTTTTCCCCAGTGCATGATACTAACAACCTAAAGATTACATGGTGGCTGCCCCATCTTGTTTTAAATTCGTCTTAAGTACAAGACCATTTGTCATCACTGAGATGTAACTAGCCTGTGCAATTGGCCCAGGCCTGACCAGCAGCCTGTCCATCAACCTCAGAGCCACAATTGGCTCTAAAACACAGTGGGCAGGGCTCCTTTTGCTGGAGCAAAGGAGAAAGTGTCTAAAACTTCCTCACAGCAGCCATCTTTGTGGTTTCTTGGTTCCATCCCCCCACCACCAAAAATCTGATCGAGTAAAACCATGACAGATGGTCRGCTGTATATACAATGTGGCTGCCTGTGGTGTTCAGCACTTCTCTCTCCATCCCTGTTGCACCAATGTATTTCCTTTAGACTGCAGCTACTCTCAGTAGGAACTAAAAGCAACATAAGCTGCTTTTTGRACCTTAATTCTGTGCAAATTCCTCCAGAGTTCAAGGCAACTAACATCTGGAATTGCTCCCTGAAGTTGTATATGCCAGTTTCCTGTGAACAATGCAGGAGGACAGCCCATATTTTGCATTAAGAACACTGACAAAACACCACCAACTACACTTCAGGTGGGAAGGATGTGAAGCCGATGCACCTGATCACATTCCTACAGATCATCTTCTTCAGAGCACATCATTGTATAAAGAACCGAGACCAACTGTTTGCCATTTTAAAGAGAGGCGGGATCACAATGTAATAATACTTTGGGAATTGTCCTGCCCCGTTCCCCATGCTCTGAGAGTTCTTTGTCCAATTTTCAATAGATAGAGATCAGGATTTTGTAAAATGTAATAGTATCTCAGAGATATGCAAAATACATAGGCAGAAGGTCACTTRAAAAAAAGTCCAAAATATAATAAATAGCCTTCATGAGATTAGTTTTARCTGCAAAAGTAAATATTGTTTCTGGGAAAAGTACCATTCATTTTGATAACCTTTTTAAAACATATCAAAGATTCTTTAAAAAAAAATGCATGCTGAAAATAGTTTTACATGTTACTACAGTAAAAACCTGAACTAACTGGCAAGTAACATTGCATGTAATTTTTCTCTATTATTTTCAGCTATTTTGTGAAATGACAGGTTTCACAATCTGCCTAGAGCATAAATTTAGATCTCCATGATTCTCAGCTTTTTTCTATATTCACTGCCTGTTTTTTATTTTTGATGCAAAAATTACAGAGTATTTGTTCTCTGCACACCAGGAGAGCTATATGATTTTCAAGCATATGTTGACATGACTTATTCATAGGCAGTGTCTAGAGTATTTTTGATAAATTTACCATAATTGCTGGGAGAAGAGTAAAATCTCCTTTTATTTCCTTTTACAAAGATAAGGATATTAACGAAAGAGAACCCTTGAAGTTCCTTTGGGGTTTTATCATTAAGTGTGAACAATGTTGTCATCTCCTGGATAAGCCACATCCAGGCTTATCTCCTGGATAAGCCACAAATCTAAGTGTGGATTCAGCAAATTTCTCTGAATATCTCTTTCTAATTGTAACAAAATATTCCCCAGTAATATGAGATCATTGGAATAATGTAGGAGCTATTTTGTCTGATTTTATTTCAAGATTTCTCTGTTACAAAATTTTAAGTGTATAAATAATGCTGTAATAATTGTGGCGGTGGCTTGGTTCGGGGGTGGGTTTTGTTTCTTTGTTTGGGCTTTTTTGCTTTTTTTTTTTTTTTTTTTTTTTTTTTTTTTTTTTTTTTTTTTTTTTTTTTTCTTTTTTCCCTGGAAACTCTTTTGGAAATGCTTCTTTTAGGACATGGACTAGTTAACTTATTTTTCTAAGAGAAATCAGGAAATGCACAGCTTAGACATTCAGCTTGGTGTCCTTTCTACTGTTTTCCACCTAAATCAGTAATGTGGGCAAAACCAGTCATAATATTGAGGCTTTGTGGGAAAAATTCTACTACAACTGAGTTGTGTCTACTGCTTCTGTTTAGATGATATTTATAAAACACCTCTCTGATATTTTCTGTTGGCATAACTATTCACCAGCTTCATAGTTGATTTACGAACTTCACCATAGCAAGAAGATCAATTCTTTTTGAAAATGTTTTGCAAAAGCAGTGCTTTACCAAAGCATCTCTCTTAGCAGAGACTTCTGAGACAGACAGGCTGTGGCTGGAGTGGCAAATATTTCAGGAGATGCCCTTATGATAGAGGAGCTCAAATAGATAATGGGAGAAATAGATAATGGGAGAAAACTGATCATACTTTATGATCTCAGTGCTCTCCTGCAACAGTATCTGACCCACAAATCTAAAAAATAAGGCTATTTTCTTCCACATGGGATAAGCACAAGACAGTTGTTGTAACATGTCCTGCCTTTGGTAATATTGAAAGACTTTCGAGGTCAAGGATTGTTGTGGATGCAGGAAGGGCTAACCTGCTCATATAAATCTTAGTAAAGAGCTTCAAAACTTCATGGAGGAATTTTTGTTACCTCAAGACAGCATGTGAAGTGATTCTTTATTACTAATATCTGTAGGTATCACGAGGGTTGTTTTGATCTATTTAGTAGATTACCAAAACCATGTGAGGATAGGGACCATGTTAGGTTCATGGGACATGTTTAGCAAAGACCTCTTGTAATGAAGTATAGAGTAATATTTGCAAAACTGAAATCCAACTGTTCATCAGGCATGCAAAGAAATTTCTCCAAGTGCCAGAGAGGAAGCTCTTTATTTAGAGAATGTAAATCTGTTAATAAATCTCCTTATTAATACTGATGGTTTTTGATTAATGTGTTTTGACAGAGAGGAATATATGCAAAATCATGATCTTCACTACCATTAGTTTTCTTTGGTGCAGCATGTATAATGACTTTAATGTCTTAATATGTCACAGTTTGAACTGGTTTGTATAACTCATAATTAATACAGTAATCACAATATTTAGAGGACTATTGCTCACATAGAATTCTGTTTTATCTTTTCCTCCATGACTTGCATGCTTCTAAGTTTATAAGTTCAATATCATTGATATAGATGCCTTTCAAACATAAAAGAAAAAAATGTAGTACCTCTTCTCTACTTGTAAACATTTCATGACCAAATAATTTAGAACAGCATATTAAATGCAGATGTATATAGAAAGCAATTTCTAACCATAATCAATGTCCCATATTTTTCAATTACTTTAAATTATTCTAATTTTGGGTAGTCAGTTAGAGGTACTTTACAGAGTGACAAATGTTTTTAAGATCTGTTCCATGGTATTTTGAGAACATCAAGCCTCTTGGATACACCTTTCAGAAGACACAGAAAACAAAGATACTAGAATTTGTATTTAGATGTCTCTTAAGCAGTAAAGGAGAAGAACTCCTAGTCTGTATGAATAAGCTACTCAGAAGATCAAAGACTGGWTATGTTTCTTTACATAGAAATTCTTTGAAGGTGGGTTTGTGTTAAGCTAGATATGCTGTGCTCTTGGTAGTTGAAAAGACTAGATGACCCAATAGCAAAGAATCAGCTCTACGTGTGTATAGAAGTTTTCTCTCTATCCATTTCTTATGAACTTGTGCTTGCCCTGCCAAAAGTCTGGATATACTGTTTCTGGTGTAGTTTCACAACTTTTCACACTCAGTATCTGAGGTCAAACAAGATGTATTTTTTTCAGTGACAGTTACTGAGGCATTTCATCTGTAAATGTGCAGTACTGATTTGGTTTTGTGCCTAAGAATGTGAAAAGCTCTACAATGAATCTAAGAGTTAAATTTAGTGCACTCAAAGTCTCTCTGCCTCAGATTTGCTCAAACATGTTAATTTATTTCCATTCAACARTAAGCTTAGACTGGAAATTTTATGGCTTGTGGGTGTAGGTTTAAAAAAATACAGTTCATCAGAATGAAATCTCCTAGAAATAATGTGGAGAAGAAAGAATGAACACAGAAAGTTGAATATGAAAATCTTCTCAGTGTCCAAAAACATTTTGTGATTAAAAACAGGGTTATTAACTGGTGGTCCCTACATTCATTTGGACAATATGGAAGACATGTTTGAGATTCATGCCTCAGTGATTCAAAGTCTGTCTGGGACTAAGTCCCAGTAATTGCAGCCATTGTATCAGAAATTAATAATTAAGGAATTAAGCTTTATCGCCATTTCCTTGTGCTTGTGTCATTTATACGTGGTATGTGTTTGTTGCTTCGTGCTTGTGGTTGTCAAGACTGCTACATCACGATTATTTCAGCATCTTGTAGTACAAGAGTAAATCCCAAATCTTCTGTTCCCCATGTTCYCTGAACTCAGTGAGCTGTTTGTTATCCTGGTTTCAGCCCCTTTTTTCCCCTTGTCTTTCTAGGAGAAAGAAACAACCAAACTTCACTTKTTACACTGTTATGAATGAAAATTTTATAGACCCATGCCAGACAAGAAAACAATTTACTGTCCCCTCTACATTTTCAAAGTTAGATAAAAGTAGTTTGGAGGTATTTTACCTCTATAGGTAACAATTGACCAGACATTGGTTAATTTGTATGTTCCTGAATTTCCTTCCACATAAATCAATGTGACAGAAAATTAAGCTCACTGGGCCTTTATGGAGATAAAGATCACATCTGATATTTTTCTAACAAATTAAAAGCATAACCAGTTTAAACACAGCCTTTAATCTGAAATTGGAGAAAGAGTGATTTTCTCCCTTGCTTAAACTCTTGCCTGAATTGAGCCTGATGCATCCAACCTGTTCTTTTGATTTCTTGTTTTATATGCAACTTTTCCTTGCATGATCTTTTTCTTTCTTTCCTTACCAGCTTAGTCAGTAATCCCAGCTGATTGTCTGGTGGGCRAGTGAGTAAAAATAAACCCTTCTTCCTGCCAATTGTCCTTTTGGCCGTTTTCATTCATTTCAGGACAGCATTACTTTCTGAAAGTAGTCAGTGGCTTAATACAGTTTAAGACAATTGCTGCAGCTTTGAAACATCACAGAGCTACAAAACTTGCAGATCAACTTTTTGAAGATGCAAGATGAAAGAAACACAAGTAACAGAAACCTGGAAGGACACAGGTTTGGCATASTTTATGCAGCAAAATTAAGTGTTTTCTGCTCATGGAGCTGGTGGTGTATGCACTCATAGCTTAAATACTCAAGTCTTAAAATAATTTGACAAAACACCACCCTGTAGTCATATAATGTTATCACGTAATGCCCATTTTGTTTTCACAGGTCATTATGTGATATAAAGGTCATGGTATAGAGTGGAAAAACGTTTTTAAAAGCTTATGGCAATGTACAGAGATTTTAGATATCTATTCCTGGAAGTCCTTCTAGCCTCACATAATATGTTTCCATGTATTAATCAGAAATTTACAATAATAATGATTTTGTGATACTTTTTTTTTTTCAGAGATTTTAAGTAAAAGTATAAATATTAATTTTTTTGGAAACTTCAACAGGTGTTTGTTTCAAATCACCCATATGTGCGGTTTTACTATTTTGACACTTCAAAGCATAATATTGCAAACATAATGTGAGCCTATAGGGGTTTTTGTTTGGTTTATGATATGTATTTCATATAATTTGCTACATCTCAGGAAGTTTTGCACTGTTTAGATAAAATACTGCAATTTTCCCTTTTACTGTAATATAGGTTATATTTTTTTTAATTAAGGTCATAATTCAAGATAAATAAATATATAGCTGTAGATATATATATGAAAGTTAACATTTTGAAACAAGAATTGAGTTTCTGCTGCCTTAAGCTTAAAACCTAGAAGCAACACAGCAGGGTAAGCTGGTGAGGGCATCAAAGAAAGAGTTAAAAAGAATGAGCTCATTTTTTAGATTCCTGTACATATTAGCTAGCTCTAAAGAAATTGTACAGATCTTTCTAAATCTAACTGACACCAGTGGGTTTTACAGCTTGACTAACTTTGTGACTTTGAAAATTCTTTCTTCACATTGCTTTTATGTAACACCAAATATTATGCTCACTGGAGGTGACTATGAAACATATTTTGTTGGTTAAAAGTATTGCATCAAATGGTTGTCTTCCATAAAATTTTCAAACAGGAATCAATCAAAGATTGTATGGTAATGTGCAAATTTTCACTCAATTTGAACTGATTTGGCTCTTCAGAAGGTTAAGGTAGTTTAATGGTTGAAAGCACATTGCTGTGCAGCAAGCTGCAAAAGTCAAAAGGTTAGGGGATTAGGATTTCATTTCCTTTTAGCCGTGGCCATGTCTGTTTTCTGTCTAAACTACTTCTTGTTCCCATTTAACCCATGCTTTTAAAGACAAAAGGGGTTAGAACTTATGGGCCTCAGGCTTCATTTTAACAAGATGTCTCTAGCACTTTGGTGCGTAATTTGTCATAAATGTCATAGGTCAGGGAATGTTAGAAACCTACAGCCAACAGATGGTCATTATGACAGCAGTTAAGTTTCAGAAGCAAAAGATGCTTTGTGATATTTACTCTGGCATGCGAATGTTACACCTCTGAAGAATATTTTCAAGTTCACTCTTAAAACAGACTCATCCTTTTTATCACTCACTCCTTAACTAGAGCTCATAGCAGCCGCTGAGCCAAATCTTCCCACTGCTCATAGGGTTCAGTGGGTCTCCTTCCAGCAGCAAGATATGTCTGTAGAACAGTCCATCTCTCCATCTCAAAGATTTTCCAGAATTACTACACATAGGCAAACTTTTTGCTGTTCAATTAAAATAGGAAGAATTTTCTTTTCATCCTCATGCTATTTTCTACCTGCTATTCTTTTCAAATATACTGGAAGTGAAGGCTTCATGTAATCACAAAATGGGCTCTTCCTGACATTCACAGTATTTTCAGTTGAAATCTGTAACATTTTCGTTCACTAGATACCACCAGACATAAGAAATTTTACCTAAGCAGGATACATTATGAAGGCAAATACATAAGGTTTTAGAGAGAAGGAGAATGAAGAAACTGTTAGGAGAAATCTCAGCCACAAAAATTCTGCAGCCCAAAGTCCACAAAAATTCTGCAGCCCAAAGTCACATTTGAAAAACAAAATTCTCTTCAATCTGTATATATAGTTCACTACACTCAGATCTGCATGGGAGTTGTTTTACAGAAAGGGTTGTTTGCTCCTTCAAGAGAATTGGCTGAATAGTTGGCTGATCTCTTACAAGCCTTATGACAAATATAAATCTTGAAGGAAGAGCAAGTTGGTGGTTTTTTTTACAAATCACCTCTATGAAAGCATTCAGTGTATAAGGGCTGTAAATTCAGGTAAGTGCAGGAGTATAGATGTAAACCTGTGTGTGACAAGCTGACAGGCAGGCAAATGGGTTTAATATCACTTGTAAGTGAAGGAAGTGGGTGAGCAAAAGGTAAAAGGCAAGCTTCTTTCTCTAAGATTACTAGTTAAGTAAAAAAAACAAAAAACTCTGCTATATTTAATAGGAAGAAGTTACATTCTGTAGATATGCTTGAAGCATCATTCAACATGTAATCATTCAGTATGAGAGAATTAATTTTCTTGCTAGACACTGAAAAACTTGTTTTACTATGTCTCATCCAAGTCACTTAGTTGAACTTTGTGAAAGTCACTAACTGGCATGTTTTATGCATGTGAGGAAATAACTACAGCAACAGTAGCTGGAATTGGAAGACAGAGCTTGGTTTCCAGGAAACCTACTGCACTATCCATCTGTGTGCCTGGTAATTCACCTTCAGCAAGTTTTGACCATTGACTAGTTCCAACAGGTTTCAGAGAAATTTCAAAGCAAAAAAAAAAAAAAAAAAAAAAAAAAAAAAAAAAAAAAAAAAAAAACAACAAAAAAAACGAACCAACCAAACAAACAAAAAGAACAAACCTCATTTCTTGTAGTTCCTGAAATTTAGTGACTGGGTGTAGAAGACAGACCCAACTTAATCATCTAGTACAACACTATCAGTAATCAGTGCCCTCGGACTCAGTGCTGGATCAGTGCTTCTATTGCACAAAACTCACTAAGATGTTCTTGCTGTGAAATGGGTAGGTGGCAGGTGAGAATTAGTTCCTAAAGTCATCATCTCAGTGTGGGAATAGGAGGGGTGCAGTGGTAATTGCTGCTGTAGAAAAACATACCCAACTCCTCAAGAAACCGTGTTCAATTTGTTTTACTGCTAATGGGGCTATTTGTCTTCTCTTTGCAAAGTTACAGAATAACTATCTGCAATGGAAAGGGTTTCTTCCTACTTCCAGCTCAGGACCCTATGTACCCAAAAATATGTACTTTATGTGTGCTTCACAGTGATAAGAATTTTCTCATGATGATAAGGGTTTTCTCAATGCTTAGAGTGTGAAGGATAGAATCTGTGGTTCTTGGCACCCTCAATGTTTCCAAATTTTGTATCAAGAGCTGCCAGCTACCAGCTTGTGAACCTTGCAGTTAGTTACATCTTCCTGTTTTCCCTTCCAGAATAAAAAGTCAGATATGTAGGATGYTTGTACTGCCTGAAGGTCATGAGAGGTTTGTGAGGCGATCATTTCTCCCAGGCCACCATAAATGAAATATGCAATTTTTAATTCCCAAAGGCTCCAGATTACAGACATGAAAACCTGAAGGATATTACCTTTCACAACCTGAATTCTATTTTATACTCTTGCAAGGTAGTAGCCTCCAGAGTCCTGATGACCCCAATAGCTGTCTGTGAGTGAGTGGACTACAATTTCTATCCGTCATTACGACAGATTTGATCAGCAACTAACTTTATTTAAACACTTTATAATTAAAGCCTGTCCCAATGATTGATAAATATTGGATCCAGCTCTCTCTCAAATAGTTTAGCTATTGCTAAGCCCTGGATTTTCCACGTCCTGATAGTAACAAGAAAAGGACTAAGCAGCCGAGAGAAAGACATCACAGATCGTACAACCTTTCACGTGGAGGATGATTATCCTATAACTCTTCGCGGAAACATAATCAATATTCCAGAAAATTCTGAATTTCATACAGAAAGTAATAAGTGATACTTCAGACACTATTTAAAAGTGTGAGACCTTTCTAGACTAAGTACATGATGAAGCATTATCAATATGTTCTCTAATTTCAGACATAGCAGAATCTATAACTTTCACATGGCAAATTCTTCTGCCTATCAATTCACCTAACTGTTAGAAGGACACCCAATTTGACATAATATGAACATATATTATGAAGGAAATTTTGGTAAACCTTTCTTTTATGTTATYCCTCCATTTAGAATTGAATATTGTTTGATATTAATCTTCAAACTAGCAAAAACACATGTGGTTTTACACAAACAAGTAATATAGCCTTTTTCAATGTTTAATAAGTCTTCTTTTGGTTGCCATTTATTGCTTGCTATGTTTCCTGCAGTTCCTATTTATTAATTTAAGAATGGGGGGAAAAGGGAAAAGGTCAACAGAAAGTTAAAATTATGAATTGTTCTGAATGTTTCCAACATTGGTAAGTAGCAAGTGAGAAATATTTAAATCCATCCCTGTGAAATGCAGATCAAGTGATCATTTTATTTTTCTGACAACTCCCTCAAATGTTTATATAGAAGCACAAACAGTGATTATTAGCATTTTTCTATTAAACATATGAAATAAAACATGAGTTTCTTCACTCATGTTAAAAATGTCATTTCACACATACCCAGTACTTACCAATTCGTAGGATGCTTAAGAGACAGGCMCTTAAAACATAAGCATGTGAGCATGCTGCATCACAGAGAAGAAAGTGATGCAGCAAATCCACATCTGTGTATGCTCCACTCCGAGMAATTTTGCTTACAACTACAGAGCTGTATGCTGATCTTGCAGGGTATTTATCGCAACCTTCTTGAAGTGTAGCTGCTATATAGAGAGGAGAGAGGATTTATTGACGTATGACACTTGGGATCTTTCTGTCTTTAAAAATGGTACAAACAGAAAAGAAATGTCTAAAGCCTTCCATGAAGGGAAAAGTTCCCTGCATATTTTTAAGTAGTCTTTTATTTTCTTAAGTTCTGATTTTGCATACTGAGATTTCCCCCAGAGTTATGAGGGTATTATGGTCAAAGAGAACATGTACTAACAAAATTACTGTCATTGCCTTCACCATAGTAATAAGAAAGTCAGAAAACTATACCTTGGCAAAAGAAAATGTGTCATTTAAAAATATAACAAAGGTTTTCCAAAGGTTATTTTTTTTTTTTTAGCGTGTTATTTGCTTTAACTATCACACTAAGTTTTCAGTGGCTTCATTTTCTCTATTGACACACACACTGTAAAAAATATAAAGAAGTACCTTAAGCTTATGTAACCAAGGAAAATTTACAGATGTGTGCTGTATTGAAATCCCTGCTAAGATCCTGTAGGTATATGGGTTAGACTAAAAGTGATGTAATGAAGGCTATCCCCGGTATTATTTCCAAGCATAAACGTTTAGTGATGCGATGGTTTCACAATGTGTACTTCTTTGCAMAAACTGCTTCAAACACATCCAAGCAACTAACTAGCAGTAATTATCCACCCTCTAGAGCCTTACTTTTCTTCTTCTCATGTCCATTTTTATTTTCCATTTCTGTTCTTTGCACATCCGGTGACACCAAATTTATGACAAAAAAAGCAGCTTTGCAGGAAACCTAAAAAAAAAAAAAAAAAAAACAAAACCTCACAAAAATATTTCTAACCATCCAGGTAGAGAATCTGAGACTGTGCTCTAAATTATTGCTGTATTGTAAATACAAAAAATAACTGTTGTAGTGCTATTTTCCCTCAGTCACTTCTGGGTGGCAGAGCATGCACACAACAGCTTCAGGAGTGGTTCTCGGTAGCCTAACGAGCAATTAGTACAATCCATAATTTAAAAAATAAATAAATAAATAAAAGAATGAAAAGAAAATAAAACAACACAAACCCCCCTGGCCTTGAAAGTAGAGGTGGCCACTAATAGCTAAAATGGAGTCATAAATAGCTATAAATATTTAAGCTTTATAGTTCGATTTGTTTGTAGAGGTAGCTATTAGCCTGCTTGTGAGATGGTAAATTCCTGCCTAGTACAATGCAGCACAACAGGCAGCTCCAGTGTGCACGCAGACAAAGAGCCCCAGGCAGCCCCACCCTCGTCTATTCTGCTTTCCAACAACACCCCTTGTTCACGAAGCCCCTTTCAATTATAGTCTTTGTTGGTAATGTTTACTTTTTTCATTCAAACCTCTCCTTCCCTCAGTCTCAGTCTTACAGACAACCAGCTCGCTGGAGCCAGCTCAGGGAGGCAGAGAAAGCGAAAATGAAATCCGGCAGATGTCTACCGTGGTAAAAAAAMCTGCCTAATCCAGCCAAAAAGCCATCCTCAGGAGTGGGGCAAAGAAATCAGATTATTATTGTTGCTGCTGCTGTTATTATTGTAGCAATAGCAGTAGTAGCTGTTGTTATTGTTATTATAGTGTTTATTATTGTTGTTACTGTTATGGTGGCAGTGATGATAATTACTATTATTACTAAATACATTTTGTAACTCTCCTTGCCTTATTACTCAAAACTGTCTTCCACCTCTCACTGAAGACGCAGATTGACCATGTGGATTCACAATGAAAAAAACACTTTTTTCATGCACTCAGTGAATATGTTTCAACTTCTATCCCTCCCTTTTTTTCCCCAAATGGTAAAAATGTTATTTATTAAGGASTGACGCCTTTTCTTCTTAGGCAAAAATGGCACAAATTAAAATCCATTTTGTGATGATGTCCAGAGCTTGGTGCTTTCATTATTTGGCTCTTATGATTTTTATTTTCTGCCTAGTTTATGGGGATTTTTGCTTCTGGACATGGGGATTTTGTTTGGGTTTTTTTTTTTTTTGGTTTTTTTTTTTTTTTTTTTTTTTTTTTTTTTTTTTTTTTTTTTTTTTTTTTTTTTTTTTTTTGAAAACTCTTACTTGCTTTCATGCTTGAAATGCACCTCAAAGTGTATTTTGGGCTATATTACAAGATGTGGCAATGCTGCCTATACATGACAAACTGTAACAAAAGGATGAAGCTGTTAAACACTTCCACATGAAGATGTTATAATACTAGCTTGTGACTTAGTAAGGCAGAAGCAAAATCAAATAAAAAGCAGTAGTTAAAAAGGTAATCTTTTTTCCCTATATCATTGCATCAAATTAATTAAATTCAAAATATGAATACTTCTATCAGGAGGTGGCAGCATCTGTAACCTGAATTTCTGGAAGCATATTCTTCCTGTGCTCTCTACTCCACCAACAGACACATTCAYCTCAACAACTTTGATCTTATGGACTGATTTCTACAATGTCCCAAAAGTATACATGTGTGTGTCCATATATGTGAGTATATATAAACACAAAAGTATGTTCATCATTGCAGAACATTTTTCTATTTTGTCCTTCTCAAGCTAAAAAGGCATATTACATAAATATTAACACTTAATTAAGAAATATTGCCCCTTCTGTTGTATGTTGTTTCTGCACATGTTTTAAGGGAGGAAAATGTGATCAATAAAAAAGTCATAGATATCCTCTCCAGCCAAGGAACAAAAGTTGGCATAACTYTGGAGTTTAGCAAAACCTGAAATTTTATTAAAGTGCTGAAGTCATGTTGTTTCAAGAAGCTTAATCAGCTCAATATAAAGTAACATAAACGATAAGAACATTCTCTTTTTTCTTCTTAAAAGCCACATTTTTATTTCTAAATTTTTTAGATCAAAGGAATCATTATTTTCTCATATAAATCCAGATTGTGTATGGATATATCTTCTATGATTCAACATATATTTACATTTTMGATGGTCTTTACCAGGTTCTTGTAACTCCAAACAGTGTTTAGCTAAGATGTTAGTATTTTTCCTAGTCCGGTTTTTTTTTTTTGCAATAATCAAAACAGATGTAATGGTTCTTTTCTTGTGCCTTGAAATTTGTGTCACTTGTTATTAACAAAAATAACAATCATCTGGGTTGATCACCCAGCTACACAAACCCATCTACCCTCCGCGAGGAACACCTGTATTCAAGCTCTTTTGGACATTAAAATCAGCCATAAATCCACTTCCCTGTAAATGAAAAGGTTTCATGGATGATTTAATTTGCTGCGGGAAGCATAGTTCCCTGTAGTCTCCCCATTTCTTAGCCTCTGACTTTCAGCAGGGTCCACCTGCTGAAAACCATGTTTGATTTCCGGACTGGCGAAATGCCTCTCAGCAACAAAATGGTGCCAATAGGGGGGAGTGGAGGAATTTCCATCTCTTTGTCATCATTAGGGGGGTTCCCCTATGTTGAGGGAAATGAAAAGTGCAATTTAATGTGGAAAATAAAAACCCAAAGAATCGGGAAAAGGCTGAAAGATTTGCCAGTGGGCCGTTGCGGTTCTTGTGACAAGTGAGATGTCCCTGAGGAATTCACCACAGGCTGGTCTGAAAAGAAAGGGATTAAGGCTGTTTAAAGGGAGGAAATGTAACAAAAGGAGCACTTTTATGATGTAGCAGCATAAAATAACAGACTGCTTTGTGCAGCTGATTGCCAAATGTCTCCAAGTGAAGCAGGCAGTGCTGCCCCTGGAGTGAGCAGCTCCCTCTAAAGCCTGTGTCTACCTGGGAAAAAGAGCACAGCTCTCATTTAGGAATAAAAAAGAGATTATTGGTTTGTTCCTATGTACCTTTTTCTAAAAAAAAATTTCCACACCTACCAAAAAGTGGCCTGTAGGGAGATTATACTCTAGTGAAAGTTGCTGCTAATTAAAACAAGTAATTAATGTTCCTCCAGGCTTTGTGATTTCACTCACTTTTGCCCGCCAGACAGCATTAGCTTAAAAGCAATCCAATTTCTAGCTATAACAGATCGTAAAAAAGTCACTTAACAAGTATGTAAGTGTAAGGTTACAGTTCAGGCTTTGATTTATCTCTCCTGGGGTATTTAGAGAGTCATAGGAAAGTTGGAGCTAGCTGGGAGAGGGRGAGTTAAACAATTTTTTCTTCAGGTTTAGTTTTGTTGAGGTTTTTTTAGAAAAGTCATGTCACTGCATTCGCAAAGACAAGGTGGAAGAGCTTCAGATGACAGATTTCCAAGCCACGATAAAAAACAGAATTTAATTTAAGACAGTTTTCCAAGAAAACCCTCACTTAGCATTTTGTAAACAGATAATTTCAATAGGACCTTTTGTTTCCACTCCTGCTTCTGAAAAAATGCGAACTTTTTCTGGACTCTTTGGATGAACAGGAGTTTAAAGGTATTGTTTTTCCATGTTAGTACAGACAAAGTGATTATACAAGTATTTAGTTGTTCTACAAGAATCTTAAAGAGATTAGTATAAAGTTTCAAACGTGAGGATGTATCGAGTAACAAGAAACATAATTGGATCATTGCTCCTATCTTTGACTGGTTTCCAAYGTTCCCATCATCACAAAACTGACAGCTGGATCATCTTATTTGATGTTGACATATGTTGTAACTTTCTGTAAGGATATTTTGGTTTGATCTAGACATGCCTGGAGGTTCCATCTTTTTTGTACAAGGGGCAGGTTTTTTTTATGCATAGGTAACACATAAACTGCAAACTAACTACAATAGGGGTATATGCAGGTGATTTTTTTTTCCATAAAAAGAAAGTACCATTTTCTAACATTCAACCAGTGGGCACAGATTTTTCTTTTAGTTTGGCTTATCTGCTGTTTCTGTTGATAAATTAACCAGAAATAGGAAAATATGATTTTTGATAAGTATAAAAGTATTTTACATAGATAAACAGAATAAGATTGCATAGTAGTCACACCAAAATAGCTGTAATTCAACACTAAACTGTCATTTCAAATGGGACATTTTTTTCAGTTATATACCAAGAAATAAGTCTGTACAGATGAACTGCTTTTCTTGTAATATTAATCTTAAATACCCAAAATATACTGGGTTTGATCACAAGCAGAAAAGATGGAAATATCCATCAGTTTTCTTTTTTCACTTCTGCTAAAATTTTAATAATTCAGTCTGGAAAGATCCATCACATTCTGTTTATATAGATCCTGGTAAAATATTTCATCATATTGAATAATAACAAATTTAAAGAAGAGATCAAATCTTGCAGAATGATAGGATTTTCTTTTATATTTTAAGTATCTTAGAATTTGGCATTTTTTAACTGTTTTCAGTTGACATCTTCTATAAGAATAGGCATAAAGAGTAAACCAAGCTTTTGCTTTTCTTTTTGTTTTGTGCGTCTGTGTGTTTTGTTTGTTTGTTTTACTGATAARGGTAAGAACAAATCTTCATCCCTGAACAAACTGTGGGGCACCAGTGGGCAGAATCTTCTACGACTCATGGGGACACAGTGGACTCCTTACAGATTAGCACAAAAACATAAGGGGCAGTATAACAGCTCTAGTTTTATGTAGTAAGCCATATTTGCCACAACAATTCCAGTAAAATACAAGAGCCAGCCTTCAAAAGTAATTTGGGAAAGCAGTGGTGCTCATGCTAAATTCGAGAAACAGAGAACAATTTTCTCATGCAATCCAGTTTCAATGCCCAGACATCTTCTGTAAATTATTTTAATTGTTATTTGATTCTAATTTAAACATAAATTAGTCTTAAGATTCAACCCTATCTTACATCCACTTTTCTTATGCACTCCTGTTTTTTTCAAGTTAAGGAGTTTCTGTTATGTTGACTGCATGATTTTTTTTCCTTGTGACAGTTTTTTGAGTATTTTTCAGTTTATTGACAGTATTGAAGTGAAGAATCTGAATAACAAAATGCACAAATTGCCCAGTGGAATGACTTAAGAACATGAAGGAACATCAAGGCAATAAGTGCCTAAAGGCCTGAAGAGTTCACTGAAGTCACATTCTGTCAATTAATTGAAAATAATAATTTTTCTCTCCCCACAAGTTTAGAAGCCTGCAGTGTTCTTTATTTGTGGTCTTTTTTTTGTGCAATGATAAATACTGCATAAAATCAATAATTGTGACACTCATTGTTTAGTGAGCTAATCAAGAAAACTAAATTAATCTGGCGTGATATTACAGATGGTAATGTACCTACTTGTTTCTTACCTCATAAACTTTCTGCCCTTTTAGAATTCTAATCAGCAAGAAAATAAGCATGGTGGGGAGGGTAACTTCTCTGTTGCATTGTAACATTATCTGCAGTATCTACAGTATCGCACAAAACTCTCAGAAAGAAAACGCAGTCATTTTCTTACTGTAAAGAACCCTTTAGTAAACCTTGCTTTGAAAACGCCGTCATTAATATTCTGTCCTGCTTCTTGCACTTCTTGTAATTCATCCTATCAGAATATATTCTTGTAATTCTTCTCAGAGGTCCTAATCTCAAGATGACATACCATTAGAGTTCAAGATTTCAACCTTTTACTCTTTATAGGAGAAAGACTAGATATGGAGACACATGCAAAATGCTATCTATGCTTGAGGGTCAGAGATACAGAAAAATGAGGGGTAATAGATGGCTTCAGTGTTAAACTGTAGCACAAATTTTAGGGTTTTAATTATTTTTTAAGTTGTATTAGACAAAACAATTACAAGTTGATGGAAGAAACCAGTAGATTAATTTTGTGTGTTAGGAATTATAATTTCATAATCTTTTCCATGATTTCCATTGTATTTCATAAATTATACAATCAGCCTTCAGATGCTTTTTTTAAGTGGACAAGAGGAAAAAAATCACAAAGGGGTGAGTCTTAACACTGGTGGTATTTATTGATCTGAAATTGGATGGAAGAATTAATACAGGAACTAAGAGTCCTGACAAAATTTTTGCCCAAATGTTTATATAGTGAAAGCCAAATGCTGACATAGATTTTGAAAATCCAATTTGTTTCTTTTCAGGCCTGAATATAAAAGTAATTTGCAGCCACAGCTTGATAATTGAAGATAATGTGAACTTTGAGGAGCAAAATATTTCAATTCCATGACACAAAACCAAGATGTCCACTCCTTCTCAAAATATGGACAGAAAACACATCAGAAAAGTTTTCAAAAACAATAGCTGTAAGGTCTTCCTGGCAATTCATTTTATGGATAATAGGATCTCGTAATATACATGAGCAGCTATGCTAACCACCTTATATCTTAAGGAGGTTGCTCCAGAATTTTCTGAACTTACTGCAAGAAGAAAAATTAAAAAAAAAACCTTGCATGTTTTCCAGCACATGGGAAAGAGGCTTTGGTGGCTACTGTATGGAGAAAGACATAAGCTACAGTTTGGGGAAAGATAATACTTCTTATTTTGTGCTTCAAAACATTTTGTAAAGGATATCCTGGCCCTTGAGTGCTGTAAGTAGAATGTTGATGTTAAATCAAAGCAAAGCATCTCTGCTGTTTCATGCTATTTGCTTGTGTTACTGTCTCCTTCATAGAGTACAACCTATATTAACCAGTGTGAAGCCCTCAAAGTCCAGCCTTTTTCTGTGACTGAGGCTGGCTCAAACCAGGCTTGTCTGGCTTTACCAGACTGTCTCTGCACATGGAAATCACAAATTGCTGAATGCAGGATGCTGAGGAATTTTAAACTCTGGATGGGTCAGACTGCATCTGGTGTAARTTAGCATGAATTAATCAAATTAAAATGCTGCCTGAAGAATATMATCTCAGTCTCTAGAGCAGCCCAGCCCAGCGCTGCTCCTGTTAAAGGTTAAAGTGCTGTTGTAAAAATTTTCCTGGTCAGAAGAATAAAATGTATGGTGTGCAATGCTTTCTCAGGAGGTCACATTTTTGTGTGTAGTATTAGATGTCAAAGTTAGAAAAACCATCTCAGTTTATTCCAGTGTAGTATCTAACTTCAAATATTACAATTCTCTGCTATGGAAGGCTGTGCAATACGTACCACTGGAGTGAAATATGTTACATGGAGTGAAAATGATGAAAAATCTTGAGACATCAGAACATAACAGTAAATAGACACTGTTTTACTGTCCTTGTGTCATGTGCAGTATTATTCCCTTTAATGGGAAAGTCAGTCTTCTCAGTTAGATGGTAAGAATTTTGGTGATTTTGAGAGTCACTATATAACAGCATTCATTTTGAGGCATCATTAAAATATGTTCAATTAGTCTCACACTGTGCAATCAAGACAGCTTTGGATATTTTTTTTTTTTTTAACAATTGAATTTTCTAACATTTTTAGAGAAAAAAATTATTTAATTTGTCCACAGACTTAGGTAAACATCACAGTTGCCTCTTCTACATTCATTGCTTAGTTTTTTTAATGGGAGATATTTTTAGGATTTTCATTATAGTCTTCAGGATGTCTGTATTTTCTATGTTTATCTTTCATTCTTTAGACATGGCTTCACTTATTTCATTCTAAACATAGTAGCATAAGAAAGGTTGAATAACATTATTACTTCTTTGGGGACTGGCCTGTTCTGAAAAAGCTCAGGATATTAAAAACATACTGAAGATTACTTTTGTTGATGGCTTCATTACCAAGAGTTTTGAAGAATAGGGAATGCTATGGGAAAGCTTAAAAAAAAATCCCTGCTTCTGCTTTTCTTTTCTTTTCTTAGATTACAAAACATAGAACTATGGTACTCAATATTTGTGCCTTTTTTTTTTTCCTCCCCAATTTTGGCAAATACCAGGCTATTTTATTCCTGGTAAAAAACATTGTACTCACACTATTGCCTCTGCAGCCTTCTGCAAGTTCCTGCGCTTGGCATATGTGAATGACTGAGAAAAATTACTGGGGTTTCTTTGCATTCTCTAGAGTTCAGCTGGCCTCCTCACAGAAGCTATAATATGGAGAAGTGTTTAGGGGCTGCAGTTTCCTCCCAAGCCGGTCCAAGATCAGAAAAAAAAAAAAAAAAAAAAAAAAAAAAAATCAGATTAATTTAATGATCCTTTAACTCCTGCCCATAAATGAGTTATACTGTGCACTCTTCAGTTGTCTCTGAGAATCACAATCTGTAAAAATAGTCTAGAAATTGTCCATTTTAATCACATGAAACATTACTTTTGGATTCATTCAGTACATTAAATGAAATCACACTCAAACTAAATATTAAAGCATAATTATCTTATTTAGTTGTCTAACGTCATGACACTTCATTAGTGGCTCTCCATAATCAACAGGAAATGTGGTTGTTTGTGCATTTGTCAGAATACCCAGTAAAGTTACAGTCACTTTGAAAAGGAGTTTTAAGTACCAAATGGATGTAGAGGACACACTTTCATTGTGAGATCTTAAGGTAAAAATCCACCCAAAAATTTGTGTAAGAAAACCTTCCCTTCTGCTGCCCATGCTATTGAACAGGTGGTCAATCAAGTACTTTTAACAGACACAAARTAAGCTTTTTTTWAAAAAAAAAAATTAAAAGTTACGTAGAAAATATCTAGAAAGCAATTWCTTCAATATGTGTAGTTGAAAAACACCTGCTCTGAGATCAGCATCCATATCTTTGCCAGCCTTATCTACTAACTCTTTAAAAGGATGAGTAACAGAAAGGTCAAAACAAGTTAAAAAAGGAACATTCACAAAACAATTCATATCTATCAATGGAATTTTAAACAAGTCTCCAAATTGCAGTACACTTGAGTTAGGAACATATGCATTGGTATACATACATTTTGCACTTTTGCAAATTTAGAGCAATGTTCTTTGCATGTAAAAACACTACCAGAGCTAATTTTGGAGATGCATAGGTTTTCAAACGTTTTATACCTGTCATTTATTGCCCCAGCAGTAGACTGCGTAGGGAGTTATGCAGAAGTGCTAAATCTCGTAATTGTTTGTCCATCAAATTCTTTCATAGGCCTTAAAAAATCATAGGCCTTAACTGCATATAGCCCACTAAAATTAATGATAAATCATTAAGTTTTAGAAAACTGAAAACTTTAACTCTTAGTAAAGAGTCAGAGTAAAGCCCAGACTAAGCCACACTATTTTTCTACCATTACCTTCAATTCACCTAACCCAAGGGCTGAAGAGGGACAGTACAAGGGTTCACCACTCCAGYCCCTCTCCATCTTCCTCCTCTGGGTGTCAGGCACCCTTGCAAAGCAGAAAAAGCTAATTTTTTTTCAATGTTACAAAAAGAAGAGAAAACAATTACTTTAAAAGTATCCTTTCTACACTACCTCCTAAGGTACAGTTTGAATCTGATAGCAAATGACTGGAGTCTGGAGAATTCTTTCTCTAAATAGCCATAGAATTATTGAAATGTGTAGAAAATGTGATGTCTCTGTGCAGTTTAATTTTTCCAACCATCACTATATATGTGAAGGTAGACAAGGTCATTTAAAGGCAGGCTGGACGCCAGAAATTAGATAACAGTGATACCCTTTAAAAGASTTAGTTACATTGTTGTCCTTGTATTTGTCCTCTAAAGAATTTGTCAATCTCTCCGTGGTAAACAGAAGGGAAACATGTTGTTAAGGAAACATAAACGAATGCTTTGTGMTTCTGTAGTATGTAACACACCATGTCAGGCATAAGAAATGGATTGATTGATTGATTTGCACTAGGAAAACGAGTTTTGATTGATTCTCTGAGAAATCATATGGATAAGAGTCACCAGAAAGGGGAAAAAATAGGAAAAAGGAAAAAAGAAAAAAAAAAAAAAAAAAAAAAAAAAAAAAAAAAAAAAAAAAAAAAAAGACAACAAAAAAGGGAAAAGGTGAACTTCCAGAGAAAGAACTATAAAATGATGCATTGTTTGCTGCTGAGGGTATTTATGTTAAGGAAAATTGGATAGACTTGGTGCTCACTTGTATTGGTTTGATCTGCATTTTCTTACTATGAGTATTGAAGAAGAAAAATGAAACACAGTATTACTGCAGCTGCTCGTTATATTTAAGAATGAAAAACACCACAAAAAAGTACCAACTAGTAACTCAAGGAGGGTGAGAGTTGGTGTATATGCCCCACCAAGAAGGTCTGTCAATTAGTTTGCGTAGTAGTCAATGCTACTTTTACTGCTCTCCCTTTGATATTGGCTTTGTGCTGATGGCAGTGTCTGATTCAAGGTCTCTGATCCGCTGCCCAGATCCCTCCAAGGATTTGATCCTTGATATCCAAGAGATCAGCTTTCCTTCCCTTTCATGGCAGTAGTTCAGCACAGTTGTTGACTAACAGGAGGGATGCTTAGTTACCCTCTTCACAGGCTCAGCCTTGACTATGGAATTAACTCTCACAAGAAATAAGAACACAAAACTGACCTCAGAGTTACACAGACTCAGAGATTGTCTCCCCAGAAATAGTTCCCTCCCCTACACATTCAACAAACACACATGCATAAACTCTGTCACCAAACTAAACAAACTAACAAAAAACCATCAGCAAATCAAACCATTTCCCTTCAATCCCCAAGGAAAGGAATAAAGAAATAAAGAAATAAAGAAATAAAGGAATTTCTTTGCTATGTAGTCTTGATTTTTTGCTATGTAGTCTTTTTTTTTTTATTATTATTTTTTTTTAAGTAGTACAAGATAGATGGATATATAGTAATGAAACAATCTTCTAAATCAAATTTTAAATAAGTAGGAAGAGAATTCAAAAATACGAATATTCTGTCCCACCCCTGTCATAAACAGGTCATTGTCACAAACAATACAAGAGGATGTCTTATTCCTGATTTTAYGACAATATAATGCAGTTATATAAACTACACTTGAGAAATTAGTGAAGAAGGAAATATTTTCCAGGTATGAAATTAACCTGCATACAAACTTCAGCTGCAGCAGGTTTCACATTTTTACAGTCCTTTAAAGGGGGCAGATAGACAGATATCTGTATCATAAAATAGTTCCAGGTATTAAAGGAAAAAAGAACTATTTAGCAGGTCTCACTGCTAAATGCAAGAGTATTGTCCAATCACATATAATTTCATTGGGTAATGATTTAATGAATTTGTGAAGTTCAAGCTTTCTCCAAGCAGGTCAAAGACACACAGGCAACATAGGAACAAAGTTGTAATCCATATTCAGTGTAAACCTTGTTTCAATGGTGCTCAGATATCTTCTGCAGCATACCTTACAAACACAGTAAGTTGTTAGGTGAAGAATTGTTCTAGCCTCCTCTAGTACTTATAACTGCAATTTTGTTATTATCTACAGTGAGGGTTTAGGTTTGTTTTGTTTTTTTCTTTAATTCAGAAGTATGTTAAATTGCCGGTTTAAACATAATTAAGGCATAATATCCTTCAAGAGAAGTGTTCTTCATTCATAAGATATGATATGCATTTTTACATATTATTCATTATCAGTACTATTGTTATCGCCTCTTCTTTATTTTTTAAGAATTTTGTTTGTCCAGAAAAATTATAGGCAAAATTTCTTTTACTTCTTTATTTTTAACCTTTCTCTTATTCATTTTATACTTACACTGCCAGCCAATATCATTTTTAATACATATTTTGAAGTCCATGCTATCTTTTATTCTTAGATGTCTGAAATGATATAAATATCTCTTTATAATAACTTTTACTGTTGAAGGAACCAGATTTCAGGAGCAAAAGACTGATAAAGTGCTATGTCTGTTATTCTGTTCTGACCCCTCTGTGAGGTGAATTTTGCTCCTCTTCACAAAGCAACTGATCTTGTGCCAGAGTAACCATTTAGAAACTGAACAAGATTCTGAGTTGTAGCCTGATTTCTATTTACCTACTGCCTTTGGCTGTGTTTCTTATTTGTCTTATCTCCTTCATCTGTGAATCAGGCCATTCCCATTGCAACACAGAGGATCATCGGCTCATTTTTGGGAATATCAGCCCATTTGACACCAGGCAATCTCCTCAGCCTCAGCAGCATGTTATTCTCAGGGATGTTCACTGGTGAATGGCAGCACAAGATGAGTACTGTTATTGTAGCACTGAGAAACTCAAGTGTGTATTATTTTTAGGTATTTGTTTTTGCATGCAATGTTTTGAGATTTACACGTAAGGAAGACTTTGCTTTATGGATGATTTAATGCCCTCATTAGTGAATTCTCATTGTATTTATCTCTCCRTCCAACTCTGGCCTGTGCTCAGAATAAATGGTACAAAAGATGATCATTCATATTTTCATACTAACCCATTTCTTCCAAAATAATCAACCCATGCCCTTCCTTTTGCACTTATACACTTATTTCAATAGTACTTTATAAATTGCACTTTTGTAAAGACATTGCCCTGACACAAATTTCAATAGTTTTGTCCATTTCAGCTAGAAATTCTCCAGCACAGATATAATCCACATGTACTTGCAGCTCACCGATCTAACCAGTAAAATATATATTCCGATTGCAGAGCTCTGCTGCACACTAGCAAAATTAACAATTTTAAGAAACTTGCAAAATTTGGAGTTGCATTTTATAAAACTTTTTTTTTATTGTATGTGCAACAGATTTGTTTCTGTGTATGCCTCACAGAAAGGTGTGGAGGGCAGAATTGTTCACTGCAGCAGGGAGCTAAAGTTTTCAATGTGGCTTGGAATGAAGAATCCAGGTATTGAAATTGTTCATAAAAGAATATAATGAGATTAAAAAAAAAACAAACAACCAAAAAAAAAACAAACCCAAAGCCAAAAAAACTAAGTCCTTTAAAGTATCTGATTTTGCTCAGATAAGTTTTACATTTTTACTTCAAATTTTACATGCTGCAGTATTTTTTTTATGCTTCTTAAAAAAAGAAGAAAAGTCACATTGAAAAGGCAAAAGTTACATAGGCTATCCAGAAGTTATCAAAGAGGGCATGATTTCTATTTTTCTATTGAGAGAAAATTTTGTCACAATGAGCATAATTTTCAAGAGCATTTATTTTGCAAGAGAATCATTAGAACAGTGGGAATTGCTCCATCAGAATTTTGCTTGGAGATAATTTTATAGATGTGTTTACATCTAAAACAAAACCAGTAGGGTTTTGCTGACATTAGTTTAACTTTATTTTTTAATTTATTTCTGTGTAGTTAAACAATGGCTACTACATTAAGAGAAGTATTACATATATCAATCATAGGTAGACACCAGCTAAGAAAAACTATCCAGGCTCATAAAAACCGAAATATTTTCTATCACCGATTATCATYGGTGCTTTGAGTTTTAACAATTTTTTGTGAAGGGTTTGTTTTGTTTGCTGTTTTTTTATGTTCAGGATTTGCAAAGAAGAATTTGAAAGGAATAGCTGCTTTTGCATTCCCTCTCTAACTCAAACACTATGCATTTAAAGTTATATTTACAGATGATAGGCCAACATATTCTCATTTGAAAAGTCAGAGTTTATTTTTTCGGTGTATTCACACAAGAAATTCTGCGTTGTGCCTAGCTGCAGGTCTAGGGCTGTGTTTAACKAAGACACTGATCTTTTAACCTTTCGAGTTTCCAGATTTTGATTATTATTACTAACTGATTTTAATTTAAATTTTGTTTCATGAAAGTAAATCAAAATCACCAATGTACATGCATATATATTAATATGTTGACACTCAGCAATAAAGAATGTATTTTGCAGACCATTACCAAGACTTGGAAGGAAAGAAATAGATGAGAAATGCTATACTTGATTAGTATGAGCACTTAAATTAAGATTTCTCACATCTTATTTTCAATTATTAACTTATTCACCAATGAAAAAATAGATGCTTTGCCAGGGATAATGACATGCTACTTTTTGCCTTCTATTTTTTACYCTGACCATTTCAGATATTTTGCATGCCACTAGAATTTTTTTGACAGATTGGGCATTATTTTACACAAATTTCAGACTAGAATATTCACTGGTATTTTCTGTTTGTTCTTACAAAATTAGCTTCAAGAAGTCAAATGAAAACACATTTAAAGGTTTCTATTTACCCTTTTCTGCTACTGATATGGAAGTCTTAAGCTATAAATGAGTAGAAGCCATCCTGTGAGAAGTTATGAAGTGATATGTCTTTTCCCTTCTTGGCAGAATAATGTGATGAGCAGTGAACACTAGAGGGGGAGCTTAACCGTTCAGGAAACTTAAATCTCCAGACCCTCTGGGAGAGGATCAGAGTGATACAATAGCTGCTGACTTAAACAAGCAAAGTTAAGGCATGGACAGCCAGAGTTCAAAAGTCAAGAGGTCAAGAATAGTAGAGAGCCAATTTATTATCATTTTCCAAAAAGGCAGCAAATCACAAGTGAAATTGAGAAGTTTAGGACTCTGCTCCTATCATGATGTGGCATACTTTAAAAAACTCTCTAGAGGCAGTTTAACATGAATAGTAGGAGTACAGGGATTTTTTTTCCCAATGACTGTCTGTCATTTAAATGTCTGAGGAATGATGGAATGAATTATCATAAAATTTTGACAAATGTGATGGCTCAACCAAAGGGGGAAAACAGACGTTCCACTTATTGGGTTCTAATAAGACATGACATTTAAACTGAGTTTACATGGCAGTTAGACCTTTGCTTTTCTTTTTTTTTTTTTTTTTTTTTCCCCCTTTTTTTTTTTTTTTTTTTTTAGAAATTTTTTTGTTTGGAGAGAAGTGATTTATAAGTGATACTTGTCTAAGAATGGAAAGCATGATCCTTTTAATCCTTGCTTGATATGTTTTAATAACTTAGTGCCTGTTTAATGTATTGTATTTTGTATACGCCTAAGTTTGGGTCTTGCTGGCTCTTGTGGGATGTCTGTTCATCCTTTAATACACTAATGAAATGGAAATACATGATACAATTTTAATAGCTTTGTTATAACAGCATCAGAAAAATTGATTTTTGTTTTTAAAAGCTGCAGGTGTTTATTTCTATTTGTTGAAATCAAAGTATTTCAATAATTAATTTTTTCTTTATATTAGGTATCTCTTCTTATGGAAGTATAGATAAGTCCAGTCTGTTTGCTGCTTACACAAGTATTTCTGTAACCTATAACTTCTGATTTATGATTTATGTATGCACTTTGATGGTGTGGAAAATAATTTTGAGGAAACTATATGACATACTGTATTATTATATGCAGACATTACTGCAATCACACTGTGAGTGTCCTCATGAGTTGCTTCATTTGAGAAAGCAAGCAACTGGACCCAAAAGGGAAGCAAGTCCACTGATCATACACCACAAGGACCCCTCCAGCTTATAAGGGGACATTTTCTTTTGTTATCCTACTGTATCCACAATGATTTTCAACAAAGCTTCACTGCTGAAATTAATAGAGGAATTTGACCCTGTGTTTGCAAGCAAACTAATTTCTCTTTAGACAAGATCTTTTTAATACTCTTATATCCTTTATTATTTTATCCATACATTTATTGCTTCTCTTTGATGCTTGAGAAAAGACCACACATMGCAGCAAATAGAATTTAGGAAGAAGAAGACAAATAGGAGGTCAGTAACTGTGGAATAAGAGCTCTTTTAAAATCAATATCTGTCCATTCCCCACCAGATTTCACCTCTTCTTCCCTCTGATCTTTTATTTTTGGTTTGCTAATATATGTAACTGAAGTAACCAGTTACAGGCCTTTCAAAAGTGCAGGGCCAATTTGAATTGCCCCCAACCAGATGTTTTTGCTAATAATGTTTGCCACATGATTTTTTTTTTTATTTTTTATGTAACATGAGACTAATATTTAAATAAATAATATGCAAGTATGGTAGGTGGAACCCATGTTGCAAAAATTATATGAAAGGAAAAATATATACTAGAGAACAAACAGTTTATAAATGTAGAAGTTGATGGATTTTGTAAATTGATATTTACATTTATGGCAACTCTGAGTGAACCAAGGCTCTAACTAGAACACTTTTTGGATGAGATCTGGCTAGAGAAACTTTAAAAACTGGAAATTTGCTAAGAAATCAAGCAAGCCCTAAGGTATATTCAAAAAGGAGGAGGAGGGGAGAGATGATTGTTTCCAAAGGAAAAGGAAACATTAAACAAGTATTAGCTTTCTAAACAAAAAGAAGATACGAATTCATTTTTCCTGTTTAGTTCTGAAACACGATCTGGTATTTTTAAAATGTTTTGGTTTCTCAGGCAAATAAGTAAAAGAATGGTTCTATGTTGATGTTGTGCAGAGGTAACTATTCCTTTCTTTGCCCCAAATTTCCTTAGTACAACTCTCTTGGGGCTGAACTCTGTGCAGCAATTCTCATTCTTGACATGCGAAGGGGAATTCAGGAGGAAGCTCAATGAAATTAATGTTTCTCTCAGCAAATGGCAGTAGGCTGATTTCCATGAGGATGAGGTAGTGCAGGAGATCCTCTCCTTAGGAATAAACTAATGTAAATAGGTCAATTACAATGTTTGTAGAATCTTTAGAATATCCTGAATTTGAAGGAACCTACAAATATAATTTAAAAAAAAAAAATATTCTTTTATTCCCAGAATCCAAGTAGCACACCCTGACTTTTGCAGACTCCCTGATTTAAAGCAGATATGTCTTCATGATGCTGTGTCTTGGGTTGATTTCTGCTCCAATTCTGTATTCCTATATCCCCTCGTCTTGTAATGCCCAAAAGGTGCCTGTGCCGTTAAATGCAACGTGGAAGAAGGTGCAGGAGCAGCTGGGAAGGCGGCRCGGGCAGTTTAATAGCTGGGGCTGCCGCGCAGCCATTTCATTTTGCAGCTCAGCTCCGTGCCATGGAAAGTCCTTGTGCGCTGGGTTCAGCGGAGTTACATTGTTGCCGTTTAGCTAGCTCAGGTTTGTTAGCTTGGGCAAGCAGCTTTTCCCTGGACCGATCCCCTTTGTGGCTCCTATGATTCCGCTTCTGGAGAAGTGTCTCTCTCTCATCCCGGACTCTGGAAGAAGCCAAGCCAGCGACAGAAAAACACATCGAGCGCTCTGTTTCATCCACAATGAGAATGATCAACAGGTTTTTTTCTGCTATTGCCAGAACGGCCATATGGACTCTTTTTCTTTTGTTTCTTTTTTTCCGGGGACGGGAGCCACCATTTTCTCTGCACCACGGGGTGAGCGGCAGGGGACAGTGAGCGTTCCTGGACTTTTAAATATTTAAGRGTTACTTTTTATCTGTGTCCTGTGGGCACTGTGTTTTGTTAATAAACTATTTCAATTTTTTCTCTTCACTTTCACCCGACCATCTATTTCATATTGGTGGATCAACCTTTTCACTTCAGAGAAAACATTTACTCTGTAACATTTTTCTCTGAAAACATTGTCTCAAACTGAGACATGAAGCTGAYTTGAATTTCATCCTTCAGTGTGAACTTCACCTGTCTCTAGACAAAGTCCTTAGATGCGATTTTCACTGAAGACTCAGCCACATTGTAACTGGATGATTGAACTGCCTGATTTTAGAGAATTATTGCATTGCAGCTGGAGATTGATAGTCCACAACTCAAATCCAGAATCTGCCCTTATGAAATACCGTGTAGCATCTTGAACACTCTGCAAAGGACTTAAAAGTGGGAGTGCCRTATGTCACAGGTCAGGTTGATATGGACAGCAAATTATAGTATAGGCAAAAATATCTACCTTCAGTGTTGTGGCCCATGAGATTGCAAAGAATTAAGGATGCTGTTTTTCATATTGAGCTAAAAAGTATGAAGGAAAAAAGTGCCTAGTGTTTCTAGGAATACTGCAATTAGGAGGAGGATAAGTTGCTTTCAAAAGATAAATACTGTAATTGAAAAAAGGGATATTATCTAGAGAGAAAGAATTAAACCAGAAGATGTGAAAGAATTCATTGTCTTTTAATACCTACAGAATGATTCATAACAGATTGCTGCTTTCATCTCTGAGTAAGTGGTTAGCAGTTAAATTTACTCAGTAAAAGTTTTTTTGTAGTTATACATGAAAAGTAACAGAAAAGAAACTTACTGGGAATGAAAACAAACAGTAATCCTAACAGCCTGACATTTGATAATATCAGTGCTAACCGGTAATTCTGGTAGAGAGAATTGAAATGTGCTATTTTGAACTCATAAATCTGTCAGTTTGAAGGAATTCACTAGTTTATTTCAGGCACTTGATTCATTTTATAATTAAGTACATTTCCCAAGTTTAATTTCTAAACGTACATTTCTAAATTGCCCTACACAGAAGCAGTCTCTTCCTTGCTTACATGATGCATCTTTAACAAAAACTGTATTTTGAAGAGAAATCTGGGGTCAACCAGAGAYGTCATTCTAAATTTAGGGCAGATTAAACACTTTATTTTTCTTTGCTTTTCATGTTATTAGGTTACTAGGCTATGCAATCCACTCTTGCTCTCTTCCTGTTGTGAAGAAGTGTTTTTTAGTGTATTTCCATGGGAGGTGAATCATGTGAGGCCATCACCATGATGACATGAAAATGCAGGAGCTTGTGATGTCCAGGCCTAGAATGCAGCTTAGAGGAGACAAAAGAGCAYCTTTCTCTGCTGCAAGGGCACAGCTTACATGGTGTGTTTAACAGCACGTGGACAACACACACCTGTTGYGGAACGAACAATTCAGAGGGAGATATGGAGGGCAAATATAGTAATCCAGGGATAACATGAAAGCAGAATCAGAAAATGCATGAAAAATTCAATATTTCAAATGATTTTCAATGTTGATAAACAGTTGTGAATTTCTTTATCTTCCATTTCCTTAGTAGTCAACTATGCCATGTAAAAAATTCCTTCTTTCCCTTTTCTCTTTTTTTTCTCTTTTTTTCTCTTTTTTCTCTCTTTTCTTTCTTTTCTTTTCTTTTCTTTTCTTTTCTTTTCTTTTCTTTTCTTTTCTTTTCTTTTCTTTTCTTTTCTTTTCTTTTCTTTTCTTTTCTTTTCT
>NW_026623239.1:5501710-5509992 GCF_030028575.1 Malurus melanocephalus | reverse complement strand
TTTTTTTTTTTTTTCTTTTTTCTTTTCTTTTTTTTCCAAAGTCACTTTTTTATGGTGAAATATTAGTAAACCACGTACATTGACAAGTGTGTTCTAGGAGGAAAGGCAAAGATTTTTAGTTAAAATTACAGAGTGGATTTTAGTTTTGCAGAATGCGACCGTCTAATTTAGATTTAGGTAGGTTACCTTACAGTTTTAATGCCATCATATTGTCAGCAAATTCAAGTACTGGGTTGAAGCACACATCTCTCAGCCAAGAGAAATGAAGTAAACAGAAGCTGCCTAGATGAAAAACATTATGAAAAGGAGAACATGATTTTTTCTTTGTAATCATTTTAGAAATGYTAAAAATATTTGCCAACACTCCCTTACCTTCAAAGTCACTCTGTCAAAACAAATCGATTTTCGTTTAAATCCAAATTAATGACCCATCTTTATTATTTCAGGAGAGGGAGGCTAGAAAAGGAAAAAGTACAAAAAGACCAAGAGTCATTGATAGGATAGGTGGTTTATAATGTGTTAAATGTGTTTATTTGCACTTCCAAAGTTCAGATTTCCTCATACATTTTCATACTGATAGAGATAAAATGCTAAAGTCTTAAATCCCTCTGTGCCATGCTGAGTTGCTAAGGGCTGTTGAGCTTTTGTTATTTCTCCTCTCGAGTTAGCTCTTATTATGCCTGCTGAGTGAAAAATTTTTATTTGCCGACAGAAACAGGAGTCACACCACGTGTGCTTGCACTCAGCAAATACTCCAATACATCACAAAGATTTGCTCAACCCATCTTCAGAGGCCAAACTGAGGATGTTATTTTTGTGTCTGGATCTGGTCCTGAAGACTATCAGTCGGGAGTATTTCTCAATCTCTGATTAAAACAAGGYCTACAAAGCTGCAAGTGTTCATGCACAGTCTCATTAGAGGACTGAAGGGAGTGACCCTGGTTTTCTAGCACAAAGCTGTGAGTGAACTTCAAATATAAGAGTGCATCAATCAGATCCAAGCCAGGCTTTTAATGTCATTTTTTCTACTTTGCCTTTAAAGTCGTAAAGGAATGCCCTTTTCACTCTGTAGCCAGCCATCATTCAACAGCAGCAAACAAACTAACAAAAACTGAGAGACAGAGAGAARGATCTCCCCTCAAAAAGGGAAAGCATGATATTTGACTAATGGCTTTCCTAATAAAATAGAAAATACACTAGGCTCAGTGCAGGTGTTTGGACCCTTCTGATTTTTGCACCTGCTTACTGAGGGAAACTATAGAAAAAGCACTTTTGAGAACAGGGCAACATTTGATCCAGATATTTGGTTCTCTAGCACAATGTCATATGTAATTCTCTTCTATTTAAATGATATTGATGTTTCAGTGAATACTGTGAAAGGGAAAAAATAAACTAAAAAGATATTACATTTCATCACCTAAAAATATTTTCAGAAGTTATGATGATGCAGTGAACTGTGATCATAAATGAAAGGAAGTTTTTCTTTGAATATAACCAAAGATCCAAAAATAAATTACTATGCCCAGAAATTAAATTAAAATTAACTAGGGGAGTTTGGAAAACAAACAAAAAACAACAACAACAACAACAAAAAACAAACAAACAAACAAAAAATCTAGACAAGTGAAACAAGCATTTGGTTAAGGGTATAGGGACTCAATATTTAGTATTTGTCCACAAGATAAAACAGATTGTGTCTGTGTCATATTTTTTACCCCTAAACATCACAGATTGTGAAGTAGTTGTGACTTAAACCCCACTCCACTTTGTATCATATACATATGCACACATATATTTTTGCAGCTTTTAATGTGTTACAGTATTTCCACCATTCCATTTTAATATGTTTTTTTATTCAGGGGTTCAGATGTCCAAAGACTTAGGCAGATTTTATGAAAGAGTATTAGAGTATTCGTGCCACTTGATGGTGCCCCATCAGCGCTTTCCTTGCAGTGTTTGATGGTGCACTTGTGTAAATTGATACTTTTTATGTAATTTTTAATTAGCTCACTGCATGAAAACCATGATGCATTACCTGTTATAATTTTGATATACTTCATAATATACTTTTCTTTTTTTTTTGATAATGTTGAGTCCTGAGTTTGCCTTCACTCTCACAGCATCTGAAACAAGAAGCCAAGTTACTTCTCTTTGTAGCTCCTGAAAATACCACCAGCTGAAGTGATTAGTTTTTGTTCCTGACTCCTGCACAGTCATATCTGTTTATTTTTACACTGTCTTCAGTTTAATGTATTATTTGGTCTACATTTATGAATTATAAATCAATAGGTATGTAATTACATTATTACTTTTTTGTGAAAATCTACCACCTAGATGAACCAGCTTGCTGTTGATGTATTTGCTCTGCTTAGTTACCAATTTAACCTTTTTGTTATGAGCTTCTGAACACTTTTTTAGGGGAGTGGGATTTTTTTGTTTCCTCGTCCTCTGGGAAAAAAAAAACAAAATCAAAAACACAAAACCCCAAACTTTTTTAATGTTTTAATTTCCAGATTATTAGAACCTGGTCTAAAATCTTTATATCTTTTTTGCAGCTGAGAATTATGTTTACCTCACTCAATGTGACAGTCTTTAATTTATACTCACAATAAAATTGTTTGATTACTTGCAGATTTAGCCAGAGATGTCTTCATTATCCAAAGATGCAGTGCCCTAAACTTGATTATTCTGTGCCTGGACCTGTGTTATGGGACAGCTGGGACTTCTGAAGAAGACTGGGAAAACACAGAAGTCTGACCAGGTAGTTTTAGCTCGAAAATTGCTGAATGCCTTTTCTATATATCAGTATATAAAAGATATACAGTATATCCTGTACATAAAAATGAATGTTAATCTGACCTCCATTCTTGCTCAAGGCTCAATTTCAGCTTATGTTTTCCAGCATTACTTGGTTTACTCTCTTCTAAGAGTGATGTAGAGGGGATTTTGAGTTTTTTATAAGCTTTCTTTTTGCAGGCCAGGATAGGTTGTGGAGTGAATGGACATTCAATATATCAAAAACAATAAAGTGTGTATGGCTAGGTATTTCATATGATGTAACAAAGGTAAGAAATATGAATAGATGTTTGGCCATCACAAATGAGACAGGTTTTTTTTTTTTTTTTTTTTTTTTTTTTTTTCACAGAAACTTGCTGGACTACTATGTTACAATTTTTACAATAATGCTTTTGTAGAGTTCATCAGGTGGTAAATAAGCAATTTTTGAAAAGGGGGATACTATACTACCTCAGGTCTTAAGTACAGGACAAATCTGTATAATAAAAGCACTGTGGTGTTCCAGCATCATTCTCTAAGTACACAACTAAGTGTGATCACTACTGATACTCAACACTGCCCATACCTTCTCTGTCCTGATCTGTGCAAAGTTCAAGATGCTATGAAACAATGGCAAACCTGCACTGAGCAAGAGTCAACAGTACCTGTGAAATTCCAGTTAAAACTATGTACCTAAAGCTCTCAGCTGTGGGCAGATTTCGATAAGGTTATGCTAATGCAGAGCCAAGTGAAACTTGCCAACRTAGTATGGTATTATGACAATACGTTGTTGCTACAAGTAGACAATCTCAATAGACACATCCGCAATAATCATGTTCAGTGTTACCCCAACCTCTCTTTTTCTCAAATACAACAAAATCTGTATTTCCACAAGTAATTAACTATATTTTTCTAACCAAACCTGAATAGCACATTTCTATTTGTTGATCAGTTTTCTTTGTTAGAAAAGAAAAACACAGTTACACATGAGGAGATAGATCACTTCCCCTTCCCTCCTGTTCTCCTTCCCACCTCATTCCATATTCCTATACGACATGCTACTTCTAGTACAGATACTCAGTTATCATCCAATATTCATGATATCAGATGTTTGATATTATCTTAGTTTGTCTTTTTGTGTTGAGACTTGGTTTTGTTTTACTAAGGAGATACTAGTTTGTCTCTTATTATCATTGTTTGGTTTTGTAAATGACATTGATTGTGCTCAAACAGACTAAAACAAGAAGCAGAGATATCACATTGTTTTTCAGGATACTATATTTTATTTTCTGATCTATTAAGTCCATCACTTATTGATCAGCATATCCTCTATTTTAATACTTTTTTTCTGGTGTTAGTCCTCCTTTTTTAACCCTTTTTTACCTTTTTTTACACTTTTTGAACTTCATATGCTTGTTTTCATTTCTCGTATGTGTGTTCAGCTCTGGCCWTCTCTGGCTATTATTTGATGTCCTTTCAGAGGACATCAAATTGTTTGTGACCTCCATAACTGCTTCTTCTTKTACAGATTATGTTCATTTATCTCAATTTGCCTGGACTCACAAATCTCAAGGATCAACTTTCTCAAACTTCTTCCCCAATCTTTTCCTCAGATAGTACCTCCATACATAGGATATAAACTCCCAAACCATGTTCTTTATCAATAGTCCTACCATTCATCTGATTCATAGTTCAGCAGATTTTTCCAACTCTTTCTAGAAACTAGGACATAATACAGAGTAACATCTGACAAGTGAATGACCAGATCAAACTTCTTCCAGGCATAGGCTCAAATATTGTCCATGGCTCCTTCACAGAAAGGTTGATAATAATTAGGAGAATTTTTCTTGGAAATTGTAACTTGTTGTTGGAACATAAGTTAGTTCTGTATATTTTTTTTTAAAAAAGTCACTAAAGCTGTGTTTATATCTGAGCAGAGGATAAAGTACCTCTGAAAAAAATGGGGCTGGTTAAGTGAACCTTTAAGTGAACTGTTGTAATCAATGTATCCAAAACTGGGATATAAGCTCCAGACAATCCTCTTCATTTCTTATACATAGGATAAAATCTAAGAAGAAAATTTMTGAGACAAGAATAAACAGTTGATTATAACAGTGTAGAAAAACATTTTGAGGTAAGTGCTATTGAAAGAGCTTGCAAACTGTCTAAAAAATATTTATCGAAAGTTTTGCTTGCTGCSACTCCAGCATTGCTTTGGACTAGGTCACCACTTTTACACTACAAATAAGAGATTTTTTCCCTTTATTTGTAATTTCTATCTGTTTCACATTCAGTGTTGAAAGAGAGTAATACCTTTTCCAACCAGTAAATATTTTGGGCAAGACTGGGATAGCTCATATGGGATTTGTCTCCCATAACTTCTCCTGTCTACATCTGTAGACAGCTCTGTCCAAGTTTCTTTTACAGCAGAGGAGAGAAACTAAATGATCAGGCACTTTTAGGACACTATGTAGCCAACACAGTTCAGAATTGTGATTTGAGATTTAGTCAGTTGTGCCACAGAAATTATTTTCTCCAGTGATTGTGAAGACAAGTTCAAACAGCCCTGGTGCAGAAATATGTGCCATCAGGTGAATCCCTCCTCTCATGCATACCTCAAAGTAAGATGTGGATATAGAAAAACATCTTCCAAGAGCTACTTCTGCTTTCAGAAGAAGAATTATTTTAAATTTTTGTATTAATTCTACTTTAAAAAAAAAAAAAATCCAAACCAAAAAAAGCAAAACAAAAATAACCTTCTTAACCCCAGTGCAGAATATGATTTACTTTATGTGTGCCAGGTGGTTTCTTCCTTGACATTGTCCATCTCCATTTGGACACCTCCTGCTCACTACTTCAGGGTATCCATTAAATGCACATGAAATCAGATGAACTACATGCATTTACAGGATCATCTGAGATGATACCCAATTGTATTTATACGCTTTCTTTAAAAGGATCATGGCAGATAACATCTCCATGTTGTGATTAAACCAGGTTATGGTCAGCAGTAGAAAATCGTTGGACCTAGTGAAAAAAATTGTTCCTTAGCCATACTGGGGATTGGTTGCATTTAATTAATATCCTAATCTTTGAAAATACCTTAGACGAGAAAATGCTTTGAATTGTAATATTTAGTATAAGAGAATGTGGCAGTCAAATTCAACCTAGACTGAAATATTTATTTTTATTCTCATTAAATAGAGAGTCACAGATTATGATAAATCTTGTGTTGCCCTTCAGAGATATATCATCTAGTGCTTGAGGCCAAGAAATGAGTACTTTCCATAATTAGTAAGGGAAATTAAATAATTGGTCTGTGGTTTATGAGGCTTCTTTCTCCAAGAAGAGAAACCATCTAAGTCTCACTCAAGTGGGTTAACATGACTTATTTTTGTAGTACACAATTATCACAACTTCATTTAACATAAATTCTACACATAATTTTTTTCATTTCTTCTTAGCATAACAACACAACCTTGTTTTTTTGACTATTTTATACTCATATTTTCTGCCTGAAAATGTGCCTAATTTTGTGGCTAGCATGGTTTCTGATTCAATGTATTCTATGACATAGTTTTTTTTTTTTTGAACAGGTAGACAAAAAGGTGTTTGTCTTTCAATAAATGGAATAAATTTGGATATTTCAGCAGAATTTCACATGGTGACAAGACACTACTTTAATTCATGTTTTTCCAACGTATAGAAACTCGCCATGTGCGTTGTTTATGCTCAAAAAGCTAAATCAGTTTAAAAGTACCTTCCTTGCTAAGCACAAAAATATTCTTCTGTGTTGGCATTTCTAATGCATGTATGTGCTGATTTAAACCCAGCCAGCAGCCAAGCCCCACAGAGATGCTCACCCACTCCCTCAGCAGCAGGATCAGGGAGAAAATGGAAAAAGTACCAACTAGAAAACTCATAGGTTGAGATAAAGGTGGTTTAATAGGGAAAGCAAAAGCCACACACACAAACAAAGAAGAACAAAGAATTAATTAACTGCCTCCCATGGCAGGAGGTGTCCAGCCACCTCCAGGACAACAGGGCCCCAGGTAGGCTAGATAGTTGGGGAAAAAAAAAAAAACAACAAAAACATCACTCCAAACATTATACCTTCCTCTTTCTTCTCTCCACTTTATACACTGATCGTGATGTCATAAAGCCACAAATATCCTTTGGTCAGTTTGGTCCGGGTTGTGTCTCCTCCCCGCCTCCCATGCACCACCAGCCTGATTCCCTGCCTTGCAGTATGAACAGCAGAAAAGGCCTTGCCTCTGTGCAAACCCTGCTCAGCAATAACAAAAATATCTYTATATTATTAAATCTGTGCTCAGGAGAAATCTAAAGCACAGCCTCATGCCATGACTGTGAGGACAATTAACTCTACCCCAGCCAAAACCAGCACATGCGGAGAGGATTTTTGACTTACAGCAAATCACTTCTCTGGATGCACCTGCAACAAAAATTGGTATTATTACCTTTAATTGGGTTTGACCAAATATCTACTTAGCCCAGAATTTCTGTTTTTGTCAAAGCAGCTGTAGAAGTTTACAGAAAAAATATATGAATATACATAGACAGTATAAGATTCATAATATTCATCTAACGTACCTTAGCCTGAACTCAAAGCTCTTATTTATGTGAATAAAGTCCCCTTGAAATCAGGGGATTAGCCTCTTGACAGTATTGTTCTGTTCCACTTTTTAACAGAAATAGCATCATGAGCTTTCAAAATGGATATTGATCCTCTAAACCCTCTTACGAAAAGCCCCAGTAGAGTTTCCTTAGAGAAGTTAGGATTTACAGAACAGTCAGGGTATAATTTCAGCTAAACCTGAAATGTGCAAGTGTCAGTATAATTTGTTTCCTGACTCTGACAGAGGTGCAGTATTTTGTGGTGAGTTACTTAATGTCTCCTCTGAATATAGTTTTTAGAAAAAAATATTCTTATATGCCATATTTAGAGTTTAAAAAATGAACCAAACAGAACCAAACCAAAACATCCTGTCAGTTATCAGAGAAAAAATTGTTAGGGTGAAATCTATATTAGTGTGATCTCCCTTGAATTTTGATGAAATACGCTTTCCACCTTTCTAATGAGAAACTTGGAAACCTTAGATACCATAAAATATTTGTGGCATTTGATGGTAAGGGATCCAGAATATTCCTGGTGTTTAAAGGTAGCCATGACTCAGGATTTACATGTATTGGACTTCATCAAATAGCTGGGCCAGTTATTCTACACATACATAATCTCTGAATACAGAAAGAGTGGAATGTAATATTACTGAAACAACAAACAAGCTTCAAAAATGCTTTCCAGTAAATATTTTGTTWAAAAAAAAAAAAAGAATCGCTATTCCTTCAGTAGTCACAAACCCTCAATATCTTAACTGAATTGTTATTCAAGAAAGAGGAGTAAGAGAGGGGGAGAAAGGAAAGAAAAGGAAGGGAAGTTGCGGGAAGTTGCGGGAAGGGAAGGGAAGTTGCGGGAAGGGAAGTTGCGG
>NW_026623239.1:5440561-5501037 GCF_030028575.1 Malurus melanocephalus | reverse complement strand
GGAAAGGAAAGGAAAGGAAAGGAAAGGAAAGGAAAGGAAAGGAAAGGAAAGGAAAGGAAAGGAAAGGAAAGGAAAGAAAAGGAAAGGAAAGGAAATATGCCACCTAGGTACAAGCTGCAGAGGGAAATTAATATTCTAAAATTTGAGGTGTCTGTGAAATATATGTAATGAGTAACACTCATAGTTTGTTACTATAGGTTCATTGCCTCTAACACTGAGGACGGCACATGGATAATTTACGATTCCCATTGTCCCCTCTGCAGGGATTAATTCTGAATTATTTATGTACCTATATGCGCACAGAACTGAAACATTTTAGTTAAAGTCAGCCACTCACTCACAGTCTTGAAATTATGCAGCCCTTGTTGCTAAAAATGATGTTAGCCTCTTGTGATTTAAGTCATAACATTTTATTTTCAGTCCCACTGAGAGAAAAAGCATAGAGAAAGAAAAAAAGATATATTTTCCTGATGATATCTCCGAATGTATTGTTTTAAGATTTAAATATATAATGGTAATTTGTTGAGCCAAAACTATTGTTATAATGTGCATGTAAAGAAATGTTTCTTTTATTCATTGTTAGAGATAATTTTTCTATTGCTCTGTGAGAATATTTTTTATAAGATGGTTATTTTTGAATATAAAGTCTTTGCATTCCAATAAAGGGAATCACATCCACTTATTAATTAATCAAAGAACCGAATTTCATTTGGGGAAATTGGTCTTGACTGTTAAGAATTCCCACCAAATCATTGCCTTCAGTACAAATGAAACATTCACCGCTGTTTCCATTTGAGCTCGAATGATTCCTTGCTGCTCTAAATGGCTCTTTTGGATATTAAAATTCTTTAATCATGGAAAAATGCAGATATTAATAATTTCTTAATAAAATATTAGATTAGGGAATGTCTTGAGATCTACACTTAGGATAGTGTTTGATGAAGATCTATCCCAGTCAGCATGAACAGGACATAGGCATTTTATTTAAGCTAAATATACACTTAGTATGTTCTGTCTGGTTTTAATCAATTTTGTTTCATCTGCAGGAGGAGCATTTTTTTTATTCAAACATGTTTTAATAAGACACAATTGCGGTGCAAAATTTCTAGTTTGTCATGATACAGATGTCCCTGTGCTAAAGGCAATTAATAAAAAGGGAAAGAGAAAAGAAACCGTTGCTTGAGTGGCCCCAGACCTTTGGGGTTTCATATGAACTGGCTGTCTCTGCCTTCAGGAATTGTACCTATAAAGATAACTGTTCAAGCATACAGCACAGCCTGTAAGCAGAGTATTTAATACGGAGTGGATAAAGATGTAAAAGTATTTGACATGGAAAAGAGATAAAAAAAGGTATAAAAGATCAATCCTTCTTTTTCCCCCTTCTGTACAATTCAACAATTGTTAATGAATTAGGAGGAGGGGCATATTGATGTACTGCTTGACTGTAACACAAAGAAGTGTAGTTAGTAAAAAGCTGCAGTGGGTAATGAACAGTATTTTAACTCGGCAGTTTAACCTCCATGTCTGTCAGCAATGACCTTTTACCAACCCCAATGAGAGCCTGATTTCTCACTTTTGCTACTCACTGCTGGATGAGTGAATGTAGAATTTGACAGCTAGAGGTTTTACATGAAAAGGGAAGGTACTTAAAAAGCATGTTTTGTGATGATAGGCTACATTTATTCACTGTTCATTACACTGGGTGCGCAGGAGCATTTGTGGATTGATTGGGTGTGAGCAGCTTGTCTTCTGGGGCAGCGAGGAGACGTTATTGACCTGCATGGGAGTCGAGGTGGCCTCCAGATGACCCCCCTTTCACCTGGAATTGACCTTGAAAACAACCTAGGGTTCACCCTGCTTTGAATAAATAGAAAAGTGTCTTAACAGTATGTGGATTATTAGAATGGACATATTGCACATTTCTCCTTTTTCAACTTTTATAAAGGTGCATGTGTAGGGGGTGGAGGGAAAGTGTTGCCTTTTAGATTTCCAGATAAAGCAGCTGCACAACTTGGTATTTGCACAGATTTACAGAGGGAGGCAACTAGACTTTCTCCTGCTTGGTGCTAAATTTTACCATTCATCATTATTGATTAGAGCCTACACTGTATGACAGAGCCCAAACCTTACTATGACAATCGCTATTTCAGTTGTTATGGGCCATAATGGGCTATAGGGATGATTTAAAAGAGCACAATAGCTATCTGTAATTACACATGAATAATCCATGAATTCTCTAGCACAGTGCTTATAATCAGATCCTAACAGCCARGGCATAGATATTTGTACTTGCTTCCCCTTCAGCAAGTAGGCTAGAAGGCACCTCTACATGTAAAATCCACCCCAACAGGCCAAAAACAATTGTTTCCTTCTGCGTCCAATCTTGACTTATCTTCCTGTGCTTAAAATAAATCAGTTAAAGCAGAGGGTAATGGTATCATTGCTGGTATTGCACCATTGCCGAGAGCACAGCCTCCTAAAGAACTTGGCTGGGCATGGAGAGCTGCCTGTAGCTGCCTTCTCAGAAGCTGTTTCCTTTGGTTTTATTAGACACAAAGAGTTCTTTTTTCAAGTTTCTAAACTCTGATAGTAGCTTGCTTCTATGACAACCCTTCCCTGTGTGAAAACACATACAGCAGCTAGCTCTGAAAAATCAGTGTTTGATTTTATGTTGGCTTATTTCACATTGAGCATTTTCTGAACTGTTGCCCAACTTGTGACTCTGTTTTTAAACATTAAGAGTACTGATCACGAAAGTATATTTACTGCATATCAGATGCAACTCCAGGGAACTACATTGGAGATAATAGCTTGACTTGGGGGCACCAGGAGAGTGGCATCACATAAGAAAGCCAAGTCGACACGATTTTTCTAAAACAAAGCCTCTTTAATCCCAGGTATATAATTCTGAGCTGGTTGAATAAAATCTAGGTGACTAAGCCTGCAAAACTCACTGTCATCATTTTCTCTCAAATTTACAGTGTCTGTCCTTTGGCTGTCTTAGTCTTCCATGTTGGTCCTAGCTAAGCAGAGAACACTATTTGTGCTGATCAAAGAACATTGTGAAGTTTTATTTCCAGCAACAATTTTCTGGGTGCTCATGCTGTTTGGGGCTTGGCAATCAGTATTCCATTACTCATATAGGGCTGAAGGGGGTTTTTCATTCTCTCAGAGTGACTATTTTCTTCCCGCCAAGTTTCAGGGTTAAAGCATGCTTAGGGCATGCTTTCAAATGGCTTTCTTGAAAAATTAAAATGTAACTTATCCTCTAAAAACCTACTGCCAAATGAAATAAGAGCCTGTACAATATTCTTCTGAGTCATGCAAATTATTTTTCCAAATTTTATTTCCTCCTAACTGCTGACATTTGTCTGCACATCAGTAAACACAAAGCAGGATGTGTTTCCTTTAACAGCTAAGTCTACACACAACACACACACACACACACACACAAACAGACAAAAAAAGGTAACTTATAAGTGGTATGACATTAGAAATACATGTAGGAGCACAGTCAGCTTCCATCTCATCTTTTTTCCTACCTTTCTAAAAAAGAAAAGGCAGTTTTGCCCAGAGGAAGAAATAAAAGGGAATCATCGTTAAAAGGTACGTTAACAAAATAAAAGAACAGCTTTATTAAGAACATGTGTAGAAAGGAATATTTGAGTAGCATATTATAATTTACTTTTGAGGTATATTAAAAAGGTTTAAACTTACTGATCATGATTTAAATTGGACGTTTTAATCAGTTAGTGAGTGCCAAAAATAATTATGCCAGACTGCTTAGTCTGCAGAATGTGTATACAAAGCATATAAATCCTTTCCTTCCCCAGGGATTTCTCAGAATAACACACAACTAAAATACAAAAGTAATATCAAACTCTTATAAATTAACATTGCAAATGATCTGAAAAAAAATACAATAAATAATGTGATTCTATCACTCTGAATATGCTATGCAGGGGAGCGTGTCCAACACAAACATGTTTATTAATCTCTTATATCCTTACTAAACTTTTGCAGGAAACTTTCTTGAATTTACTTTTCACAGTTCAGTTGAAGGTCATCTTATGAATAGCAAGAATTAGTACAGAAATCTATAATATTTTCTGAAATAAATGTTCAAAACTGAATTAATTTGATTTCTTTCTTCCTCTTGGGAAAAAAAGTGTTTGTCAGTATTTAATAACCACTCTGAAATCTGGAACAATACACCCTGATGGATCCTTTTCTTCAGTTGTTTTGTTTCTCATAGATGTGCGTAGAGATTTCATTTATACAGGATGTTTTCAGTCTAGTATAGTACATAGCTAGAGTGAGTGTGTGTGTGTGTGTGTGTGTGTGTGTGTGTGTGTGTGTGCGCGCATATATGTGTGTTCATAATTACTGAAGATTGGATGCAAATTTAAATGACATAACAGCTGTGTAGGTGAAATTTTCTTTAATATTTGCAGCCATTGCAAAATAATTTTGGGCCTAAATTTTTCATATAATCATTTTGCTTGGAAAATATAAGAACATACCTATCACATATTCTTTGCATACACTATATGAAGGCTTTTTTTAAGCACCCAAGGTATAACTTATGAAATGTGAAAAATAGTTTTATSATTCAAGGCTTTTATTTTTTAATTTTTGAAGCTTCTATTTTCACCCTTATTATTTTTTTTAATAAAGAAACCTCACAGGATAAGCTGAACAACTGGTGCTAACAGGCTGATTTAGAAATTATTCCATGCAGTTTTGCTTCCTTCAGATACAAAACTGGAAAGGAAAAATGATGGAAAAAGTAGTGGCCATTATGCTGAAATGGTGAGCTAGTCATTACAATATAACCTTCTGCTTCTGGCATGGCTGAGATTTTTCTCAGTTTTTTATTTCCTTTGGAAATAAAATATAGGCTTGATTTTTTTTCTCTAGTCCATTGTTTCTCAGAATTTAACTGCTGAAGGCAACAGAATTTGGGTTGCAAGGCAAGTGAGAGTATGCTTCCTTTATTCTGTTACCATTTACATACCCCCACTATACCTGCATGAGTATCCTACATGAATGAATCATTTACTAATTGCTTTTGGCAAGACAGGTGCTTCAGATACTTTAGTATCTAAAAAAGAAATCTTGAACCCATGTTCAGTACCAAATGTGGGCCACTGTCCATGTATTAAATTAATGCCAACTCATGGAAGACAGTTCTCAAACTAATTTGTTCATTTCAGACTTAAAATAATAAAAAATATAATAAAATCCAAAAATGATATTTTAAATTTGGATTACTGTTGCTTTCCTAATAATTTATACATAATTACACACTATCTTTGACTGCCTCCCATGTTTTAGTCATTTCCTACTGGTGAACAGCAAAATTTTTTTTAATAATGAAAACTGAGTACAAAATCTTGTACTATAAGTTGCACCCAGAGGCCACCTTAAAGTTTCAGCAACCAAATAAAAACTGACTGTTGTACTGAAATTTTAAAATAGGTAGTTTTTATATTCCAAACTTATTGAAATGCCCACAAATAATTAGGTGAGTTAGAGACAGAATACTACCACTAAGTATGAATGTTCAAATTTTTGACAGGTAAAGTAACAAAATTTCAAGTAAATTGATAAAAAGCTGCTCATGAAATTTTGTTAACAAATTCAGTAATTGCAGCAAAGAAGTGTCATAGAAACACCTCAATTATCCATTTGAGAAAAACACCTGGTGTGAATTAGACACAAGTTTTGCTAGTAGGATTATCAGGACTTCTAAGACTTCAAGAGGTGGTAAGGGGCATTGAAATTTCTATTTATTTGAGCTTTCAGATTCTAGAATGATCTGATGAGATTATTGTTGATGGATTACTATAGTTTATGTAAAATAAATTTTCTGCAATGTCCTACAGTCATAAAAATCCAGCTTCTCTCTGAGAGAAAAATTTAATAATTTTGTCCATTTTTGTCCATTAAAAGTCGTTCAATAGTGTCTTTAATGTTTGTAAACTATAAAAATTAAATCAATAATTTAGGTTGTGTATGAATAAAACCCCAGTTGCTATCTGAGATTATCCATTGTTTCCTCAGGGCAGCCAATTTTTAATTTCTGCCATTCTTCATTTACCTAAACATAAAGCAGAAAAAAACAAAAAAGAGAAAAAAAGAGAAGAAAATACAAAACAACTACTCACATTTAAAATACTTTTGCGAAAAGAGTTAGCATTTACTTCCTGATTATTTTAACTACACTATTGTTAGCTCTAAGCTCAGCTTGTCTCCGCATATCTCACCCACTCTGTAATATTTTCAGTTTGCTGTTTTTAAAGACAGTTTTTCTTTTTGCAATGTTGAGCTGGGGTTTTGTGAATGGAGGGCTGAGATTTCTTTGCTGATATGTTTGGAATCCAGAAAAATGGTCAAGAGACAAGAATTCCTCTGGGGAAAAAATAAGGTAGAAATTACGCTTACAATCATTAGACAAGTGAAAGAAACCCACCCCCCTCCAAAAAAAAACCTCAAAGCATAATTAGAAAGAAGAGAACCTTAAAATTTCTCTAATTCACCCACATACTGAGTTACTTTAATTTTGTCTCTGTGACAACTTTTGTATTTGCATATAATCTTACATTATCTTTGTCTCTCAAAGGATGTTCTCTGCTGTATGGTATTAAAAAAACATACTCTTTATGCAGTTAGGAGGGAAGGTGAAAACCGGGGAAAAAAGTAAAGTATTGAGAGTGTAAATTAAAAATTAGAAGATCCAAGAGTGTAGAGCTGTTGTCCTGGGAAATGCTGGGAAGTACAGGAAAAAAAGCTAACAGAAAAAAAAAAAATGCAAGTGAATTGGATGGTAGAAAGTGATAAGAGGTGCAGAAGCAAGAGAAATTAAAAGAGACAATGTGAAGTGGAAAAATACAGGAAATGCCTGAAAATATTATGGCCAAAGGTTGAAAATAGGTGAAAATCACAGCAATAAAAGTTAATTTTTTTCTAAATATTTTCTGCCTTTTTAATACTTTCTTGTAAGGGGAAAGGAGCCCAAAGACAGAACTCTTAATTGAGGTACATCTGGAAAAAAGATGAATCATTGCAATACCTGTTTATGTAACCATGTCTGTCTGCAAGTTCCTAAAGTCAGCTTCAGTTTAAATCTGTTGGGTGGGTGAGAATAACACTTTCTTCAAATTGGTCACAGGACTGTTTTGTTCTGAACTGATGACAATCCAAACCCTACTGAAAGAAGCAAGTGACCAACTCACAAGACCTCAAAGGTCAACTTCCACAGTTGCAGTTATGCCAAGGTATTTTTAAAAAGCTGGACTGTGAATCTTGTGGATGTACATGTGAGAGAAGAAGGAAGAGTCAATTTTAGTATATAAACATTTACACCTTCTTTATACATCTGAGCATCAAAGAAACACATTTTAATAAAAAACCTAATTATTTCAGTCTCTCATGTTTTGCCAATCCCACATCCCGTGTCAGTTATTTGCACCCAAAGCAATATCTTGTTTCCAAGGACACAGAGTTGTCTTTGTTCTTTGCTGGGAATTTCTGCATTGGAGAGATTTCTGATAGAAGTATGGGTTTCCTTCTTATTAACATGTGAAGGTTTTCAGACTTCATAGATATGATTTCAGTGGGGAAAGCTAACTCCCAGTATTCCAGAGTATGTGCAAAAGTTAATTTACTTGCTAGTGTTTTTCTGACAATGTCACTGTTATCGAAGCTGGGTTTTGGAATTAAAAAACTCTTCTTGTGCCAGACCTCATCCTTTTGCTTGACATGGTAATGGTCTCATAAGCCCAAGTGCTTGAAAGGAAAAAGGATCAAAATAATATTTTCGAAATAAAATTTTTGAAATAATCAAAATAATTGTGCTTACTACAGATAATGGAACCTTCTAAGATGTTGTGTGGTCAACATGCAGTGTCATGTCCTTCTGTGGTATGAGTAATTATGCTGTTTACAGTATTACAAGCGTAAACAAATATTGCCAAAGATTTTCGGTGATTCTGCCTTGTCCAGAGTAGGAGGAAAACTGCTTTAAAAAGAGGCTGTAATCAAATACTTAAAATCCTTGTTGCAACATAATATCTTTTATTCCCTCACATTTTATTCAATGTTATTTCTTATATTTTTCAAGAGTTTCTCACCCCTAGTGTATATAACCTCTTTAGCATATGAAAGGAACTGATAGTCACTTGGCCTTACTTATACATGGAGTGCACACATCTGCATACATTAGATATTCTCATTCCACTCCTTCCTATCCTTTCTTGCATCCTTTTCTCCCAACAATTTGTAAAGGCAAATTGAACTGTACTTGATTTTCAAGCTGTCCTCATTATTAGACCTGTGCTTTCACTTTAATTATGGTATTCATAATATTCTTATGAATCCCTAAAGTCATGGATGAGTAGCCTTTCCATAACTTTATAAAACCCTTAAATGAAAGTCTGTTCAAAGCAAGATTCCTTGCAAGGGGTGTATTTCTAACATGTTGCATTTGCACTGAGCTGATAAGTAGATGATTTGCAACAATTTGTACTTTTCAACTTTTATAGTAAATAATTTTATTTCTGCATATAATGGATCGCAATACAGTCTAGAAACCCAAATGTAGAGCTTTGTGGGAGCAGGAAGGTGTTAGGTAGAAAGAAATATAATCTTTTAGTCAATTGCAGATAGAAATGTACTTTCTGCCCATAGCATTTTGAGCATTCATTTCATTACAGCAGTTCAGACATACAAGTCTGAAGAAAATCCATTTCTTTGGTCCTCCTAATATTTATGCGATTACTGATGTTGGTCTAAAAATGGGAAAAATCAGTTCAACCTGACATGAGTTTTCAGTTGATGGCCGTCGAAGTTGCCACAATGTTTCAGCCCACTCTTTTTTTCAGGACATAAATAATGGCAAGAATATGGTTAGGTCAGAGGTGAAGGGATCTCAGTGCAAAGAATTCCTTCAGAACATCATAAATTTGATCATAAAGTGGATCATAAATTTGACGTCCTACGTGGCAAAAATCACATATTGTCTCAGAGTTCGGCAGTTTTTTTCTGGGTGATCAAGGTAAGATCATCAACCACAGATTATTTATCTAATGGATAGTGCACTGTGAAGCATTACTTTCAGCTTCTTTGCTGAACAAGGAAGAAGCATGGTAGATAGACAGAAATTTGCAAGTTAATTAACTATGTAAAATCACAGATTTAAGATATGGATTGACTATGGGCTGTTCAAAGTGACTTTGAAATTAAGTTTCATTTGCCCCCTTTTTTTGCATGGTAATTTACAGAGGTATGAAGAAGAAGCATATGTCTGGTAGGTTTACTCTGGATTCAACGTTTTTCTAGGTAATACCATTACATCTCCTAATAGCAGAAAGGTAAACAGACAAGTTATGGAGAGTGTTGTCTTTTTATGTTTAAATCAAGTCACTATATTGCAATAACAGTTGTAGACTGTCTTGATGCCTTGATTTTGACCATCAACATTGCCTCCTAGTCACTTGGGACAGGAGGAGTCTGTGGCATCTAGAAAAGTAAAAATTCTGTTTCTCAGAGTCAGTCTATGAAAAATMTTGTTTCCTACGTTTTCAGTGAGGGAGAATTAGAACAGAGAAAAAATAAACAAGATCCCTGAGGGCCCCCTTGTAAAGCCAGAGCTCACTTAAAAAGTGTCGACAGTTCCCTGTACAAAAACATCACTAGTGCCAGATTACTGAAGTGCCAGGAAACTGCAAGATTAGGTGATATGCCTAAGGAAACTGAAGGAAACAAAACAAAGTAATCACTGTAGGGTTTTTAAAAATWTTTTTTTTGTTAGTTTTTCTTTAACACAAATGTAGAAAATATATGGTTTATCCAATTGATCTCTTTGTTTCCAGACACTCTTTGATTCTCTCATAGCTTTTAAGTGATTCTGTTGTAGAAATATCAGGTTTTATGTGAAATGCATTGGACAGAGGGTGTATGTTTTGGGAAAGATTACTTAAGATTTAAATTTTTATTTTAAAATAATCTCATAAGTATCTTAAGCTGTTTTAAAAGTAACTGTAACCAACAGTAAAAATGGGAATGTTAGGAATGCTAGTGATCAGTATTTTACAAATTATAATAGATGTGATAATATATGGTTTTCTAAGACTGATATCAAAAGAGTTTTGAGTGATTCATATATACATCTTCTGGAGTGTATCAGAACTGTTGGCAAGTCATGGCACATAGTTAAAAGGCAGTTCCATTCAGATGGTTAATTCAGCTGGATTGACTTTTTTTCTGACATCTTTTCAAATTTTATCCTAGAGATCCCTACCAACACCTTAGCACCCACCTGTCAATGCATTTTTCATTTCTAATACAAGCACAARTGCATGATGCTTGCCAAAGCTAAGACAGCAGACATTGAACTAAGAGGTAAAGTACATTGCTTTAGTGGGATAAGGGGTAAATTTTTAATTTAAAATTTTAAAATTAAAAATCTGCCTCTAAAGGTGAAGTCTTCTAATAAAAATATAACAAATTAATGCAATGCAAAGCCTTAATGAAGAATTTCAATGGTTTGTAACAACTTTGTAGGTGTCCCCYGAGAGAAGACATGTACATAACTTTTGGAAGCACTGCCTTCTAGATGCAGGACAATACTGCTCATAGGAAGAAAAATATGGTCAGCTTAACGCAAGCATGGAGCAAACACTATTCCCAAGTAATTCCCAAAAATAAAGCTGCTGTGTTTGGTTCCTCTGCATAATTATTTACTGAACACATACATAGTTTTGTGCTGGGAAGTCATTCTTCAGAGCAACTGCAGAAAACCTGAAGTCCCAGCCAGCACTGATTCCTTCTAGGCCACCCACCTGCAGAGAGCAGCCAGTCCTTTCTGACTTTCTTCACTCATGGGAGGCTTGGGAAGTGCACATGAGCCCTCGGCACAGGTAGTGGCTTCATCTTGCACAGATCTACAAGTAAATGGAGGGCTGTGGTTTGAGAGAGGCTGTATCTTCTTTTTCCCTCCATGGTGTTACTCTTGATAYGGCAGCGATTTGCTTTCTCTGCAGAGCAAGCTGGTCTGTTTTGACACCTTTCCCAGCAGCTTTTACTCTTTCTTAGAGTTTTGTTGGGTTTAGGTTGTTTTTGTGGAGCTTTTTTGTTTGGCTGGTTGGTCAGTTGATTGGTCGGGGGTTTTCTTCTGTCATTCCCTCACAGTCACTGTAATTTGGCTGGGTTTACTGATTTTAAAACAGGTCACAGGAAGGGCTTCTAATACTCCCTGGACACACATCTGTCCTTGTTTTGAAGCAATTTCCTTGACAAAGATCTGATCAGTTTTCTAATTGWCTCCTTGCTGTGCTTCTACCTGCTCACCAGGTTTGGAGAGAGGAGAGCAACCTTGCTACCCTGCCATGGTACAAGTCCTGCATCATTTTATGAGCTATCATCATCTCAATGAAACCATTATTGCCGGAGTTAAACAGACTAGCTTTCACTGAAGTCTTCTTGCTTTGCTTGAAATGGGCTAGATGACTCATTCCACAACTTTCTGACTGTAGCCAAATACAATAATACTTCTGCCTTATCGTCTTGAGAATCCTTCCTTWTTCACTGTGCTACTCTATTTGACACAGAGTACTCTGAGACATCTCTCTCATAGACAAAATTTGAACCACCTCTTCTATAAGCAGAATTCCAGGGTTTTGAATTTCATTTTACAACTTACCAGAACTTTTTCTTTCTTTGAGGATGGTTGTTATATTCTGCCAAAGACTTTCCAATTTGCACTTGTGTTGCACTTCAGGGGTCAGAATTTGCCTCAAAACCACTGCTTAAAAATCACTTTGGCAATACATCTCCTTAAGTGAAGCATTGCAAGGATAGTTCTGGTTCTTTTCTTTGAATCATTTGATAGTGAGATATCTTTCAAGAAGAATGTGACATTTTTGCATAGAAGCAGTGTGCAAAATCCCCCACAATGTTTGAAGTATCAAAACAGGCCAATAATCGAGAATGCAAAGCTCTCTCTTTTCTCTTCGCCTCTGGCTAGCCCTCAAGTATTTTACTTTTGACTACTAGTTCTTCATCTTTACAAGTTTTTAATATCAGTTTCTGAATTTGTTAGAAAAATGAAAAAAGAATTTGCAATGTGCACTTGTGCTCTGTATCGTGATCCACATTATTTTCTATTTTGTACTATGGTAATTATGACAAGTAGTTTAACTGCCAACTTTCAGCACATGGYTTAAATTAAAATGGTATTTCCACTCTCTTAATGCCCATGTTTGTTCTTTAATGGTTGATCTGGTCACATATTTAGAGGAACATTTTCTAAAATTCTGTACTCAGCAATGAAAGTATTTTAAATTATTTACTTCAGATGCTCTGATAAAAGCTTTCATGCTGAAACACATACATATTTTCTAAGCCAGCCTTCTTTGTTTTACCACATGCAGTGCACTAAATATAAGTAAACTACTTGTTCCATCCCAGCAAATGAATAATTCCCATTGGAAAAGGAACATTCAAAGATATATTCAGGATCTATTACAGGGCATGGAAAGAAAAGAGTGGTTTATGATGACCCAGGTAAAGAMAAAGTGTCTTCAGGTCTTTTGCTTTAAGTTCTACCCTAGCTGTTCTTTTAAATTCCATCTGGATGGTCTTTTATATACTTAGTATGTCGAGCATTAGTGATTCTTTAAATTAACAAGATTAATTACAGATGTATATTATATTGACATGAAAGAAGCTTTTATGAAGATTATATAGGAAGAAAACATCCCTAAAGAAATAGTTTCCCAGGCTCCTTTAGTTTTCAAGTTGAGTGTGGACTGGGAGGAGGTTTCAGAGTGAGTCATTACTCTGAAATAAACTGACTAAGTATCTTGTACTAAACCTGTAAAAAATTAATCCTTTCAAAAAGTCTGATTATTTCAATTTTGAGCATAATTACTCAGATTTCTTTGTTATTTTAGTGTGTCACACACCTTCTTTCTCCACTGAAATTACTATGAACGTCCAACGAAAGAATAGAGGAATATATTTATTTCTGAAAATTTTTCTGCTGAATACTTCTTAATGCTGGGCACTATATATTTCATAAAATATTTGCCATAACACAGTGTTTCCCTGGTTTTCCTGCAGATGCTAAGTGAATAGAAAAACATGGCTGAAAATAGGGCCATCTCAAATAATTTCTGAAACAAGTACCCTAGAGCATCACAGAGACTTCTYGGGACTTCTTTTTTTCTTCCCTATTTTTATCATTTGTCCTCTTTGTTGCCCTCTTTGTAAACTTCAAGTCTGCTTTAAATCTATTCTGAAGTCCCTGGATTAGATTTAATGATGCTGAAAGTTTTGATTTAGGTTTAAGAGTATCTGTCCTCATATGTTTTGTTTCTTTGGATTCCCCATTCTATTGTGTAGCTAAATATTTTTTTAACATTTTGCTATTTATTTGTCAAGAGTTGTCCTAGTCAGAAAGATAATTTACAAGGAAATATTGGAGCTAGAAGGGAAGTAAAGTAAACAGAAAAGAGGAGTGAAAGGGATGACCAACATTTTTTTAAAAATGTAATTACAAAATTATTCTAACTCTTCCCATGTGGTTCAAACAATTTTTCTTGGAAGTKGTGTTTAGTCCCCTCCTCAATACTTCGTTCTTAATCTTCTCATTTTCACAACATCTTGCAGAAATCATGAAATCAACGAAATTAAAGTTGTGAGCCAACCCAACACCCACTTAGGGCACTGTCTGACAACAATCAAAAAACAATAATTAACTTGGCATCTTTCTTCTGTCATGCAAATGCCAAAAAAAAAAAAAAAAAAGAATATTACAAAACTATTTTCTGCTTTATTTGAAATTAATTTCAAATTTTTTAAGAATTAGTGTCCATTTGTGTTCCTTTTGTTGTTCCTACATGCTTATTAAAAAAAAAAAAAATTATATATTACCAAGGAATACACACCCTTGTCATTTAACTGATGGCTCTTCAGCAYTCTTCCTATTGAACTTGTGACATTGCAGTTATTCAGAGCCTGTGTATAAGTGAGTTTGACTAAAAGCTACTACTCCTGCAGAGAGACAAACATTTAATAGAAGAATAAGCCTCATTCATGTTCATTCAATAACAGCAATAATTTTCTTTTTTAATGTAATTATATGTATCAGAGAAAAAGAAGAGCCAGGGAAAGAGAAAAAGTTCAATGGAATCAGTAAAGGCCTTCACTCCATTTTGGATCAGACCATTGCCACTGCAAAGAAAGCTCACTTGTGCTTCAAAACCATGTTTGCTAACATTTTCTAAATATAGATGATAATTATTTCCCTTGCTCTGAATTTTTAATCCCATTTTCCATTTTTCTCTGTATGGAGACAGAGGCAATTGGAGGCAATTGCCTGTGTTTCATGACGCTGTTTTGAAAATATGCTCCTTATGAAGAAACAGGATTCTCTAACAACGTTTGTCCAAACTCTGAATGGCTTTCTGCACATTGCTATTCCATATGTTGATGGACATATAAGCTTCTTACTTGAAAGTAAGTACAGCCCATTTTATTTTATAGTCATCCACATATTTTCCTTGGTTTTACCATTTTTATAAGGTACATTGTGAACCAATCCTGCAAGGGAATCATCAGTGTATTAATGTGATCACCTTTCTAACTAAAAAGCCCCAGATTCCTGTAGGTGTTAAACCTGGTTTGGAGCACTGACAAATCATAAAGGTCTGGGCAACCTTGCAAATTCATTTTGCAGGACAAGACACCCTGGGAGAAGGTCCCAATGCACATATGTTGCACATTAACAACTATCAAAGACAAGGTGGAAAAACGTTAACGTGGAACTCCCTAAAGGACAAAAATACTTCTTATTTTATTTGTGATTTTGTGTTCTGAATAAACCACAGCAAAACCTCTTTAGCATCACCCACTCCAGCCAACCCTCAGCTACTCCAAGGACTAGTCTGCCATGTTATGTTGTTCTCTGTTGCCCTGTTCAGCAAAGAACAATGTTACAGGTGAGAGAACTCTGACGAGCTCTAAAGTTATGAATTACTGTGTCTGATTAATCCTCATGGATTTCTTTTTAATCCGTTTTTTTTCTCAGGGCTTATTTTCCCCCAGAAATTTTTCAAGAAAATTATTATCCACATTTCTTTGGAGAGATTTTTATTTGTGTCAAACAAACTCATTCTCAAAGATTCTTAAAAAAAAAATAAACAAACTGCTAACAGATACAGACATTGTGCAATTTTTGTAGAYGTGTCATCTTTAATCAGTGCTTTTACATTCATCAGAAATAAAAAATCTGTTTACAATGCTGGGGGAATTAAGCTCTGAAGAGATTGTTTTGGTTCTCTTTGTGATGATTTGTTAACTCTTGACTGCAGAAATAATTTTGTTGTTTACATTAATCTATGGTGGCAGTATTAACTTCACATCATACATAAATATAATTATTGATCATTACCAGCTATAATTCAGTGTTAGAATTACAGATTTACATAATTGTGCTATTAAGTGTAAACTTGAACTTCATATCTAGGGTCACAAATAACTGGAGGCAGTAGAAACAGAAAATTCTGATAATATGTCATTCATATTTTAATATATGCTGTTGCAATTTTGATCAGTGTTAATGTAAATATTTTTATGTACTATACAGCAATGAGATGCTAATGGCTAGAAATTACAGCAATATTGATCTAGCTAATAAAATGGAATGCATTAGTAAGAGAGGATATTTATTATCTCCTACAAAAACTCACTATACATCATCTGCCCAAGGAAAATTTCCTCCATCAAGGATTGAGATTGCATTCTGGAAATAGTGTAAAGCTCTTATCAAAAGTCAGTCACAGGCTATCTTGCTTTTTCTGCCTACAGATTTTCCACTGATAAAGCTTCACAGAGAAAAACACCGTATAAAGGGACTCACTTCTGTAAAAYGCTCTCTTCTCCTCATTAATCTGTGCATAAAAAGATACTCCARCAAGAACAGTCAGTACAGTTGGCCTTCTCCAAAATCTCCTCTACAGGCATTAGGGGAATGTACGTGTTTACCCCTGTCTTACTGTTTGCCTCAAGCAAAGGCTGTGAAATTGGTGCTGCTCTTGGTGCACTGAGGGCTCTTGCGAGACCCAGCCCGGCACCAGCTCCTGCTCTGGGGCTGTCACACAACGCCAACACAGAACCACGCGCTGCAAACTGCGGCATTGCTGCACAGTGCAAGAACCATGATTCACAGAGGGAGAAAGGATGGCTTAAAACAAGGACTTGTGTACTATTTGRTATCATACACAGCTTCTCAAAATTCATCCTTTGTGACACAAACCACACTCAAAAATTTTAGCATTTTAAGCAACTGGAACAAGCGCTCTTCACCCCCAGGGAGTTGTTATCATTTCCTGTGTTTATGCAACACAATAGCTCAAAGTGAAAGGTTAAAGGACACACAAAACTTAAACCATAGAAAAATAGCATTAAACATTAAAAAACAGCTAAATCGAAATCAGTATTAAGAGAGAAAGAAACTAGTTTATATAGAAACATTTTTACACAAAGCAGATTTTTCATTTAGAAACTGATTAAAGAATGGTTAATTTTTTCATGCATTAGGTCTCCCACTCTGTATCCATCATATTTGTGGTACTAGGAAAAAAATTGGATATTTTTTCTTTTTTTTTTAATAAAATATATAGATCCACTAAATGTGATTATATCCTTAGCTAACTTTAAAAATCAATAGATTTTTTCTTGGTTAATTGAGGTGTTCTCATAGAAAAACAAAAATAAATTTCCACTGAAGCAGAACAGTCCAATTTTGCAACATAGAAAGTATTTCACCCCATTTTAATTTCTGTAACTGCTTTTTTATTCTAAAATTTTAAAAGAAGCATTAAAATATCTTTTAAAATATCATTTTATATATTCCAGCATGAGAAGAAGTAGTAAAATTTAAAAGAAAACTTCAAGAAGATGTAAGATATTTAAATATTACTTCACTCACACAGATTCTATAATTTCTGAAAGTTTTGAGAATTTTGCTTATATTTCTTTCTATTATTTTGAAGGTTCTTTTTTTTTTTTTTTTTTTTTTTTTTTTTTTTTTTTTTTTTTTTTTTTTTTTTTTTTTTTTTTTTTACATTGGAGTTAATAATACCAGCTGGTAGCAGGAAAACAGTAAGAATTCATAACGTTGGAAAATTTCCTTTTTTACTTTGAGTGAATTACAAATTGAAAAAAGAGAAAATAGTTGTTTAGCTATCTGCTTTAGGCTACACATCGTGGCATTTATCCCAACATGAATGCATTGGGTTAGATCACTCTGCGGTTATACACTGAAGATCAAAAAACTACAGCCGAGAGAAATGCAGTCTATACGCAGCTGTGACTACATTTAACCACAGACCACAGAAAATTTAATGCCAAATGTGGCAACAGGTTTTATACTGGAATCTGACTGAGAACATGTTACCAACTACTCTAGCTTGAGAAATTCAAAAACTAAAGCGAACTGCAATAAATTTGTAGGTATACCTGTTCTGCTAATACAAAACATAGAAAATATTAAGGTGTCCCGCATTTGAGAGATCAGCAGAGTTTTCTTGTAAATCTGCATCAGGGCTCTGAACTGTCAGACACTGACTTCAGCAGACAACGCAGCACAGAATTTGGAACTTGTACACGTAAATTAAAACCACATTGCTTTTGTTTTCCACAATCTTCTTTGTTTCCTCATCATTAGTTTTGCCTCCCACTTCAATCTGATGGAAATTTCTTCAATCACAGGAGGCTGGATCATCAGCTGTGCCAGATTTGTGTTTAATACATCTGGATAATGAGTTCATTTTTTTCAGTTCTCCTTTACTGGACCCTGAGAGAGCCCGGGTCTGAGCCATTACATTAAAGCCGGGTGGCCACAAACCCAAATTTTTGTATTTGCCTTAGCATACTCCTGAGAAAGGATGTTCTGATCAGGGTCATGCATTGGGATATGGCTCAACACTCTGCAGTTTTATCTCAGCCCAACTGAGGGTCATCAATCTGCATGAAAACTGTTCTCTAGGTCTGTCCATATTTGTGGGTCCTACCAGCTAGACTTTTGACCAGCTCCCACGCATTTTAGTGAGCTGGTACTCTTTTGCCAGAGACAAAGAATATGTTTCCAGCTAGAATGAGTAATGAAAATACAGGCAAACAATTTATGTCTTTGCATTACTTGGTGTTGGTTCCAGCCAGGAACAGGGTTAATTTGTGTAATAGCCAGAGAGGGTGGGGGCTGGGACTAGAGGTTATTCTGGACCACCTCCCATCACTGCTGGGGGCTGAGGGAAGGCACTCTGTTCAGGGGAGAAGGGATCCCTTCTGGGTCAGTGTAGTGCRGTGGAGGGAGCAGCCGGGCGGTGTTTCTGCGTGAATCATTCACCTCTCTCTGGTACCCTCTGTCATTGGTGTTTGTTTCCTTATCTCACTGCTGTTTCCAGTAAATTGCTCTGATCTCAACCCACCATCTTTGCCTTTTKTGCCTCCAATTCTCCTATCCAACCCAGGGCAGGGCAGGGGAAGGCTGGGAGCCAGCAGCAGTGCATGGATTCAGTGGGAGCACTAAATTGGAGAATACCATTCCTAAACCACAATACCATGTTATGTGACACTAGAGAGCATAATCTTGGGTTTTTTTCCAAAACCAAAATTTTGTAGGTACTGCTAGGATCTAATTGAATATAATTAATAAAAACAAACAAACAAAAAAAAAAAACAAACAAAAATTTTAAAAAAGGAGAACTTTTAATGGAAATTATTTTCTGGTTTTGTCTTCTTATACATGAAGGAAGAAAGAAAAATTCTCCCTGACCTGTTTCCAGAGCAGCAGGAACAATACCTCACAAATAGTTTTATGGGGTTTTTTTTCCAACCATGTTTTTGTTGTAGCTCTATGGCTATTTTTTTTTTCCCTAGGATGCATGAAAAGGTGTAATGTGTAACAAAAGTGAAAAATGCTCCATTTGAGATGCCTTTCAACTGCTGCCTGCCCTTTTGCATTGAAGAATGACCAGGTATTCAGGAGAGATTCCAATATTGTCTGCTGTCTACCCGCAGCCCGCATCAAAAACTGATCTCTTGCTTGCTGGGGACTTCCCAGTATCCTCTCTTGCTCCATCTCTTCCTCTTCCTCACAGCATCTTTCTACATGTATTTTCTGTACGTCCTCCTTCTTTATAGTGAGAAGGCAACAATAATTTAGCTGCGATATCTTTTTACTTTCAGAGGTGCTGTGCAAAATTGCTTCTTTCATTTTTTTCCAAGGCAAGAAGGAAAATTGGGGGATGTAATTTACGAATACATTTGAGATTATGGCTTTGGGCCTTTCTCTGTGTCATTTTATGCTGATGTATATAATACGATTCAGGAGCACCAGYAGTTTGAGAGCCAGCACATTGAAGAATAGTTTCACAAAAATTAAAAATCATTTAATATAAAACCAAAATCAGAGTAGAGAAAAGAAATGAAGCTAGCAGGTTGGAGGAACTCTAATAACTCACAACATAAGAAAAAAAAAAAGAAAAGGCAAACAAAGTGGATATTTTCTTCCCCTTTCTGTGGACTTTTTCCAGACTCTGCATCTCTTTATGGAGCAATAGGTTCTGACTCAAACTGTTCTTAACACACAATACTGGTGCACTTTATTTTTTGAGCAAATGGTGGTGAGTCCAGTCAGTTCTAACTCAATGCAAATAACTTGCAAAACCTAAAACCAGTTGGACCTATCCATGAGCACAGTCCCTAGAAACAGGTTTTCCAAAGCAAAGTGCAGTGCATGTTTCTTGAGAGTGAAGGGTTAAAAGTGGAAGGATGGTGAGGATGGTAGATTTGGTCAAGTGACCTTGCAGCTGAGAATGCCAAACACTGGAGAAAAACAGTGTGGGAATCAACATATATTATGCCTACAGTTGATTATCCTCTGTCTGCTTTGAGAAGTAGAATTTCTACATTGAGATAACATAGGTGTTTACAGAGACTCAGYGTCACTTTCGGGGACAGGCTTGAGCTGCTGTCTTGGGAGACAGATCAAAGSAGAGACCAGAAAGAGCAGAGGAAAATCACAGCAGGRGTGAACTATGCATGCATGGGCCCTTGATGAACAGGTGCTAACAGCTGGTGTGACACCTTGCCTGGGGTAGCCTGAGTCTGACGGTGCCCGTGTCCATGTTCTGTGTGTCTCTGCAGCCCTGCGCTGATTCAGGATCCTCCAGCCAGCAAGCTAAGGAAATAAACTTATTCTTTGGATTTCAGCTGTGGGTTTTTTGGTCACCCTTAGTCACCTGCCTGTACTGATTCTCACAGTGTTTAAGGGCAAGAAGAGTACACAACGAGAAAGATTTTTTCAGTAGGACACATAGTCCATATGCTGCACAAAGACTAGAGAGGTCTGGCTTTCTCCTGTTTAGGCACCCATCACGGTCGTCTTTGACTCTCTCCATAACAGCCGATGGTTTTCATCCACTTCACAGCTCTTTGTTTCAGCATCCCTGCAGGCCCTTCAAGGATTCAAGTTGTAACTTCATACCTGTGAAGACAGTATGGGTTGAGCAATAAACTGAAAAGGAATGAATCTAACTCCATTAGATCTCGGTWAATTAATCTATTTCAAGTTCATCTGTGGGCTACTCTGTCTCCCTTGGAATTATCTGTAAGTTAGTACTAAGCAAACAACTGAAAATCAAATGGATGGAACATATAAAAAGCACAAATATTGCAAATATTCTTAATCCATTGTAAGATGTAAACTTACAGTGAACTGGGGCATCTGCTTGCCAGTCACCTATGCTGTCTCAAATCTATGACCTGTAGATAACTTATATGGGATAATTTATCCATCTTTTCCTTCTGGGTAAACTTCATAAAATTCAATAGTTATTTCTAATTCTATTTCTAATTCACATCTAATTCCCTGAATATACAAATCTTTGAATTAGAATCTGAAGTTTCATCCAACAGATTGACAAGCTTGTACTTTGGAAAATTATTGAATAAACKCTAATGCAGCAAGGATGATGGAAATTTTTAGATGTACTTCATACTCTTCATAATTAATCTGCACAAGGAGGGTGTTATTTGGGTATGAACTGCTTGTATGATGTAGCTTAAGCCATCTCCTAGAACAGAAATTAGAACCTTTAAGAACAAATCTTCTACCAAAATAAGAATCTAAACATGGGTTTATACTATAAATATATTCAATTAAATTCTTACTTGAGAGAGCTTTTCTGTGCAGAAAAGACTTTTTTGAAAAAGATTTAAATATAAAACTTCTGTCTTATTTCATAAAATACAGCCTTTTTCTTTATATCAAAGACAGTGYAATAAGGCAAATTATTATTCCAATTCCTTTTTATGTACAGTTTCCAAGTTATTAGGACATGTTGACTGCTCTTCCCTTCAGCCAATTGAGCAATACAGCAAAGTAGACAGTATTAAAGTCTTTCAGTGATTTTCTAAAAACAAAGTAAAAAAGATGAAGAATGACTGACAGAAACAGCTAGCAAAGTCCCTATCTCAAGTGTCTTGAATCTTMGATTGAAAAAGAAAAAAAAGAAAACAGATTTGATGCCATGGTCACACAATGGCTTTTGTGGAGTAAAATTATTAAATGGGAAATTACATCTACTCATGTTCTTTTCACATGATATCTAGATTTGAAATAAGGATTGCTCTCTAGGATGGGAGAAGAATCTTTCAGTTTTTGTAGAGTCTTGCTGATGCAAATATGTTCCATATGTGTTCAAGCATCTTCTYTGGGAATCATTCACACTATCATTCACAATGCCATTGACTCCAGAACTGACTGTTCAGGTTCATCATGTAAATTGAGATAGTGGATCTAAATGGTGATGAATGGGACATATCTGTATCATCCCAATTCTAGATTCTTATCTGCATTAATGTAAAATGCACAAAATTCTATTCTTATGTGTGAGCACTTCATTTTTTCAACAGATGCACTATGCAGTACATCCTACTGTGCTTTGCACTTTGCTTAAAATATCCTTTTGCCAACTTGACTTGGAAAACATGTTAAGTGTGACACAGAAAATCTTTGGATGATCTGCAAAAACAGGAAACATTCTGACCATGTTAAGGAAGAACAGCACAAGGTTCCGATCCCACCAGAGGCACAACATTCCAACACACAAAAAGTATTTATTTTGCCATTAAAATATACTTCACAAATTTTAGTGCTCTGACTCTTTACAGAAACTCATGTTGTCAGCTAGAGTTGGACTCAAGTAGACAAGAATCACTTTTGTAATTCTCCACATGCATACCTGAAAAATGTTTACTCTTTTWGACTTCTAGAAAGATATAGTCACAACCATCCATGGGTACTGGAGACTGGGATTTTGCCTCCTAAGATTGTCAAAGTGCATTTCCCAGGCAGAGCTGAGATCTTGGTTTGTGCCACAGTTGAGCTCCTGATCTCAGACACTGTTTTTTAAATACTCAGTGGAAAGCTTTCTCAACATGTACAGTTGCTCAGCTGTAATAAAAGACGTTAATTTCAGTAAGGGTACTTTGGATGTGAGGAACTTTGGCAGAAAATCTCTAATTTAATCAAGGCTTTTTGGGGTTGCATAGCCCTCCATTCAAGAGCAAAATGCCAGAAAAGAAACAATACTTCTGAGCCACACGGTGCTTTCTTCTTTCTTTAGTGGAGCTTCTAAAAGGTGTGTGGATTACTAGGAAGTCTTGAGTTATTATTTTAATCATCACACCAAGCTTTGCCCTTGGTAGCTAAAATTAACTTTGAACCTAGATATGAAAAAACTAAGCCTTAAGGATTGGTGTGGTGTTTGACTTCTTTATGGYACAGAGATTACTGGGATGAAAAAAAAAGGATTCCAAATTCTGGAATTTTTACAATTCYGAATTGTAAGTAAAAGATTGTCAAAACAAGTTTTGTTTAACTTCTATCCACTCAAACAACACCAAGTTTACCTTTTCTCTCTTCCTTGCTGACTCATTTATTAACTATTGAGAAATTGGTGCTAATTAAACATATTTTTCATAGCTTTTTACATCTTTTGAGTCCATAGACCTCTTAGTGAAATAGTTGCAAGCAGACTAGGAAAAAATCAAAGCACCACAATTTTCTCAGAATGTACAGCTAATATTGTGACTCTGAACCTGTAAAATTTTTGAAAGGGAAAGAAGGAATCCTGGCAATGATACTGGGTCTGTGTTTCAAGAGCAGAGTCAAAACCCCTCTACAATGGGCTGCAGGTAGAGATTACAAAAAGGATGGTATCTATCAATAAATGCTGCAGTCTCTCTCATCCCCTCCTCCTTATCTGAATGTACAGAAGTGAATTTCAGAACTGATTCTGCATGAGTAACTTTAAGAGGTCTTATCTAATCTGCAAGCTTGTATGTTTCATAACAGCTTAGGGTCTGGCCTCTACTATTGTGCAGGGTTTTTTCAGTGACTTTTGCCTTCATGAAAGCATGAAAAAGTATATATACATTTTMTATGTATGCATTTACTTATATATGCCTTTCTATAAATGTACAACTGTTTATGCATGTATATAAAGAATCCTTCTCAATCTTTATATCCACAGTATAAACAACTGCACACCACAGTAGGTGTTACAGTATTATTTTGAYAGGACATCTAGTAAATAAAAATGTCCTTATTTCTTTTGCAATCTGAAGGAACAAGTGCATGTTTCCTAGCAAAAAGCAAAAGTGCTTCATGAACACAGGACAAGTTTTTTCTGTTTTCCACCAGCTGAGCTTTCATTTCTCAAAAAATAAATGTCAAGTGACAGGGATCTAGCAGTGTCCCTTGTAATTCTGTATTTTTATTTTATTTTATTCTGTGTGGTGGAAAAACACAATCCAAACTTGTTCTTCTCCTGTAACACCAGTGAGGCCTGAAAGTGCACAGTATCCATGCCTGCACCTGCAGATGTAGCAATGCCTGGGGCCAGGACTCTTCTGAGCAAAGGTTTTCCAGCTTGGATAACAAATCATAATCCACACAAATTCACCAGTGCTTGTTCACCAACAAGGGACTCACAGAAATGGAAAGATTTCAAGCGTTAGATTACACAAAACCTGAAAACAGTGCCCACATACTGGGCTGAATTATGAATTTAGTTGTACTTTTAGCAACCTCAATACAATTGATAAATTAATAAAATGACCATTAATTCAACACTGTGGTCAGTAAACCAGAATTAAGTAGAATGCAAGCTCATGAATATTGTAGATAAGGTAATTAGTCAAAAATCTGGTCTCTTTTAGTCCAGTTCTGTATTGTTCTCCAAAGTAGTACTACTGCAACAGGTAATCTAAATTTAAAAAAAAAAAAAAAAAAAAAAAGTTCTTCAAAGGCCTGGTTGTAATACTGCAAATGATACGCACTTTTACTCCGTGCACATTGCCTCTCAGTGCTCTGTACAGCAGCAGGAATCAGGTGCACTATGGCATTCCGAAATGAGTGCATTGATTCCTATCTTCAGATAAGCCAATACTACCAATTCTACAYGTCTGGAAGAGATCTATGTGGCATTAAACAGCTGCTTGTATAAACACAGCAAAAATTAACTTACAGTGTTACAAGGGTTTATCTGCACAATACATATGGCTTTGCATGACGGTGTAAATGTTGGGATTCTTTGTGTTCTACTTACATATGTAGTTGTCTGATTTTGCAATTGCACTAGTTTCACCTTCATATACTGTGGGTGGGTACAATGTTAAGGCACASATTTGTGTTTGTATTTGAAAACGTAATCTAAAACACCAGTGTGTGAGCTCCATATTAAAATGCACATTTAAAAGCATTAAAATAAATGCAACAGTGCTCACAAAGTACTGATTTATTTTAATCTTTCTCATGATACTCTGTTCATGTATAAGTAACATAAGACACTTACTTTAAAGAAACCAAAYCTATACTTGCACAGCAATAATTTGATTCTTCTTGATCTTGTACTATCTTCTTCAAATAATCACATTTTGCATAATTCCTAAAAGTAACTTTACGTTTTAACTAAACATGGGTTTAATCCTTGGGAAGACTCCATGTGGTGTATGCTACCAAACTGTGTGCTATTGAATTCCTGTGAGAATGGTAACTTCCATAGAGAGATTTATCTGATAGCCCTGTAAAAATATGGTGAGCTCTTTTTGACTGGACATTTTTCAAATAACCATAGAGACATTCTCTACTTGTTTTAGAGCAGCTATAGTGAAACACAGAAAATGAAATTAAATTAGTTTCATATTACATAAGCTGTGCATAGACAAATAAGACAGGTTTCATTAAATTTCACAAAGGAGCTGATAAAAAGCTAATGATATAACATGTTCTTTTATGCCACTAAAGCCTCTACAGCAATCATTCATTTAGTTTTTAGTAAGTATTTTGTAGGATCGTGTCACTTGTAGAATCCATAGGGAGATGACATCTACTTTCAAGTGTATAATGTGGGGCCAGAATTGTAACAATATTGCATTTCTGTGCAGTATTTTATTCTAGAATTCTGGAATTTAATGATGGACATCCCTATAARAAAACAGATTTGCATTGCTCATTAATCCTTGAAGCAGGCATCTCACAGGCTGGTTAATGTGACATGTGTCACCTTTCAGCTAAGTCCTGAGATGCAGAAGAAGTGAGGAGTAATTCAGCAATACCCTCGAGTGCTCATGCGGTGAAACAAATTAATTTTCAGTAGGCCTAAAAATTTTATTCTTAATCAAGATAACTGGGAAATAACTCTGGCTATTKGATTCAATTGTCCACATTGCTGGACAAATGGGACGCCAAAGTTTTCTCCTAGAAAGAGTGCACCACAGCTAAGTGAAAGCAAGAAAAATTGGCCTGCACAGGAACAGTATTGCTGCAATTAGACCTCTAGTATTACCTCAGGCTAATTTGAAAATGTTATAATCTCTAAGTTATGCTGCAGACACTTCCAACTGCAATGTGGTGGTGTCCCTGGAGCTACAGTGTATTAATGTGCCTCTCCGCCTGGCGATGGACTTCACAGTGTCTCTCCAACTCATTTAAGCTATAGCTAGAGGTTATTTATTCAGATTACTTACTAATGACCTTAATTTAACTCTTATTTTAAAAAATATTTACTATTAAATATCAACATTTCAAATAATTATTAATTGTAGTGCAACTGTAAAAATAACAGATGCAGAAAACCTCTTATCACTATATATGGAATGAAGGGAAAAAAGGTGCAAATAAAGACCAAGATCAGTCTGTCACTAAAAAGAACAAGCAATAAAGCAATTGTTTCTAATCAGTGAGGAAAACAGCTTCCTTCCTTTATTACTTTCATCTTCCACGTGAAAATTTCTAAAYAGTTGTTTTGCCTCATGATTAAAATTCTACAGGCACAGGTTGTTTTACTGAATGACTGTAAATGAAGCATGTTTAGCAAGCACTGGTTATTTAAATCACTTACCAACAATGATAAAGATTTAAAACTTCATTTTAAAACATCTGTGTTAGGCTTTATGACTAAAAGGAGATCCTTTTAAACCCAAATAGAAAGTAAAGAGAAGAAGTTACCTTCACTACCAACAGCTGTAGTAGAGATCACCTGAGTTCCTTTCTAAGAACAGGCTGCTAATTGAGTAACTTAATGATGAATATTTAAATGTGAAGATTCACAATTTTATCTGAAGTATTCAACTACATGCTTCTTCACTGATGCTGAATTTAATAAGAACAGAAAATTTAATTAGTGCCTACTGTAGCTAGCTCAATTGATGAAAGTGATTATATGGTTTGTTTACTTGTGACAAGAGGGAGCTGAGACTGGTGATTGAGGAGATTCCATCTGCTATTGTGTTCCTTATTATCAACAAATGTGTATGTTTATACTGCGACTCCAATGTACCGAAATACCCATTACAGGACGGTGTTTCTAACATGCATATGATACAGGCAAGACATGAGAGAAGGTGACTGTAGACAAAGTGAGAAAATATTGTCCCAAAATGTTAGATTTGTTCTACATACTCCTAAGCAGCCATTGAAAGATGGCTGAATAAATAGCATAGCTTTGTGCCGGGACTGAAGGCATCAGTCATTTCAGTTTTAAATCCCAAACACTTTTTCCTCTTTTTAGCTAACAGAAGTCTCAACTTTTSCCCACTCTGCTTTGACACATCTGAATCCTCACCCCTAGCAACACTTATTTTGTAGACTTATTAGTGTTGTTTAATTCTTTCATTGTCACTTTTCAGTAAATGAAAATCTTGAAAGCTTAATTCATTTGAATTTGCTACAGAAGTTAGYGCTAACACGGCTCAAAAAGATGTGGGTTTGCTGCACTCTTTAAAAATTCTACATACAGTGAAGTACATGGTGGTTTGGTTACATGAAAGCAGTCCAATATTAACCCCTATATGACTTAATTTCAGGTTTAGCACTCACATTGCCAATGACCAGAAAACTGGTGGCCTTTTACCTCCCTGCTTGGTTTGCAACCACATTTCAGCAGCTCCAAATTGGTGGCCAACCCACAGCCAGCGAGARTTCAGACACTTCAAAGAGCTAAATGTCCTGACAGGAGACATTTCTGCCGGTGGTGACACTCACACACTGGAGTCTGCTGGTGWCAGGAATATCTGTCATGGAGGGAAATAAAAAATTACAAAACAGACCAAAGAGAATGCTGAAGATCTGATAGAAGAACAGACCTCAACACAATTTTAAATTTCGTCAGGTATGGATTTTATTAGCTCTGTTTACATACATTAGAGTTTGAGGAATGATCCGTGGAAGAGGCTGGTGAATGCTAGCCAAGAAAAGGGAAGGTGAAGAAAAACTTTTCTGTGAAGTTAGCAGATGATGTTGTGTATGTTTTAAAGGAATGCGTGGTAAAATAATAAAAATAAAACCATTTTTCTTTWAAAAAAACAATTTATAATTTTTCTTTTACAATTTTTTTTAATTTCTCCCAGTTTGTTGAGCTTTTGCTTCTTTTTTTCTGGGTTTACTTTTGGCATTTTCTCACATCAAGAATATTTAAATATTTTTTTWAAAAAAATTGTCTTAATGAAATTAGCTCTGTTGAATTCAAACCAATAGTAGAAAAAAATCACTAACAACTAGGAACAGATCAGGCCTAGGGAATTTGAACAGATACATTTCAGTGAAAACCATGACTAAAAAGATGTCTGTTCTTAGCAATTCCCACACACACTCCCCTTTTAGAGTCAATCATTCAAAACAAATTTTGCATACTTTTCGTGTATCTCAGTGYCTGCAATAGACAGAAATAGATAATGGATGAAACCAGCATCTGATGAATATTGTCCATAGATTATCACAAGCAACTGACTTGAAAAAAAAATTATATTTGTACATGAAAACTTTTCTTTGCAGAATGTGGTCTGTACAATGAAAAGAATCACATACTAAATTATGAGATTTGAAGATGAGAAAACACAACAGGAATAGGGTTGAAAGTTCACAGATCTTGAATTACTTGCCCTGTATAAACATAGAAGTCACAGAAGAATAAATCTGCTGCATCCTCACTGCTTTCTTCATTTAGAAGCACTGCAATTAATACACGTATTTCAGCCCAAAATAATTCAACTGTCTTAATCCACACTCCAACAGGTAATGTGTGACTCCCCAGGGTCAAGGTGGGAAGGCATGGAGGAGAAYGTCCCACAGATAGGAAGGAGAGGACAGCCTGAAGGTAGTAAATATTCTCCTTTTGAAGGCACTAACAAACAAAGATATGTCTTAATCCATAGCCTTTGGACCACTTGACCGGATATCATGCTTTTCCTCTCCAATGTCATGGCTGCTATACCCTCAGCAGAGGCTCAGTAATTTTGGAGTCATATCTTTGTGGATGATGGGTCTGGCCACAGCATGGAAACAAAATACTCTATGGAAAAATAATGTTAGAGTAGATCATCTCCTACTGTTCCTTAAACTGTGATTTAGTCTCCCTGTTTGCCCTCCTGGGAGAAAGTAAAGATTGAATTTTCAAAATTAAAAAGTCAATATTTGACAAGGGCTACTGGTACCTGATTCTGTGTGCTTTCCCTCTTACTTAGCAAGCTATTTGCTCACATAATCATTAAAAGATTAAGTAAAATTAAGTAATACACATATAAAATTACGAATGGCATGTACTTTGTTAAACAAATGCACGTGACAAGTATAAAACTAATTTTGTCCTCTGAAGAGACCACCAATTTCTCTGGGTCCTGCTAGAAAGAACAAGAAAAATCCATATTGATTGTTCATTGTGAAGATGAGTTTAAATTGTTATTCTTTCAATTTCTTTTAATTGGTCAGTCTAAAATTTTGCTTTCAATAAGATATTTGCTTTGGGCTACTACGTAAGTGGCTTGGCTGTTGCTAAGAACACAGATTGAAAAGGTTTATGGGTTTAATCTTGTCATATCAAAACATGCACAACCCTTTGCAAGAAGAGTGACTTGAGGTTTGGCAGATGTCAGGTATGTGCATTTAAGCTGATGAATGCCTACGTATATTTGTTTAAATTAAGACAACTTTAAAACCATTCTAAAAATAATGAAAATAATGAAAATTATATGTAGTATGAATTCAGTATAAATCTGGAGGAGATGGATGTTACTATACTTTTCTCACACCAAAAAAACCCAAAAACCCACATAGATCATGCAATAAAAGAGCAAAAACATACAATAAAAAAGACTAATCTAGGAAATGAACATGGGCATGAGGACTACATGGCCCAGCTGTGATGGGATGTCCATGAGTGCTGCCTAGTTCACACGCTGGTCCTTGCCTGAGGAAACACTCACAAAACAGAAGGCAGAGGGATTTTGCACCTCTGGAAACAAAGTCTAAGAAACCACAGGCAGAGTCAGATGTGGAGATAACACTGTAATTAAATATATYGTCTCACATTGTGGGAAACAAGATTGCCCTGGCAATCTGATTTCTGGCATTTGCTAAATTTTAAATATTTGATTTTGCAAGTTTAGCATTCTTTCACTCATTTTAATGTAATTTTGGCTTCTTTGGCAAAATACKGAAGAGATGTGTGGATATTTGTAGTTAGGATGCAGTTTTAGAGGATATAATTCCCATGGATTGTTAAAATAAATCCTGTTTTCAGAACCGTATAAACAAAAAGTCTTTCCCATTCATTTCCTTGTCAAACAAGTTTGCGGTTTTACCAAGGTTTGGGGTTTAAATATTTGCTAAAGCTGCATGCAGTAGTACTATAAGAAACACCCTCACTTTTTCTCATTCTTGAACRTTTAGATGCTCAATGTATTAGTCTTTGAATATTGCAGAAATGTTCATAAATTCTCACTGACTCTAATGGAAGTAGAATTGAAGAGAGCTAAATTTTGCACAATTTCTTTTCAAGTCAGTTGCATTCTTGTTCAATTGCTCCAGCTGCCTATTGTAAAGGGAAAAATAATTTGCAAAATTGAAGAAATGGAAAAACATTCATGCCTCTTTTCTTAGTCTTCTATGATTTAAAAAGGGAGATGTGTATACCTTCAATTAAGCATACAAATTCTCTAAAAGAATAAATATMTTCAAAGCAAGCAATAGCTAAACTACATGGGAAATCTGTCTAGATCCTGCTGAAGAAGTCTGCAGCTTATGTACAAATGAAAACATCTGAAGGGATAAAGAAGCTCCAAATGCCCAAATCTTATCTTCTCATTAATATTTAATTTGCTGTTTGAACTCCAGAAGCCTGCTGTTAATTCAGATGAATTGGGATCTTGCTTTGGCATAGAGATCTTTTGTCTAATGGTGACATCATCATATGAAATTAGTGACACACAGCCAAGGCAGAYTCTTCTCAGTTTCTTCTTTTCAAAACCAGAAATCACTCGGAAATCATAAATATGTTTGACACAATTAGAAGCTGCATTACTTTTGTAACTTTCACTCTTGGTGTTTATAGGACAAGAATTGCTATTCTGTACTACAGAGGATTTTTTTTCTGTTGTGTGTAATTCATCTGTTGTGGGCTAAGGTTTCTCCTTTTGTTTCCTGTCTTGGGGAATTTTTCTTTCCCATTTTGTTGCTGGGATACACTGATTGCCTGGTCATCTCTTTGAGGCTAGGCGATTGGTAAAGACAATAAGATCTATGCCCTGCCCAAACGATCTTGCTGACCACTCCTGCTGCCTGGCAGGTTTTTGGTTGKTTTTTTTTCCCTCTCTTTGGAGAGAGGGAAGTTCTCACGGGAGTTTTGGGCTGAGGGAGGGTGTGTGTGTGTGTGTTTGTCRTGGGGGGTAACTTCACTTCCTGCCCTGCTTGGCTCAAAGAAGGAGGTGGACCTGCTACCTGCGTAGGGGAGCTCGCCTGCTCTTTTCTGCAGAGTCCAGCATCTCCTCTCGTTGGTTCCTGTTTACTGCACTGTGATCTTTTCCCCTGTGCCTTACAGGGGAACCCTGAGACTCCAGCTGCAGTAGCTGAGTTCTTCTGCATCCCATCTTGCAGCTGCAGGATTCTGCTCGTCTCTTTGCTCATCCGACCATTCTGGGGTTTCTTGCTGTCCAGAGGAGCACCAAGATCGGCATTTCCACTGTGAGTTTGCAGAACTTTTTTCTCCATCCACCTCTGCCAGTTTGTGCCCATCCTTGGCTGTGTGGGAGATCTGAGCCAGCTGGGACCCGCGCCACAGCGCCCCCTGCAGCCGCCGGGGAGTCATCGCACCCGCTCTGCCCGGCTGGGAGCCAACAGCGCCCCTGCCGACTGGGATTGTAACTGCACCAAAGGGGAGGGTGTGTCTCTGTAAGGYTGTCACTGGGTTTGGGACTGGGCTGGTTGTTGCTATTGTTACTTGTTTCACTTTGTTATACATATTAGTAAAAACTGTTATTCCCTTTTACCCATATTCTTGCCCTGAAAGCCTGTGATTTTCAAAGCTATAATAATTCAGAGGGAAGGGGGTTCATATCCACCATTGCAAGGGCGGTCCCTGCCTTCATTTGACAAACACTTGTCTTTCAAACCAAGACATCATCATAAGAAAAGTTAAGTACTAATCCCTGAGGCAGTCTAACTGCAATCTATTTCCATATCTGATTCAAACAAGAAAGTTTCCTCTACTTTGATGAAAATACAAGACTGACCGTGTCAGTACCTGGAAGAGGAGGAAAAATGAGAGGATGAAAATAGGGATAATTTCAGGTGATGTGAGAACAGCTATTGCCCAGGAGGAAGTCTTAATACAATGCACAATGCTTGGGTAACTGGTATGAAGAAAGGTTATCCTGGTATGAAAAGCAGGGAGGGCAGAGTTGGAGAGTCCAACCCTTGCACTCACTCTACTCTGTTGCCAGAGTAGAGTATTATCAATGAAGTGCTCTTGGACTGCTCCATAAACTTGATGAAAAAATTGCTGAAACTGTTACATGAAAAGCAGTAACTTTTTACTGGCAGAAACAAGGATGCTTTTTCACTRGGAAAGCAGATGCTGTACATAAAATAATATTCTAACTTCTTGGTTCACCATAAAATATCATTTTAGTCAACATAACTTCACTCAATAAAACTTATTTGTCTTCTCTCAAAAAGTATCATATTAGGCAAGTGAAAAACTCTTCTAAGTTATCATTCRTCATAATGTTCATCCTCTTTTAAGACCCCCCCAAATTAACAATAATTACTAAAAAATCAGCTTTCTTATGAAGTACAGTAAACTTCTTCATATTTGGCACAACTCCATTGAAATAAATTCTCACGCTTGTACCAGCCGTATATGTGAAAACCTGTGTGTATTTATGCACACACACATGTGCCTGAGCAGGATGCACTAGCAGCAGAGAAGCAGCTAAAGGCTTCAGCAGATAACAGTGCATTTATTCTTCTGTTGTCTTGTATTTATAGGCTACAGTATGCATTTATTTCAAGGTATAAAATATTGATTCAGGCTGCATGTGCAGAGAAGCTTTTTATAGGTCATTGGGACAGAGAAAATACTGCCTTTTCCTCATGTCTCATAGCAATAAATCTTGCATATAGTTCAGTTCTGGAAATCTATGTTTTGATCTGTGTGAGGATACCAGTTATAATATACTTTTGAAAATAGTTCGCATGATTACATGAGTATCACTATCCATTTTGTCACCTGTCACATCTAAAGATACACAATATCATAGTAAAATATGCTACAAGCCTGGATTGATGTACTTTGTTTTAGCCTGTTGACATATAATACTTTCTTCTAGCTACTGCAAATGTATAAGTTATTTATAGACATTGAAATTCGCAATGAATCTGAGTCTGAGGCAAACCATTTTAGAAGAAAAAAGAATGTATGCTTGTTGTATATAAATATGTAGATGGGATATCAATGTTAGGCGCAGAAAGTGGAAATGCAAATCAATTAGATAGTATCTCAATCTTTTTTAATCCCACTGCCAGCTACCTTCTTTGCTGTGAAAAGGTCCAGAGGCTTTGGGAACAGTTCAAATGTTGTCTGCACAGTAGAGGTGAAGATGGAAACTTGCTGTCCCAAATATAACCCTAAAAATCTTCGGGTTATGTTTGTTCACATTGCCAACTGATTTTCAAAGGCAGAGTGGACAAGAGCAGTAGTAATGAAGATGAACAGAACTAGGAATTATTTAGGTACTGTGAGATGATATGCAAAACCAAATCTTTGTGTTACTCAGAGGCATAACGAGGAGTATTTATGTGCCTGATTTATGAGAGGTAGTAATCCATCCCCATTATATCACAGATGTTTTATTTAAGGTGGGTTAAAGAGTATCCCAATTTTCACCCCAGGTRAAATTTCTTTATCTGAACTTTATGAACAGCGTAAGTTCTTCCTCTTGCTGTGCCATTTTTCTGTATTACTTTTCCATTCTCATACAGAAATAATGGGATTTTGATTTAAGCTTTAAATAGGCTATAGCAGTAGCGGATTAAATGTTTGTGCAATCTCTATTATATTTATATATAATTTGCTAACAATAATTACCACTGTTTTAAGATACCACCACTGAAGGGCCCTTTGCCTTTCGGCCAATTTGTGAGGCAAACAATCAGGTTGGATTTTGATAACAGTTAGGAGGTTTAGCCTTAGGAAAGAGCTACTTTACATCTACCAGCTGTTCAAACCATGGATGTTTCAATCACAGCTCCTTCCTACTACTGATTTAGCACATAACCCAAAAGCCAGAGCTCACCATAATAAGATAATATCACCACCAGTGTGGAGAAAGAACAGCAAACTCCTACTTTGCAAAGTAGGTGCAATTACAACTCTCTCCATTTTAAATGATGAACATCTCTAAGGCTTTTTACTTCTCTGTAAAATGATCCTGACTTCATTGAATAATGTTATCCATTTCCTATTTACAGTTACATAAATATATTGGCTTTTTGGCAAACATAGAGAAATATGGTAGTGGGGAGTTATGGATTTTAATACCTCTGATTGCTGAATCATCTCAGGTTAGGAATTCACCTTCATGAATTCCCTACGTGAGCTGTGGCAGCACATGCATGGGAAMCAAAACATTCATAAGGTCTTTTTAAATGCCATAGGAAATAGTGTATTTATTATTTTCCAGGGTTCCTTTGTACACTACAAGGAATCAGTATCCCAACATGGTGCAAAAAGATTAATTTGTTATTGGCCTCTATAAAAAAGCAGGATCTCCGGGGGCGGGGGCGGCGGGGGCGCGGCATGCAGAAAAACATAATTGTCCCCGTTGCAAACTCCAGGCAAGAAGAAAAGGTTTTGAATCTCAGCAGTAAAATCATGAGCTTTGTGAAGCACTGCTCAATGAGAACTTCCACACAAACTTCTACATTATGGCATTATATGCCTTATTTACAAATGCACAAATGGATTCCTAAATTAAAAACCTGAAAGAGCTGTGATGTAACCTGAGCAGCATGTATTTGCTTGCATCTTTCTGTAGGCCAGTTACCAAATTTTTTTCTACATAATGTTTTTTCTAAGCACCCATGAATTGATCAAGCAGAAGTGTTACAGCTAATCACTGCAGTTTTCCTTTAATGTGGCATTTTTACATGATGCCCACTCACAGGATTATAATTTTTTTTTTTTTTTACACACACAATAATATTTAACTGCTGGGTGGAATGAGATTATCACCTAAAAGGCATCAGCAGGAATGTATACCAGAAACTCTAATATTTTCCATTCCTTTATGGACACCTAGAAAAGCTTTGAAGTTCTGTCACTGAGGGTGGTGAATAATTTAATAAAGCTGTAATTTCAAATATGCACCTTTATCCAGAAAAATTCTTGAACTTATGCATAATTATAAGAGTAGGTATATTGGCTCCACAGGATCATTCATGTGCCTCATTTCTTTGCTATTTTGGGTCTAAATAGCAAAACACACTAAAATCAAATTAAGGCCAGCTTKCCTCTTCTCGCACCATCTTAAACAAGAGGTGATGTTTAGGCAGTCGCACCTCACAATCTGTCCTGGAAACACTTCTATTCACAGATATATCCAAGTCTTTTCAATTAACAACCCCTGGCACTGGCAGTGGCACTGTTACTCAAGCAAACATACAAGTGACTGGGAATCCATTCTCACAGCCTTAATTTCTCTGTATTTTCTATTTCATGATGAAAGTCTGACATTTGTGTTGAGTAAGTGTCGCTAGATATCTCTTTTCTTCCCTTACTTCCTTGCTGAGACTCCAAGTGAAGGATACCTTCTGTAGCACTCACCTGAATGGTGAAGCCTCCTTCTATAGTGGACTAGACAAAACAGCATAAGGAAAACCAGTCACACATTTTTACCTCTCTGCAGTACTGTCCTCTCCTCTGACTATCAAAGTCTGAATCCTGCTRTAGTCCAGGACTAAATATTCATCCTTCTTACATCAACTTAAATACAAGTATGTTTTCAATGTTGCCGTGTACCAGTGATTTTCAGCCCCTTCTGTTTCAAGAGTGGAGAGTTCAATTACCAGAATAAGGAAGAATTGGATATATAAGTATTTCAAGAATTCAATTGCAACTTTAATGCCTGGTAATATCTTTTTTTCCAAGGTATTTTTGTTAAGATTCATGAAGCAGAACCAGCATATAAGAAGATACTAGGGAAAAAAAAAATAAACAAAACAAAATGGGAAAAGAACTCAGTGAGTTTTCCCTCGATACCTAGATCTGTATCTATCTAAAATTCATAGTTGTAGGACAGGATGTTTTCTATGATCCAAAAGTGATGTAAAATTCTTTTGAAGAAATATTTTTGTTGGTTCTTTCATACTGTTGCTGTCTTCCTTCTGACATGTCTTTGTATCTTGTATGAGTTAGCTTGTGAACTAATTTAAACCTAGAAAGATAAATGTATTTTAAAAAATTGTCCYACACTGACAAGCAGATTGATCATTTTATATTCTAGCTTTTGTGAGGGGGGATAAAATTGCTATATAACACTTTAGATTTTAAAAAGAAATATTCAGTATTAAATATTCAATATTAAAATTCTTCAAATTTAAAAATAAATCCAAAGCCTTTCTTCTGAAAATGCTTCTGTCAAGTACTGCTGATTCTCATTCAGGAAATAACTATGTAAGATACTCTATTTATCAAGCTAAGGTAGAAAATGCTTTGAAAATTTAGTGACCTGTAGTACAGCCTATACGAGTTTTTATGTTGTTGACCAAATATGTCAGGGAAAGGTGTCCATTTGTGGACAATTCGCTACTTTTCCATTTTGAGGAATTGTGATGCTGACATCCGTCAGTGACATTCCTGAAAAACAATTTATTTCAGAAACATTATTCTGTTAAAACACTCCCAGGAGCTTTGCCCCTTTTTCCAATGAGACCATGAAATATGCAAGATTACTAGCATACATGACTTAGAAGGTGAAGAAATAACACCACCAAACGCAGGATAATCTATTGATATTCTACCATAAAAACACAATTGAGAAGGGTTTTTGGTTTTGTTTTTTTTTTGTTTTTTTTTTTTTTTTTTTTTTTTTACTTTTCTTGGTAGTCCTTAACCTATTTCTCCCACTGAAATCTTCCCTTAATTTTAATTAGTTCATTTCTGGAAATATTAGCTTTGTGTCAAGAAAATTCTGGGATTAAAGGGTTGCACATACAACAACTGTCAAAGTGCCTAAGGGGGAAGATGGGAGATGAAAAGTTACTTTGCTGTTGTGTCTTTTTGCAGCAGATAARCATGGGCCACATAGTGCTGGCCTGGCTTCAAGGCTTACCCCTTACCCTGCTTTCAGAGAGAGCCAAGGCTCAGCAGGTGCAATGATTGGGACGTACCGGGATGCAATCAGGACACAACCAGAAACAAATCTCAGGGTGGGTCACACATGGCAAAAAACCACAGAGTGATCATCATGGATTTGTTTATTTAAGTGTTTTTGCACACTAGTCTTATTCAATATTCATTCTCAACTAATTTAGAGAGCAAATACTCATAAAGTGGGATACTTCTAACAGTGACAAATATTCAAGTAATTCTAACAAGAGGAGGGATATTTTCTCCAGAGATGGAATAGCTATAATGTATTTGTACTATGAGTGGATAGGTTGAAATTTATTCTCTCTAGCTAGCTAGTCATCAYCCCTCTAGCACTATTAAATCCTGGCAGTATTCAGAATATTCTTAACTATAGCCTACTCAGTTCTGTGGCTTCAAATTCTAAGCCTTCTTGATGCAGATTTCAGTTCCAACACCTGATGTGTAAACTGATGTATCTCAGCACTTTATAAGATCTAACATGACATCTCTAATCATCATCAGCAAGCAAGAAGAAATACGTGGTTACAGTGCTTGTGGCATCTGATATTAGCAGCCCTCTGGAAAGAAGGTAGTCCATAAATCATCTTTCAAAGGGAAAAAAATCAACAATATTTTTCACAAAGAAATAATCAAACCCATGTATTTTTTAATGAAATTGACAGATGATGTCACAGTTATTAACACACAATGAGTTACATTTTGTCAATATATTCAAGTTAGGACACCTGTTAAAGGACATTTCATTTCTAGAGCGGTGGTCATAATTCCACATGAGTCAGGAGCAATCAGAAGTTATTAAACAGTGTATGCTCTGTTGCTTACACAAAAGTAGTTCTTAGTTTCATAGCCTTGCTACTAAAGCAATTAATAACTAGCAGTAACGGCAGGCATTTTAATAGAATGACTCTGACTTAAACCTGTGCAGAGAGTGAACCGTAAGTGCTGAGTTTTCAGGATCAAGTGCATGGAAAGAGAGTTTCCAATGCATGGAAAGAGAGGGGCAATTTGCATTGAGGGGTTTTCAGGCTGTTTTTTGTGGGAAAGGCTGAACCTAGCTGAGAGAGATGAAAAGCAACGTGTCTGAGGGATTTCCATTACCCTAGTATAACTTTGCTCACATGAGGTAAATCAGAGTCTTAGTTGATTACCCAGCCTTCTCCAATAGTTCAACAGGAGATTGAGTTACTTATATGAGAACATTCATCCCCACAGAAATGATTAAATTAAGACACTCATGTAGGATCAACTCCCTAAGCACACTGGGCCATTGACTTAAGTAGGGTAAAGTCAAGTAAGAAATATTGAAACACATTTTCTTGATTCACTTTCCAAAGTCACTTTCTTCCTAGTCTGTCAGAAATACGAGTTACTGTACCCGTGCATCTCAAAACACTCATCAACCAACAAGTATTTCACACTTGCTGCATTTCTGCTTGTGAGGGTAAAAAAATTAAACAAATATGGTCTTTAAAAAACATATGCAAAACCTTTCATGTTTATAAAGACTGTTTTGAAAATCTTCTACAGGAAACTCCTCTTCATCAAAAGCTACAGTAAATTTTTAACATCCACTGCAGCATTAAAAGGCTTTGTTTGAGTGTGGAAGGTGAAATGAGACCAGAAGTGAGATAAAATATGGTTTTCATGGGTATAATATGAAGGCAAGAATGTGCTTTTCAAAGAAATCCTATTTACATTTCTCTTGAGCAACTGACATGATTAAATATTTACCTTCATAAGTGTAGTCAGATGTTGGATACAGAAAGAAGTACATATAAAAAGGCGATTTGCTAAGCCAGCCCCCCCCCCAAAAAAAAAAAAGCTGATGCTCTGCCTTTAAGCAATAAATGCATTAAAGCCTCTGCAGATCTTACAATATATTCAGAGCATGAAGTTGCTCAGCAAAGTTATTTGATGAGTTAAATGAGAGTATACCTTCTAATTTGTTTTCATCCTTAATTACTGATTTATTCTTTTGATTCATACACGGTAAATTTCATACTGTTGATTCCCTCTTGACCTTGCACTTGTAGCTGAATCCTGAGATCTGGCTTGTGGCCCAGGAAAATGTAGAAAATTGTTTATATTAGCAGCAAGCTGCCTTGAGCTGCAGTGCTTTGATTTAACGTTAAAACTGTTCTAAAAGTAGCAGAGCTTTCCCATGTACTCCCTATTCTGTTCAAATCCCTTGTCATCATAGCAGATGTTTGGATTATTGTTCTGTAAACTATGTCAAAATTTCAACCTCTAGTATCTGTTTATTATTCTCTAAGGGTGATATTAAAAATGTTCTCATGCACAGTTGATACAGCCTGTCTTTTTTCCAATAGAAGTGTTAAGCAGAAATTTTTTTGTTAATCAGAATAAATATGACAAGTTTTAGAAGCAAAAATTTTTGTTTAAAATGTGTTTTGAGGAAGCATTTGCAGCTGGAAGTGGTAGGTATCACTCCTTTTCATGGTACATACCAGAGGAGTGTGAGATATTATCTGGATTACATATTGTAATAAAATTATAGAAAAAATCAAAAGTTTTAGGTACTTGTGGAAACAACTAAAATTGAACCACAGTAACTTAATTTTTTTTTTCCTAAAGCCATAATAGCACTCCTGTAATTTTGCATTAGTTATCAAAGTGATTGACTCAGGCGCTATCTCTAAAGTTGTGGATTTGATCCCTCTGTGGGCCATTCATTTAATGTTGGACTTGGTGCTCCTTGGGTGTCTCTTCAACTCAGAATATTCTGTGATTCTATAATTGCATGCTAAGTTATAAATGCATGTTTGCTGAAAGGACATATTTAACCTTCTTTCTATAGACTGTGAAATAATACTATAAGCTGATTATTAGAATAAGAGAGAGCAGAGGTCTGAGATTTTTGTAAAGATTTTAAGATTTAGAGGCAAGCAGCTACTCCTTTCAAGGGAAGATGAACTTCTGTAAAAATCCTCATTAGCTCCAAAAACAATATCCATTATTATGGAAAAAGGGGGTTTTTAAATCTTGAGGTATTGCTTTCCATATGCACTTTAAATAMTTGTAGTAGATCTCTCATAGGCCTAGAATATGTTTCTTGAGGTGACTTGATCCCGTTTGAGGCTGCCTAAATAACATTTTAAAAATTCCATTACAATTTCTGTTCTGTTCCTCTTAATACACACATATTTACACAGGGTAAACTTGCACATATATTACACCAATAAATAAATTTATGGTATTAAAAACAGACCACACAATCAGAAAATCAGTATTAAAAAAAAAAGACAACAAAATATTTTTCTGTTCTGTGTTTGGTAACAATGGAGTGTATTCCCCTTTCTAGTTCTGTAAAAGTAAGCTAAAGACCTCAAGAGTAGTTCTGCATTTATATAGATACAGATTGTCTTCAAAAGTAAATTATTCCACTTGACATATATCCTTTTCCTTTTTTTTTTTTTTTTTTTTTTTTTTTTTTTTTTTTTTTTTTTTTTTTTTGTTTTATATTTTTTGTTTATCATTAGGGTGTGTTGTCATTGTCTGTCTACTATGGGGTGTGTTTTTAAGGATGATGTGTATCTGTGGATAATGATCTCCTCTAATATACTGTAGGAATCTCTTTTATTGTGAGGAAAGACCTAAATAACACTCTTCATATCTTAACAGAATCAAAAATAGGGTGCAAATTAGAGTGCTCTGGCAATTATCAACAAAACTGACCCCAGAGAAAAAAAGGTGATGGTATTGCCCCAAAAAGGGAATTCAACTACATGGACTGTAGACTTCAAAGATTTTGTTGGAATCCCTATACATATAATGTTTGCATTTGGGTTGAAAAAAACAAGGTCAGCTTTGGAAATGATTAATGCCTTTTTGCTGAAAGCTGTACCAAACGTCCTTGAGTTTAATCAAAACTATTTGTTTTTAGTCAGCTTTGCTGTTGTCTCTTTTACTCTTGTCCACTGATAGCTTGACATTAATGACATCATAAATCATGTGAAGTGGCGGCTAGGGTTTGGTAGCATTTCAAGTGTTTGTTGACATGTCCTGGACTATTTGAGGAGCTGGTGTGAGGAGGGATATTGGGCTGATCTAAATCTTCATTCTACCGCATTTTTCTGCTGTTAAGATCAAGTAATATGTGARTTAAAAATGTGGGCATTTTCTAAAGGGCACTTTACACTTAAATGATCAGCTTATAAAAAATTGCTCTGACTATTTCAAATGYTTTCCCCCACCATGTCAGTGGGTTAGAAATCTCGTAAAATAGATGAATATATTGTGCAGAGAAATATATCTCAGGGCTTGTAAATTTCTTAGTCGCTGTTTTTAATTGAAGGCAGGGGTCTAAGCACATGTTCTGGCCATCCCATCACAGGCCATCTGCATTCCTGTGATGCAGTCAGGTGCTGAGGGGTAAACAGTTTGCACAAACCTGTCATTTAGAGGTGTTACTGTTTTGTTGTGTGCTTGTTGTTTTGGTTTGTGGGGGTTTTTTGCTATAAATAGCAGAACATAAAATATGATCACTTTGAAAACGTTTTCTTTGAAAAATGCTTAGCTCTTATCAGTTATGTGTTTCAGAGATTTGAGTGGATCACTGTATGTTTTATAGCTTGTTATCTGTATGGCTATATTCTTAGGACATGTTTTCCATTATATTTTACTCTACTGTGAGAACAATGAAGAGCTCGTCCTTTGAATGTTATTTATTCAGGAGGAATCTCTTACAATACAACATGTAATTTGTAGACTATATAAAAAGTATTTGTTCTGTTATCATCCCTAACCCTCACAAAGTTTATTCACCACAAAAATTTTATTTCTTTGTGTCAAGGGACCTCCAGAAAGTTGGAAGATTTCTTTTGTTCAATCATTTAGAAGGACATATGCTTGGAAATATCTAGTGCATGCTACGTAGAGGACAGAAACCCTTCTATTTAGGTTTCAATTTAAAGATTTATAATTTTAAAAGTCTGCTAAAGAATGTTTGTGTCCCACTAACTGAAACATAAGCTTAGGTTTAGGCATTTCAACTATTTTATTTAAAGCCACCTGAGTGAATGGCAAATGGTGGTGGTAGCATGACTGGATTATCAATGTCACATTTCTGAAGCCCATACATGTGAAAAAATGGATGTATATTTTCCCTCTCCTCAGAAGAGAAAAATCAAACTGCACAAAATGCACATCACTTGTATGAGAAAGAAATCACTGTATCACTGAACATGTCTTTCTCGGTGACCAGGAAGCACCACAGGCACGTTGATTGAGACTTCTCCAGGATGGGAAAAGGATCTCTCTTTACACAATCATATGTCTATGTGCTTTTTAGTGGCCTAGACATGAAAAAAGCTTTTATTTAATTACTTGCATTACATGAACCAGCTTGCAAAGTCACTGTGAGTCTCAGTCCCCTCACCCACCAATGTTTCTCTCCTGTATACAGATTTCCCTGGGAACCAGGTGAGGGGTGTTAAGCACGTCTGATTCTACGYCAGCCTGAGCCGCACTGCAGATCCTGTGCATACAGTGAATGATGGTAATTATAGTGAAGGATCTAGGGTATTATTTGTTTCTCACCAGCAGACAGCACCTGACAGTCTTTGTATATCAAGTTGTTATTAAAATCCTATGTCTGCATGTTAAGCTGACTTATTTTACAACTAATCTTCTTTTACAACTAATCATGTACTATGTATAAAGTTTGGTAAGTAAATTCATCTAATTTGACAGGAGAGATATTAAAATGAAATAATTTATGTCATAAAATAAACCATAGTAACTTGTTTTTGTGATTGCCAAATACAGTTCCATTACTACATTGGAGTAAACATCTTTTGAGTAATTTCAATCTTGTATTAAGACTGGATTTGCATGATAGCACATAATTTTATTAGTTATAGAATGCATTTTCTGAGGATTTTAAGTATAAATCTCTTCTGAATTATCATGCCACATTGAAAATAGAAACATACAGAAATCTTTACAGATGACTCCCATCCAGAGAGCATGTCATCCGTCCTTTTTCACTGTGCTGTGATGCTGATATACGGTAGAGCTCAAGCTGAGCTAGAAGAGACAGAAGCCTGCTCTAGTTTCCTCCTCTGAACAGTGCTTGTGTTCCAATTTGTCTTTTGAGAAAACTTTAATTTCCTGAAGAAAAACTGTTGGTACAGGATACTGTAAACACAAGCAGAGTTTCATGAACAAAAAATTTGCATCATTCTCATTTGCTTTTGAGGCAAATTTTATCTGACCAGATGAACACATGGCAAAATACAGAATGTGTCAGGGAGGTGCACATTCTAAAACACATTACCCAGAGATAATTATGCAAAACTGGGTATTCAGATTTCAAAATAATAATGGCAATTAATGGTCTCCAGAGCAATTTGGTRTACTTCAGCAGTTGCAGGGCAGGACATCCACTGAGGAAAGAGGGAAGATCCCATTCTCGTTTCCATGTCTTCTGGTCTCAATTTTAAAAGCTTGCACATGACATTATTTCCTCTCCACTTTCTCCTATAAAGCAATCAAAAATCAATCATCCCCTGCAAGTTGCAGAAAAGCCATACTTTCCAAGTATGAACACCRATGGGAGCACTTGTCTACAAAGAGTTTTCACAAGCATGCAAGTCATGTTCAAAGATGTACCGCAAGATGCTCATCAAATCTGTCTGTAATATCACGATCTGTCTGTATTCTCTTTTATCTTTATAGTTTATCAGTTTTTTACTTCCTATCCCTGCCCTTTACACAGTAGGTTCACTGGGAGGAAACTGAAAACTTACGCGAAGTGTGAAAAGAGGCCAGAAACCATCCAAGCAGATAAGCTGCTATTTGCTTAGGGTGTTTACCATGTTTGTATCTTGACAAAAATGCTCCTCATTACTTATTTTCTTTTTTTTTTTTTTTTTCACTGATACACTTTATTCCTGCATAATTGAATATGTTAGCTAGAGAAAAGGTCAACATCTCCTAAACCACTGGTCTCCAACCAGTAAGAAGCAACATCTTGATTGCATTTTTGTTAGTGTGTTTGGAGAAATAGTTTGAGAAAGTGAAATAAAATATATATCAAATAGTAGATCCTATTAAAAAAATGCATTTAGAAACATAAATGGTCACTATATTCCTATTTAATGCAAGAGCACTGACAAGTGTAAAGAAATCACAGGAGGTTTATATGTATACACTCTACAGAAGTATTTTACTATAAATGCAAGGACCCCTGCTGGCATCTGTAATTTAATGTGCAGCATGCCTCTCCTAATTCAATCAGGTCTCTACATCCCTTCTTTCATATTCTGCTTGTATTCCGTGTGTTAAAGCCATCAAGATTCTCAGGATGAAATGAATGCTTGTATTAATCCAGCAATTTCCATTTAAAACACAGCATCGATTTGATTAATAAGGTTTGATGCTGAATAATTATACAGCAAATATGTAGGATACAGAAAAACCACAGATGTGACCATCAGTTAAAGCCTTGTGGGAGAAGGGGGTCAAAGGAAGCAATGGCCATGACTGAGGTGATAAATTTTTGGCTTTTCTCTTATGCAATTAACAAGAAATGCTGCTATTAATTTGCCACCCTCAGAGCCATCACTGGTCAGATGTGTCAGGGTCAAGGGGCATAGGGGCAGAGCAGGGGTCAGCATCTCAGCAGCCCTGAAAAGAAATGAGAAAATGAAAGAAATCCAAATTAAATGGTAGAGCATACTTTTAGCAGTGTAGCAGGGGGTGGGGCATCCCTTTAATGTTAAGACTTGAGGTTTAGAATAATAAAAATGTTCTCTGCACATTTAATTCAAAGTAATCAATCTGAACTGCAGCACTTGAGCATCCAATAAAAGAAAATCAATGTGGTCTCTACAAGAGAAGACAAACAATGCCAGCTTTTACTAAAGGGATTATAGGTTAACATTTATTCATTGTATTATAATCTGATGTCAAGTGGTATAAAATCAAGCCAACAATCCATTACCACCCATTATAGGCTAGGTGCTGATGTCATGCAAATTGACTTTTCATAGAACTTATTAAATCATTTCTGTGTTCTAGCTATAGAATGCTTTTATACAGTTGCTGAACTTCAAATAAATTCTATTTCATACTTCGTACTGAGGAATATCAAAAGACAAACATTTGTCATTTCAAAGCACAGTTTACATTTTTGCATTATTTCTTTGCATTTCATATCACTAATTAATCAAGCAGAATGCAGTTTGTCTTTGGTTACTAACGGGCAAAAAGCACATTAATTTGAGAACTGACACAAAGTAGTAGTTTTCCAACTCTCCAGTTTGGTCCTGCTTATCTCCCATTAAAGTTATTAATTTTTAAGTAAAATAAATTGACAAAAACAAAAAAAAAAGTCACTTTTTAAAAGCCTGTGCTGTTTAGAGATAACCACTGTAATTTGTAATAAATGACTTTGCAAGGAAGAAGGATTCCATGCAAATGTCAGCTCTCAGAAGAAATCTTTGACAATGAAAGGCCAAATCCTGTTCCTGAGCAAAATCAATTAGAATTTGCCAGTAATGTTGACCAGGGTGAAATAGAGCTCATATATCTGCCTTTAATAAGCCACAGTAAAAGGATTAAAGCCTTTTAAATGATGGATCATAAAAAAAAGGATTTGCAACCATCAAAAACATTTTCAAGRTGTTCATTCATAGGAATATAGGAGRTATGGGCATGTTGTGCAAAACCCAAATTACTCCTGTTGGTTTCTGGCTGCAGAAAAAACCACTTAATCATATCTATTGGGTAAGCACGGTGCTCTTTTCAAGTCTGGGGGAGAATCAGTACTCTTGAGCTAGTCAAAGCTAATGTTATTTTTGACAGAGTCTTCTTTTCTGTTAGGGTTGGGTCACTTTTATGTGTGTAGAAAAACATTACCACATGTTTGAAAATAGAGCTGATATTCTGCAGCTTGTATTGCACTGCAGGTCTCTGATACTTCAAAACACTTCAGAATTTTGACAGAGGTAGGAAGGGAAATTGGACATGACATTAGTTTAATTATAAAAGCTAAGTTTGGTTTGCCACCCTTGACACRGGAAAATATTTTAGCCAGGAAGATACCTTTATTTTTTTCACCTTCTTCTTTTATACCTAACCTTGTGGTTCTAAAATGAAATTAAGCCCCAAAGTTCTCAATGTCACAGTGCCAACCCTCTAGCAGGCCAATGAAGGCAGTGGAGACTTTGATTATTTCAGCAATAGAAAATAAAAGTGAAAATTATTGTGTGGATTTGGTAAAGATAGCAAATTAATGCAGTATTTCTCCTTTTGCTTTGCTAATTACKGGATCATTTTATAAATCATTGTACAAACTTCCACCTCAGTTTCCCCTCTATAAAACAGCAGAACTTTCTCTTTTATTGCAACATCCTTTCAGCTTTCTGTTGTGCAAACCCAGATCACKACTGCAGGAACAAACTCCTTTTTAGGGATTAATGCTAAAAGGCTGCCTAAGCCTCAAAATTCAACTGTGTGTTGGGAGGAAGAAAATTCTCTTCTAGAATTTTTCTCCTGTCAAATTTAGGCTAAAATAAGTGGGAAAAGCCCATTAGGATTTCCTCCTATCGTTCTCCCCGCAAGGTGATGCAATCCACAGCCCTCAGGTTTCTCCAGTGTCCATGAATCTTTAGACCTGGCACTTCTCCTCAAGCCATGCRGCTGTCTTCTCTGCTGTCTGCATTTTCCACAGGTAATGCTTTGTTTTTTCTGCCCCTGGCTGCCTGCTCGAGGATGATTTCTGTGGCATCCAAAGCACCAGTGCCAAGGAGAAAACTGTACTGCAGAATTGACAGCTCCCTGCATTAACACCCATTTTCAACAGCTTTGCCATGGAAGCTGCTCTAAGCTTAACACTCTAGCCATTGGAATTAAAATTTTAAATGCCAGACTAAAGTAGTAGCCTTATATCCTCTATACCCATCACCATAATGAAGTTCTAATGCTTCTACCCTGTCTGAACAGAGAATCATGATGCAGGAAACAAAAAGTGTATAGAAAAAAGTATAAAAGCGAGAAGATGGCCAGACACAAGAGGCTGATATTAGGYTAAAATACCCTCCTGCTGGAAAATACTCGGCTTTTCAGTTAGCTTTATGCTAAGGTTTTAAGAAAAAAAAAAAAAAAAGGGAAATGATATGAAGAAGGACGTCATAGACTGTATGGCTTTGAAAGAAATCCTGCTTGTGCATTTTTGAGCAGAGGGCCACAAAGGTTTGTGGTAGGTTTCTGTATAATTCTAGTTGACAGTGGGGTTTAGATAGATATAACCAGTTAAAGGTGATTGAATACCATGGGCTGAACAGCACTTATTATGCCTGCTGTTGTGAGACTTCAATTCATTATTGCAACAGACCGAAACAACACAGCAGCTGCACAGGACATGGTTGTAGTATTGATTTGGCTTCTCAAAAGTCTTCTCTTAGAACGCAGAGTGCAGACAAACATGCACGAACACCACTCAGTTCCCCTGATTGTGTTATGTGCTTCCTGTACCTCCAACTAAGGCAACCTCAAGATACAGCAAAATGTCACTCTAGTTGAAGGCAGACAGTGCTCTAAGCCTGACTCTAAGGGGTTGTGCAGATGTGGTGACCTTTCTTCCAGAGACCACATTTTACACTCAAATTGCCATTAAAGCTCTGCACTCCCTCGAGGCTGCAGTCAACTTTTGTGTTTTCTCCACTGGGGTTAAAAGTCAGCGTGGCATTGTGCCCACTCTGCATACTAAGCAGAGTTAAGCAAAACAAAAGGCASACCAGCCCTCTGTCCAAGGGAAATTGCATATTTAAAAAAAAAAAAAAAATTGTAATACAAGCTATTTGCCACAGTGACAAATGCAATATGTAACTGGGCTAGCAGGAGTTCCCTTGGTGCAAACTGAAAATGCAGAGGAAATTCTGCACTTCTCTCACTCTCTAAATTAACTAAAATCCAACTACTAACAAAAGCAGCTTCTACCTTCAACGAATGTCAGCAAATGGAAGTGCAGAATTAGAAATCAAGATTTTTGGAAGTGCAGAATTGGAAATGAGCGGTTTTATCTCTTCCTTTAGGGTAACCTAAACAGAACATTTCTATGAGCAACTTGCCACCCAGCTTTGGCTGGGTCATGACACACAGGATCTCTGCAGTCCTTCCATGTGAACTCAAGTCTTTGATCCATGTGCACACACTACAGAAAAGTCCTGTGAAAGATTAGTAGCAGTTGCACCATAAAGTTCAACACAAAATTTGTGTCATCTCTGAGTTTTTCCATAATGCAACTTCTAGACATTCTGAACCTAAACCTTCATCGGTACTGTGGACACTTTCAAACATAAATTACAAATTTCACTTCTTGGAGCCACCTGCCAGAAGTGGGTGCAGAGAACACAGTGGCTGTGGAGAGARGAGGGGTGTTTGTAAAATTCTGATCCACTTCAAAACAGAACCCCAGTCTTCCCATATTGCCAAAGATCTCATGTGAAGACCTGGTATGGCAAAAATGATCTTTATACAACAAGCACATGTGAGAGCTCTGCCTTGCTCTGCAAGTGGTGAACATCCATCAGCCTTTAAAAAGAACAGAAAATTTGATCTATTTCAAAAGCATCTGAGTAAACAATACTTCAATTTGCATTCAATTTAATGCCTTAAAGCTGCACACTTGAAAATAACGTTTCCATATATAAAACCATATTCTTATAGGTGCAAATGGTAATGACCAAAAACATTTTCTCAGGAAGTATTTGAAGACTTAAAGAGTACTCTCTGAAATAGAATGAACATATTAATTGTGAAGGCCTAATGGCATATCAGAGAAAAGTTGTATTCCCGCAGATCAGAGGGGATTTCTGAAAACTCACATAATGGGACATTTTAACCTACTTCACAGAGCTTTTAATCAAGATGCTGTGAGAAATCAGATATCTTAAACCATAAATTAGACATGTGTATAAACTGTTCAGAAATTACTTCCTAGTGCTGAAGCAAATTTGCTACATAGACAGTATAGGAAATAGGAAAGATGTCAGCATGGTGGTTTCTCTTTGGAAAGTAATATCATTTTAAAGGAAGGCAGCAATTTTCAATTGATTAGAGGAATTTTTTCTCTCTGCTGCACCCTAAATTATTATCCCATTCTTTGGTTTTGTAGCATATTGGAAGATAAACCCAAATTATTAAGGTATCTATTATAACAATAAATGCAATAAAAACACAAAGTCCCATCCCAGCTCAATGACAACTGCGATCTGTAGTTTGTGTTGAAAGTCTTTGAYATGACTACTAAACACCTCATTAAACATGAGTTTTAAAAGAAAAGATAAAAAGCTGCCTTAAATACCACCATGGCTGGTGGTAAATGGAATTGATTGGCCAAGGACTTCAGTGGGCAGCTGTACCTATAAAGGAAATATCCTGTATGTACTCACAGCTGGAAGTTGAGTTAATTCAAGTATGAATGATATCCACTCTAACTCTCTCATAAGCTTGTATTACAAGCTCCTCTTTGATATAAGGCTGCTTGATCTTGTCTCAAAGCTAAGAGAATCTCCTTTTTAATATTTCCTCTAACACTTGAAATGGTTGAGTCTCAAGGAAAGTATTCAGTTAGAAAGAATTCAATGTGAGAAACATGCTTTTTTTTTGCTGCATTCCCCAACCCAACCCAAAAAAYCCCCCAAACAAAACAAAACACAAAAAAACAAACAATGCCCCCCCAAAAAAGAAGAAAAAAACTCCAAAATAAAAACCTCAAATAAACAAACAAACAAACAAACAAACAAAAACTTAAAAAAAAAAATCATGGTACCTCTCTTGGGAACAAAAAAAAAAACCAACATACTCTATAAATAGTTTCATTATATGTTTGCTGGATATATTGGAATTCCTTCATAATGAGATGGAAAAGCATTGCAGACATAGGTTACCAACTTTTTTGACTTTGGTCATCATTTTCTTCCAAGAGGCTTTTTATACTCCAGACAACCTCCTATAGAAGGCAAACCACWAATGCACATCACATTTTGCAACCTGTTGAGAAAAAGGAATGTGTTCTGAATGTGTCAACATATTTGCAATCCTATGCCAAATCACTGATGAAGTGATAGCCTCTGAAAAACCAGCTTCTGATCAGCCAGAGCAAAAGAACTGTTTTCCCTAGATGTACATATGCAGAGATCTTCTGTTCTTTCCTTGTTAACCCTTTAGTCTGCTCTGTTCAAGTCCTGCTCAATTACATAAGGAAACATCAGAAGATGCTTTAGTCATTCTGTGAGGTGTATATCTCGGTGATAACTTTCTCCAGTAGTTCTTCAAGCCATTGCCATGACATTTCCTTTAAACTTCATTTACTTATCGCAAAAAAGATTTTCTGGCAAGTAAGATCTATTAAAATTATGTTTCCTGTCATACTAAAAAGCCAGTAAACTGACTGAAATGGAATGAAAAATTTCATGTCGGCTTTCTAATGTCTATCTGTTTCAGAAACTCAAGATCTTCAGCTGTAGTAGTGGGTTATTTTTTTGTTGTTTGATTACTTTTTTAAAAGAAGATTAGTTTGCACAAGAAATTCACAACTTTAAAAGAAGGAATATTTTTGATTACCATTTATCTGCCTGAAAATAAAACTTATAATAAGGGATCCAAAGGATTCTTATGGAAAGAAAATGAAAGAGTGTACTAAAGGGGAATGAATCTCAACTGAGCAGCACAATCATGTTAATTTTGGTTTGTTACATTGTAAGGGGAATAAAAGATTCCTTCCTTATCTTGTCTTACAGGAGATCAGCCAGTCTGAATTTAATACACTACTACTGTAAAATAGAGAGAAGGTGCCATGTGCCAGGCTTCCAGAATGCATCATTACAACAACATGATATATGTTATCACAGAAGTACTAGTCCACCCTAAATATGCCATTATAACCAATATAGGGAGCATAAAAAATTTTAAAAAAATTACAGATAATTAAGAGAGCTCTAACTTTTTCACCACATCAGATATCCAGACATGAAAAGGTCAAGTTAAACCACACTCTTAATAGTATTAAAATTAAGGGTTTGTAAGTAGTGACACATATGTTCCTGTAGAAGAAATAACAGTGTTTATGCCACCACTGAAAAGGGCTCAGAAAATGGCACTGACACGACTTTTACCTGCAGCATATTGAGTCTGTTCCTGCTGACTTTTTAGGACTAGAGGGTTGATTTTCGTAACCTTAAATCCATAAGAAATACTAGTTTTATCATACCTTTTACAAACATTAGACTCCATCTATCAGAGCTTTGAAAGCTTATTTATGACGGTCCCACCTACAGCCACTAACCCCCACTTCTTACCTAGGACATAATTAAACTACTCCTGATCCTCATTAAYCTGTTCCTTTGATCTCTGCAGTGATGATATGCAAAGCCATCTTATAAGGCCTCATCTCTTGCTATTGGTTGGGATTTTTGATAACTTTATGCAGAGTTCTGAGGAAGCAAAATCTGTTGAAGATTTTCTCAAGCTATGGAGAAATCCAGCTCAAAAGACCAATTTAAAAAAATCCACATATCAAGTGCAGTGCCTTCATTAGGGTCTAAGGCCTGAAAGAAAATACCAATCCAGGGAAATACTGAAGGTCTGTGAGTGACCTTTCTTTGGTTTTAATCACTGAAACTCCCGATAGCTTAATAAATTGAAGGTGCTAGATCACAGTCTAACTTAATAAGGCCCTAGAGCAGGGCCTTGGCCACCTTTGATTACTCCCATAAGTCTTAGCAAATCTGGTACTATGTCCTTGGGTGAGAAATGTTTTGCATAACTTTCCCTATGTTCACTACTCTGCATTGTGAATTACTTTTATTGAGCAAAAACAAGACAGCATTGTAAATTTGTATAAACTTTTGCTGTTTTCTGTCACCGTGCTACTGAGATGAATGGTTTTCTCCAAAATAGAATTAAATAAGGTTTATCACAAGAATTTTCGCTCACCACCCCTTGGTTTTCTGAGAAGTACATGGATCAACCTAACCTTCAACTGTGACACAAGGTTAAAGGATTGAAGATTGCAAGGGGCTGGATAGGAATCATCTGCAATCTGCTGCTTTTGTTCTTTTTCAAAACATATCAACGCACAGATTTGGCTAGGAAGCTTGTTAAGTAAACAGTAAGCCAAAACCCCTGCTAGCTTATCTGGGAAGCTATTCTGGTTTAGAGACAAACTTAGAAGAAAACACTCTGGAATTAACATTTCCTCCAAAGAGGAGAGTTTCAGCAATTCCATTCTACTGATACAAAATGAATTTTCTGGATGAAAGTGAAAAAATTTATTTGACAAACAAGGTGCCCATTGTTAGATATTGAACCTTCAGAACCTCACACTCCTATCACACACATGGCAGAACAAACCCAAAATGCCTAGAGAAGGGAAAAACTACCAAGTGATGAGTGAACTACCTAGTGATGAGAAGCAACAGAATGGCCAATGGCTTTGTCTCAGGGAGGGGAGAAAAGTCTACGAAGACAATCAGGGGGAAAACCATATGGCAACCTGGTGAACCTCCATTGYTGGTCTCCTCCTCACAGTAGGCAAAGCTGGCAGATTTAGAGGCCTTTCTTTCACTGGTTCAGCTTCTCCTGAGGTCTGGGCTGAGACCGGGTGTCCCAGTGGCTTCCCTGCCAGTCCACGCTGACCAGCTTCTGCCAATGGTCTGATTYAGACCAAAAGACTAAGCCAAACAGTCCAAGAAGAAGCAACAGAAGCCACCAATTAATTGCCACCGATTAATTGCCACTACAGTCCAGGGAAAAACTTCTTGCCTACGCTAACAAAAACCAAGCTAGCTAAAAGTGACAGTGCATCCCCCAATCTAAACAGCAAGCTGAGCACAGGACAGTAAGCTCGAACAAAGCCTGTACCAGAATTCCCCCAGCTCCCACCCCTCCCCCAGACTCACCTTAAACCTACATGACTCATTTGTGGGCATACAGCAAATGATCAGGAATAGATCATCATAAAATCACCCCAAGACAGAAAGTTATTTATTTTTCATACRCATAGTTCAGCTATAATGTAAAGTATTATCATATGTGAATTTATACATAGAAAGTGTGGCAAATATAAAAAAAGTTGTCATATTGTAATGACTGTTGCCTATAACTGTTTGACTCTACTACTCTCACATGTATGCAGATAAGTATAGGAGAATAGTAAAGATTACAAAAAATCAGAAATCAATTGGCCAAAATCTGTTGTTCCTGCCAGACCTCGTTTTACAAAATTTTTCAGCATTTTGGATATGTGTCTATTTGTTTGCGTTGTATTTTCTTCTGATTCTTTTCTGTTCAACCCTGTAGGACACCTCAGCAGCTTCAGTCTGGGCTTAAAAAAAGCCAATTTAAGTGATGCCAGTGATCCCTTTTTTCCCCCATCCTCCTCATGGAAATAAGCATTCAGAGGAAGTTTTGCTTTTCATACACCTTGGATTTCTGTTATTCTTTAACACTCAATTTATCTTAGAAAATCAAGAAAATCAAGATGAGGAGATATGGAAGCGTAGGCCGATGACATTTACTAAGATCCTCGTAAATTTTTTTAGGATTTGGTTCCATAATTTTGTACCAACCCTTGAGAAAGTTTYTGTGCACAGGTATCTTAGTATATTTTCAGATTGCTGGACACATAAGTGAAAGCTGCATTCATTTGAAGGATTGGGTAATACATGCATAAAACTTCACCTTTTTTCTATTTTGTGCAATACTATGTCTTAAAACCGCATTGATGAACAATTAAGGAAATTGGGTTGCTTTAGCAAGGGAGTTGCGAGGTTGATGTCAGAGTGTTTTTGGAAAGTGAATATTCTAATATTGGTTTCTGTGTGGAGTTCATAGTGCTTTCTGTAAGGCAGAATTGGTTAAATAATGATTAGGCTTTACATTTTTTTATTAGTGGAGAAAACTATCTTTTACAAATGACAAAATTATTCACAAATATCTGGTCTAAAAATAGGGGTATATAAAATTCAGAGGATCTGTTTGACTTGTAACTGTTTTTAAGAGTTTTTAATAATATTGTGGCCTAGGTACATCCCATGTGTGCTGTTTTCAGGTAATCTCTTCCTGCAAATTGTTTGAAAATAGAGGAAAAAAGGACTACTCAATAAATTTTGCCACATGCCCTCAAAACCCTAAACTGTTTGTCATTAAATGTGGGCTAATGTGAGTAGGCACAACCTTSTAAAGTACTTCTCACTCACTGTTAACATCCTCATAAGATTAAGAGTCCTCTATAATARTAGCAGAACTTCCATAACCATACTGGGTCTGATCACTGTCCATTTAGAAGTGGCCATAGGAATGTCCAGGGGTAAGAAAGAAGAGAGCAAGTTTATGTGTTGGTTGTCCTAGTACTCTCCTAGTCATCACTAACTTTCAATTCAGACTCTTCCCAAGTTTGAATGGATTTATAATGCAAATGCTATGTAAATTCTACATAATCCTCAATAGATTCCTCTTCTATGAAATTGCTCTGTGTGACTTGAGCCCACCTATAGTTACAGATACCTTTGCATTCCCTGGCAAAACGAAACCTTTTTCCAGCCATAACTTCTTATAATTGATCTGACTTTTACATCTTTGATGCCTTTGCTTTCACATTAAAAGAGATGGTGCCTCACAATGACACTCATGGCCTTCAGAACTCTACCAAATCCCTCCCAAATCATGCTCTCCTTTTTTCAGACTTCTACTTGATTATATCTCAGTATAAGAAGTTGTGAAGTAGCCCTTTAATGACCCCTCTACCCCTACCATCTGCAAAGCATCATCCAGGAAGATTCTCCAAATTCCCTCTAGCTCCTCTTTGTGACAAAATAAGGCCAAAACAAGAGGAGGATACCACATGGGAGTTTTTCATTCCCCTTTCAGYTTGCTATTAAGTCTTGCCCAGCTTAAGTGGTTAGCTGGTCATCCTAAAGTCAAACAGCTCTACTCCATTGTCAAAGAAAAAGCTCTTTTTCTCGTTGAATATTACATAATTGAGCATTTCCTTATCACCACTTGTCTTTTCATAGCATTTTTATTTGACTCTGGAAAAAGTATTCCACTAGTTTCTAGGTTTCAAAAATCTTTTTGCTGGGTGCAGGAATCAGATAATTACAGGTACATGCTGTTTTGGCTGATCCAGCAGCTTTCACAAGAAAAAAAATAACAGTTTCTTTTGTTATAGGGTACTATGCTGCAAGGTATAAACTTTGTATGAGACTTTTCTGACCAATTCAGTGTTATTAATTGCATCAATACTATCATTTTAAATGCAGGCTCTTTGTTTTCCCATCCTGCTGAAAAGGTGCAGTATGAAAACCCAGTGGACTCTATTCTTAATCATTAATTTTGTAATCATTACCTTACAGTGTAATTATTCTTATAGCTGTTTGACCGATTTTCTTTCTGTTTTTTTATTGATGCCTGTCACTATAAGAAAATTCACACCTCCTCCAGACTGAAGTTTCTGAAGTCTATAATAAAGACAAGAGCCTTAAAGAAAGGTATTAAAAATTACCTCAGTATTAGTTTAATTAAATTTTTCCTGAGAGTTCTATGAGTGTAGTGTGTGTATTTCAGACTTTAAAGGAATATCCATGAAATAATATTGTTTGCAATCAAGCAATGAACTCAAGCTGGTTCCCAGCCACATGCTTTGACACATGTTCATTGGACAGTCATTCAGTTTCTTTGTCCGATCTATCCCAGCCAAATTTCAGGGATACAACAGAGACATCTAATTAAGATCATAATTGCATCTAATTAAGATCATAATTGCTTTAGGTTCTCTTGCTCATCAGTAGTGAAAGAGGGACATCTGAGAGACAATTCAGGTTCTAAATACAGGTTTATTTGTCCTTTGATGTGTGTCTTTCTCTATTGACTGGATGGAAGATGAGAATGATTGCAATTCTGAGTGCYTCTCTTGCATACCTAAAATTAGATAAAATTAATCCAGATTTCTTTACCTCATTTTCCTTTTGTAAAACAAATTTAAATTGTACTTCTCCTCTGTGAATATGTAGCACCAAGCTTGGCTGTAATATAAATGTTAGTGATCATCACAATGCCAGTTGCTACCAATAGTAGTATCAAGAGTAGATTTGTCTTGGTTTGAAAGACAGGTGTTTGTCAATGAAGGCAGGAACCCCTCTTGGAGTGGTGGATATGACACCCCTTTCCCTCYGAATTATTATAGCTTTCAAAAATCACAGGCTTTCAGGCAGGAATATGGGTAAAAGGGAATAACAGTTTTCACTAATATGTATAACAAGATGAAACAAGTAACAATAGCAWCAACCAGCCCAGTCCCAAACCCAGTGACAGCCTTACAGAGACACACCCTCCCCTTTGGTGCAGTTCCAGTCCCAGTCAGCAGGGACGCTGTTGGCTCCTGGCTGGGCAGGGCAGGTGCGATGATTCCCTGGCGGCTGCAGGGGATGCTGTGGCGCGGGTCCCGGCTGGCTCAGATCTCCTGCGTGGCCAATGGTGGACACAAAAATGGCAGGGATGGATGGAGAAAAGTTCCTGTGCAAACTCACAGCGGAAACACTGATCTTGGTGCTCCTCTGTACAGCAAGAAACCCAGGACAGCTGTGAGACGGGATGGAGCAGAGCTCACCCTCTGAAGCTGGAATCTCAGAGGGTCCCCAGCAAGGCACAGGGGAGAAGATCACAGTGCAGCAAAAAGGAACCAACGAGCAGAGATGCTGGGCTCTGCAGAAAAAGGGCAGGCCACCTCTCCCCCGAGCAGCTAGCAGGTAGACCAAYTTCTCTCGGCGAAGCAGTGAAGGGAGTGAAGTTACGCCCAGTCACACAAACACACATACACCCTCCCAGGGCTTAGCAAGATCGTTTAGGTGGGGCACAGGTCCCATTGTCTTCACTAATCCCCCACCCATCGAAAGGATGACCTGGCAATTAGTGTATCCCAGCAACAAAATGGGAAAGAAAAATTCCCAAGAAAGGAAACAAAAAAAAAGGGAAATCTTAACTACAACAGGATTCRACTAACATAAAATTATCTGTTCTAAAAAAAAAGCTGAGTCGCGAAGACTTGAGAAAGTTTCARTGATATTTTTTGTGCCTAATTGGGAGTCAAACCTGTCCGAGGATTTGAAGGAGGCTCACCTTGTGAAGCCCCTTTGACACATCAAGTGATGTGACTCACAGCTGAACTTTGAAGAACGCAGATTATGTTAAATGCTTATTTACTCAAATTATCTCCTCCATTGCACTGCTTACCCAGACCACAAAACACTTCCCATCAGTTTTTTCACATTTACCATGTTCCTRGTATTGCTCAGACACACGAATGCCACCATCTATGGCTTAATAGCACCACTACTAACACGTAATGCTTACAACCTATGCTTTGCTTAGACCCTCTCACAATGGTGGTCTTGCCAGACTCATGGAAATATGAGTGCATACGAGCAAGCGAGAGCGCAAGATACACCCTGCACTGATAGTTAAAAAAACCTGTCTCTCTCCTTCTCTCTCTTTTTCTCCTTCTACTCTCTATCAGCAGCTGCAAGAGTAATGCTATTTTTTTTTGTTTTTTTAAGTCAGGAGAGTTAGGTTGGAGGATCTCCCCCATGCAGCTGCAGATATGAGACAGGTTTCAGCAGCTGAAGTACAAAGGAGGGGAAAAAGCCATTTAAAAGAACACCACCTYGCTTTCTGCCCTACAAGAACTTTCGTTCTTTTGTTGGAGGTTTCAATGCGCTCTTCTTTTTTGCTCTTTTGGGTTTAATAAAGCCTTTGTACCCCTTCCACTCCCTCTGCCCCAGGTGGTCTACATGGCTGCTGATTGAGGTCAACAACTTAGAAATCTACTCTTCCTTTTTATTGGTGAAGGGCCAGATTGGGGAATAAAGTAACCTTCTTTTCAGATTCTTATTGATTCTCAGTACTAGAAATATGCAGTGAGTCTCAGCTTGGACTCAGGATAACCTCCCTGCTTGGGACACATGCTTCCAGCAGTTGTTGGGCAGAGACAGGATGATGCACAGCTCTACAGTGCAGTTCAGCATCCTCTCAAACCTCTATGTTAGTTAACAATGGGAAATCAAGCCACGCAACTTGTTTCAGTCTGCTAAGAACTAAATATGGAGGCATTCATCAGCTGCATAATAGAGACACCGAAGTCTGAGTTCCTTGGGAAYGTGTGCTGATGAGTAGAAAATCAATGTACTCCACACCCTTCTCTTTAAATCCATGAAATATGTATACTATAATGGAAAGAAAAAAGAAAAAAAAATCATAGATTGGGCTGTTTTGCAGAAGCAGCAAGGATTTATGGTACTGAATCTCACCTGGGTCAATTAGGTCATTGATCTCTTTGATAGAAGTGCTTATTTTCTTTCTGTCAGCCCCAGGTAAGGTGCAGGATTCAGAAAAGGGAAATAAGCCTCACACAACCCAAGATCATCAGAGACTAAAAAAATTGACAGTTCAGATAGACAGAAACATCACTGTGATATTATTTGTGGATTATCGCTGTTTACCAACACTGTGGACTGAATCTTGAACTGCAAAGTCATAAAACTGATGTGGGGTATGTATCAGAGGAAAAAGGGGAAGAAAAACACTTCCTCATCATACATCTGACTGCTGGAAGAAGACAGTTGTTTTGTTTTTGTTTTTGTCTTGGTGGTTTGTTTTTTTGTTGGTGGTGGGTTTTTTTGTTTGTTTGTTTGGGGTTTTTTGGGGGGTTTTTTTCTGGTTTTTTTTTTTTTTTTTTTTTTTTTTTTTTTTTTTTTTTTTTTTGTTGTTGTTGTTGCATTGCTCCAAACACATGAGTTGGTAGATTTCATCACTTTCCCAGAAACATCTGCCCCTCTTGGAAGCATTTCTGTGCTTCCTATGAGCTCTCACACCTTCACAGTACATGTGCACATTCCACAGGATGTTTTTCAAGATTAAATTTAAAAACAAACTTAGAAGAGAGGCAGAAGTGTTCCAGCTTCTAGCTGACAGGCACTTTCTCCAACAAATTTCTCTATCCACATCCCAGTTTGCCAGTTGATTTACAAAGTGCATATCACCAGCTCTTAYTCCCTTATGCAGTGTTTATCCCAGTTAACTGTGGGACTACCAAGATGCAGGACAGCAARACTGTAATCATAAAGTCATCCAGTTTACAGGTGAATTGTCTCTTTTCTCAGCTGCTTGTTGCTAAGTTTTTCTTGAACATACATTTCCCAAATGCAGCAGCTGCTTTCCTGTGCTTCAATGAATATATGGATAGGAATTCCTTGCTGAGAAGCATCTTCCAGTTTACTTGCAGCAGCTGCCTAGGGCTTATTAGCATTCCTCACTGTTAAGATAGGAAAGTTGTGAAATGCTTTCCAACTCAGAGTCACAGATTTAAATGGTTTTTAAAGCCAGTGATTTAGTTGGAGTATTAATCTCAAAGCTGGACTAGTTCAGCAGTTTTCCACTCTTGGCTTCAGCATGCCAGGAAATCCAGCCCATGATAAATATACATAGTGCTGATGTCATTATTACTCAGATTTTGATGTGCCTGCAGTTCAGTTGTTGACTCCAGATACATCAAAGTCTGATATTTAACAAGCACTGGCACTGATTTAACTTGGGATTCTTAATATAGTTTGGAGGATTGTAAGCCCWATAATATTTACACAGTTAAACATCAAGCTACTTTGATCAGTAGTAAATATTGTATAGTTTTGCCTGGGATGTGAAAGATACAGATTTGCATTCTTGAGGTTTTGAGTCCAACATCTGGAATCTTGCAAAGATGACGCAGCATTTAYGAGTGCTAAACTGCAAGAAAAAGTTGGGGGGAAGGGGATATGTAGAAAAAGCTCAAAATTAATTGTTCCATTAAGAAGCTATATTTCTTAATTATTAGTCCAAATTTCTCCTGCCCTGACACCTTCCCAGCTGAATCAACAAGCTCATTGACATACTTGTGGTAACCATGCAGGGACAAGAAAAACTGACCAATTCTCAGATGAGGAGGCTTCCAGAACTACAGTCATATAAAGAATGGATATTTGCTATTCAGTGTGTTGCCATCATTGTCTGGCAGAGAGGTCAGGTGAAGTGTGGCTCTCAGTGACCAGCATTTCCAGTGCTGTAATCCAGGTTCTGAAAATTGCTCTCCTTCTGTGGCCTTTGGATAAATCCTTTTTTTTTTTTTTTTTTTTT
>NW_026623239.1:5428462-5440546 GCF_030028575.1 Malurus melanocephalus | reverse complement strand
GCATTTTGGCTTCAATACATTTCAGAAGAGCTAAAATAGCTACTGGACAAAGACATTAGTTTGGAAGCTGGAAAGAACTTCTCATAATACATTCGTGGTTTCGTATTTCTCCAGAAACCTTCTTCTCTACATCATTTCCCTAAAGAATTGATTCTATCCAATGTTACTGAAGGAAAGTAAAGGGAGATCAATACAAGACTGAATCTCCACACCATCTGTACACAAGGATATCTGAGGTAGAGATTAASCATAGTGAAAGGATTTCACTGAGTTGTATTATTTACTATTGATGTATTCATGTGAAAGCTACAGTCAAGTGTGAAGTCAACGTTCAACATGGCTCTAACAAAACAAAACAAACAAGCAAAACAAACAGATAAGGAGAAACAATCAACCACCAGAAAATCCCAAACTGACCAAGCAAYGCAGATCCATAGATTTTTCATGCTATGCACACTTTGGAAAGTGCCGAAATATAAACATTTTCCAGGAAACTATTTCCTAGGCCTGTTTTCAGATAAAGAGCATCATCATGTGAATCTGCACTAATGTTTGATGTGTCCCAAATGTTCAGTAAACATAAAAATATATACCTTGTGTACAAACCGTTGCAGTGGGATTCAGCCAGTCTTTGTGAGGACTCTACAGAAGACTTTTGTCCACATGGGGCATAGTATAAGGARTTTCAGAAGATAATTTGAATACCAAATTTTTTCTTGAGTAAGGAAAAATCAAAACCACTATGTTGTCTTTTCAAATGAGCTCTTTGAACCCCAGCTTTTAATCTTGTGGAGTTTTGAGCCTAAACATGCGGCATATTTATACTTGTCAATTCAGTCAAGTGTTTTGTAAGACAGTATTTGGACTTTTCTACTGCTGGCACTGGRTTTTGCTGCAGATTCCCTGGTAATTCTATGTTTCATAATTAATATCAATTAGGTCTTTATTGGTAAATAAGTAAATCAAATTAACAGATATGTAGAATCATGTCACAATTCATTTTGAGCAAGCTTCCTGTGAGGCCCTGCTTGAACTTATGAGTTCCTGATAAAGGATCAGACAGTGGTCATCTTCTATGTAGACACTGGAAAGTCCTGACATGTATTTTTGAGGGTATTAATTAATATAATCTCTTATAACTCTTATAGAAAGATATTCCTCCAATTATTCTCGTTCAGTACTGTCTTGCTATTTTTCTTTTTGAAAACCATCTTACAAATATCATTCTAATAACTAATAATAATACCATTCTGATCTAATCCCTTTGTAGAAACTCTAGATGAGAAAAACACTGGTCAACATGAAGACAAAAAAAAATCAAGAAACCATGAAGACATACACATTTACTGTGCCAGGGGTATTTCACAAGGCCATCACTTTCAATGCAGTGTCTCTCACCTGGAAGTTCTCATTTCTCTTTTGCAGTGGGATATTTTTGTCTCCACAGACAGTGAAACTATCCATCTTCCTCTAGATWCTCTTTCTGAATTTGTTATTTAAATAACCTTCCCTTGCTATCTCTAAGCATCAAATATTTGATTCTTCCCTTTCGTGTTTTCCCTCTGCAAGGGAACTTCTGCAGCAATCCCATGCACACTCTTGCTATCTCACTGACTTTTTTCAGCTGAATTCTGTATGAGAACGTGTGAGAACCTGTTTCCCACTGGAAGCTGCAAAAACAAGCATCTGCCTTACAATATTATGTAAGCAAGGAGTTGGTTCAAAACCTGCAGTTTGTCACCTGCAGTTTGTCACCTGCACTTTAGGGAAACCTAGCCTTCCTCTTCCATAGATGTACCTCTGACAAAGCTTCCTGGTGATGTGAAGTATCATCTCAGAGCTCAATACTGCCAAAGAAGCTCCAGAGCTCATATCCCTGAGACAGTAGGATGTTCTGTATACCAAAATAGCATTAGCTGTCCAGACTGAGTCAAGGCTGACTTTCTTATGAGACAGTCAGTAATAATACATTTCTTCACTACTGGTTAGAAACTGCCATTGTGGAAATTGGATTGAACTGGCATATGTGACTTGAGACAAAGATTTTAAAGGTATGTCATTAATTTGTAACTATTTAGTTTTATGAGTGAGATTTTTTTTTTTTGTAACAAAGTCCTGGACATGGGTACAGAAGCTAGGGGGAGAAAAACCCAGATGTCTATAACTGAAGCAGACATTTCTTGTTGTAATTTATAGAAGCAGACTATGAGCAAAGAAGGAAAACATTCTACTCCATTTAATTATGAGCCAAGTGGTTACACACCAAACTACAACTAGATTTCCTGAGTCTCTGAGTAAGACTGCCTTATTTATAAATGACAGAATCACAGAATGGTTGATATGAGGAGGGATCATCTGGTCCAATCCACCCTGCTCAAGTGTGGATACCTACAGCCAATTCCCCAGGACTATCTCTAGCAAGGCTTCGAATATCTCAAATGATAGACACTCCACAACCTTTCTGGGCAAGTTAAGCTAGGGTAACCCCCAATAAATTGGTGATTTCTTGGTTTCAGATGTCACGTGTTTTAATTTTTACACATTAGCTCTTATGCTGATCATGCTAGATTTTTCAGAAGGCTAAATTCACTGGAAGGTCTTATAATTTTCTTAAATAGCCTTGTCCAAGAGAATATTTAGTAAATATTTCATGCAAAATGCTCACTTTTGTATAATTCTGTTGGCAAATATGTGCTATTGTTAAACTAAAAGAAAGCAAAGTTTGACCAGCTGAAAACATGCCAGATCTCTCTGTCTTAAAAGTATAATTCACATGCTGCTGTCCATTTTGTTCTACTGGGTAAATGAACAGCAGAAAAAGGAAGTTTATTTTCTATCAATACGTATTTTGCAAAGAAATTGAAGATTAAAATGTTTGCGGGAGATCATGAACTGAGTTTGTACAACTATCACAAGGGAAAAYACTTCTGTAATAGTATGTTGGTAGTAGACTTAAATATACTGCTGTCAAGTACAAGCAAATTTCATAATTTGTGTTTGAATTGTAGCATAAATATTTCATTATATCTACATTCTTCTCATGAATCTCAAAGGTACTCAGGTCATGAAGCCTGATTCTTTAATGTCCTTAACATCCCAGTTTCTCTCTGATGCATACTATTTAAAGATGACAGAAAATGCACCTACTATAAGGAAGCTCTGTATTTCCTATCAAGGTAGGACATTCTGAAACATAACGAGAAAGTCAAAACAAAATGATGGAAAAAAGGGCAAAAAGGCAAAACAATAAAGCAAGTTAGAGGATGGCATAATAAATGAAAATGCAATTGCAAAGGAAACGCAAAAATAATCAACTTTCGAAATCCAGGCTATAATGTTATTTTAGGCTTATGGTAGGACATAAATTAATTCATACATTCTTTGATTTGTGGTGTCACTGTTAAACCCTTAAATAGCATTAAATCCGTGAAATTCAAAGTTGCACAGCATTTTTTTATGTGTGCTATATGTAACATCTCCATAAATAGTCCTGTATTCCAAGCAGCGCCGCAAATATGATTTTAAAGTTTTTAAAACATTGCATCACACTGACCACTTACTGAGCTAGTGAAAAGCAAAAATACATGATCTGAATGGAAATCAGGTGTGGATCAAACACSTCTACAGTATTCTGTAAGCATTAGCTTTATCAAGAGACATTATCTAACAGCAAGGTGCCTCTGCAGAAAATACAATGTTCCTAACTGTTCTGGTGATTTATTTTTAAGTATTGAAGAACAAAATATTTGTAGGGTCAGCCAGAAGTCATCATTGACGGGAAATATGTGTGATCACACAGATTAAAGAGGAAATACATTCAGTTCATCCAAACATTACAATAATAGGATTAGAAAATAATAGGATTATAAATACTAAACCTTTGAGGATAAATTCTACTGTTGAGGAGATCTGTGACTAGATCTCTTTATTGTCTGCAGATCTTTTTACACCAGTAGAAAAACAGGAATCATTTGGGGTACTTTCTGAATTAATTTAGGTGTTGCTTCAAACATACAATTTTATAGCCAACACTGACATATGTTGTAGCCTCTCCAAAGCCCTCTCCAGATGTATTTTTCTATAATTCTATGATAGATTAACTGTGAATTACTGCTGTAAATAGCTTGGTCCATCATGCCATATACAGCAAGTGGAGTGGCATATAATAAAATATTTTCAACTTTTTTTTTTTTTTTTTTTTTTTTTTTTATAAAGACCAGGGTCAAAATTCAAAAATAATTGGACCATAATGGTTTATTTCAGACGAGCAGTGCAATTCTTCATTGTTTTCCACTCTGTTGTTTAAATAATGCTGTATATTTTGTATATTGGATTTTGGGACTCTATTTTATAGTGTTTTGAGCAAGTATYTCCACTAGCTATCGTGTCAACTATAGTCAGGATTTTTTTTTAATTTCCASTTCCCCACAAACACATATGCACAAAAAAAAAGACAAATATATAGTTATAGTATAGCTCTGTCATTTTACACTGGGATATGTTCCAAATTTCCCCTCCCATTGGACCACAGYCACAGGTTTGATACTTAAATTGTATTTGGTTTACAGTCCTGTTAAATGCCATGTTAAATGCCACACTGATGAGAGTCATACTCCTTAGTCATCTATATTTGTTTTGGGTCCAATTTCAAACAGGAGTCAAGTGTATTTCATGGCAATCCTGTATTGAAAGATGCTGATTTATTCTGAGGTGAAATCCACACAAAGCTTTAAGAAAAACTATTAAAGATATGCTTCCGGTCACTAGGTTACATTACAAAGTTGTTCAGACCCATAGAGTTTGAGTTTTTGTTGTGATTCTGCTATTCTTCTAAAATAATGTGAAATCTTTTATATAATATATGTCAGAGGCATTTGACAGAAACCTTAAGAAAGGTGAACTGATGTGGAGCAGTAGGGAAGTGTCCAGGGGATGGTGGAATGCCGGAAGCCCTTGCATTTCGGTTACAAAAGCAATGAGACTTGGAGACAGATCCAAGTGACATGACTTCACTCACCACAATGAAAAGCAGAAATGTAAAAAGTACATGTACAATTGCAGAGCTTTTTTATTGGTATTACAGAGACATGGTGGGATAGCTCATGTGACTGGAACAGAGCATCGGATGGATATAGACTAAGAAAATTAACGTTACCTTCTTCATACCTCTGCGGGAAGAATCGCAAAAACTTCAAAATCAAGGGAAATTTTAATGACCTTGATATTTTCTGGAACTGCAGTATGGCAGCTATGAGAAACGCAAGAGATTGCTGGAGAGTGATGATTGATACAATCCATGATTGAGCGAATTACAGGAGATGCATTGCTAGATCCATAATACAGAARGTAAAAATTAATCCATAAGTGAAGAACATGGTCAGCCTTGGCCACCATGAGCATGTTAAACACATGTAGTGTTTAACATCCTGGGAAAATTACAATCCTGGGCTTCAAGAAAGATCCATTGGCTTATTCRGGAATCTACTTGGCAGCATTCTGGCCTGATTAATCTTCAAGGGTATCATCCTCAAAGCACAAGCATGGTCTGTTCTAATATTCCGGAAATTAAATAAACATGGAAAAGAGCAATAAGATTACGAGAGACATCCTGATTAAAACTGAATGCTAAAAGAAAGATAGAACAGCAGTTGTGTGATCCAGAGTTGTGGAACCCAAGCACGAAAGGATGAAGTTAGGGATTTGGAGACAAACTGATCTATAGGCTTTTGTTTATAAATGAAAGGATACCGATACTGATGTATGGAAAGTAGGAGACATCATTCTGAGAAGTGTGARTGATTAATAATGACTGTTAATTTTTATTGTTCTGGTTTGGGATTTCTCTTTACAATTTTGTGAATAAAATATCACATTTATATTAACTGCATTCAAATGTCTGGTAGAAATGTGCTGATATATACTCCACTAGAGAGAAAAAGAAGTTAGGAATTTCCTAAAGCTGTCAAGAAAAGTTCACACAAGGAAGAAAGTAAATTCATAAAAAATATGTACCTTTGTAGATAAAGTTTTCYGAAAATTGGAAGAAACTAACTCAAAAAAAATAGAGGAAGCTAAAGTTTTTATACTTGGCTCTAGCTATCTGGGAGTAAGGAAGGTGTGGGTCTTKCCTGAAAAAAACTCAAAAATATTCTCATACAAGAGCTAACTTTCAGCAGTTAGACAGAATTTTGAAACATCTTTTATTCACAATTCAATTTGACTAAAATTTCTAAAATAACTTTTTAGGAGAAAAGTGATACTTATATGAAAATGGGGACATTATTTGTACCCACATTTCYGAAACAAAGGGTTTTGGTCTGACCTAGTAGATACACAAAAAGTCTTACCCGGCAAACAAATAACTAGGAAAATGTGAGATATTCTAATTCTCCTTCATATCCCCATATACCATGGCCTGACATGTAGCGACCTTGTTCATGAAGGTCTCAATCCACATTCATGTGGAGCAGAACAAGAATCAGGAAAGTGCCCATCATTTCAACCTTTTCTTTTTTGTTGAAAATGTCTGAATTTGTATTGTGATTTTATCCTCCTTTCATCTCAGAGATTCTCTTTTTTTATTTCAAACTTTTTAATTCTTTTTAATTTATCCTTACCTTAGCAAAAATATATTATCTGTTAGTTATTTACACATCTATTTAGTATGTGATCCCAAGGAAGCACAGTCTTATTGTATTATTAATTGTCTAATGTAAGAGAGACTAAAAATGCATCAAAAATAATGCTGAAAGTGCTTTACAATATTAACTTCYATCAAATAATCACAGATAGCCTACAAAAATGCTAATTTTAATTCATCTGCCTTTCCCTGTCTGGATCAACTACTGGTTCCTGGATTACCGGTGCATAGATTTTGTCTTATATGTATAATCATCTAAGGTGGATCATCATGTCTGTATGTTGCATGTACACCTTGCAAAAAATTCTGAAAATTGTTATTTTTCCATGTGAGGGGTGATGCACATTACATCTCTCTCTACAGACCCCCTTTTTTTGGTGTTTCCCTGCTGCCTAATGCAATATATATGGGGAATACCAGAATGGTAAACAGACTGGTCTCTGGTGATGAGATGCCCACTACACTTCTCCATCCACCTTGTGATAGAGAGCTAATGCAGCATCCAGTGTGGACAAAGAGCCTGTTTCTCTATCAGATGCAGTGACACCTGGCAGCAGGGATGACTGGATGTAGGTAGTCTGTGTGGTTGCCATATGGAACAACAAAGTGGCATTAACAAGGCCTGCTCCGATAATTTGTACATGGATGAAGAAATGCATTATTGGTGTTAACTTGTATTTTGTGTTCATAACTTCACGGCTAAAGCTAAGTGGGAAGTAAAGTCAAAATGTTTGCTGTCTAAATTCAGAATGTCTCGTTTAGCCASTAGAACAATATAGAGCCTGAAGGAGTTGGTGGGAATGCTGGCTGTAGAYAAAATGAGCTCTCAGATTCCAACAGCTAGAGGAAAGGGTGACGGTAGCCCTGCCGTCACCTTAAGATGAAATCCTTTTATGAATGACAAAAGGGCCTTCCATGCCCTAAAGGAGTTTGAGAAGTTCAGACAAAACTGGAAAATTATGTATTACTTGCTCTGTTTTCATGCCTATAAATATTTGAGGCCAATGTTCCATACATTGACCTCCCACATCTGCATCATTCATATTCATCTTTACAATATGTTACAATAAATTCCATATTTCTGACAATGTGCCTGGAGCATTTTGTAAAGGAGCCTAGTGCTGAGCAAGGTGTAAAACTGTATGCATAAAAATTCCTGCACTTCAGAACCGTTAAAAATAAAGTTTAAGCTTCACAGATAGAGRAAGTTCAGTATTAGATAATGTTCTAGGTTTTTTTTACAGGGTAGAGACATTGGACATTTGGAGTGCCATGCTCCCCTTCCCATCCAGAGCAAAAGTGAACAGAGTCCAGTGCAAATGGGAGTCAGATACCGTGGGTAAACTGAGCTCCTTTGCTGCCTATCTTGTATTCCATGTAAAGAATTGCGTGAACAGGTAGAGAAAAACTACTTGCCAATTTCCCTAATGTTTCCAGAAACTAATCTTAAGTTCCAAGATATCTACTTTATGTTGCAGTTTATAGTTCTTAGTGTTTTTATACTGTGTTGCTATGTTCTGAATAAAGCCAGAAATTCAAAGAATAAGAACCTTAGAAGGAAGATGATCTTGTGTTATTTCAAGATTAGTCAGAAATAAGAGAGAAAAAAAAATTAAACATATATTCATTTATTCTACAGAATACCCAATTACATTTTTCTCCCCACAGTATTGCTTATATGAAACAAGTCCCTGGGTTCCCAACAGGGACTTCACCAGGAGTAAACCTTCATAGATTTTATACCGGTCTTTCATGCTTTGTATTATTGCTGTCACTGGTTTAAAAGAGTATTTATTATTATTCATATGCATCATAGCCACCATTAGATTGGCCAAAGCATACTCATTCYTTCAATGCTTAGTCGGTATCACCATGTGTGGTCATACAGATAATGATGTATTAAAAGTGTGAGCAACGTAAAGTAAATCTTTCAAACAAACACATACTTTAGCTTGTAAAATATTMATATTTTGGAGAATATCCACTTATCAATAGCAGAATTTCTGAAGGTACTCAAAATAATTTCTTCTTATTCACATTTTTCTGGAGGATGAAAACAGACATTCTTTATATGATCTTTCTTTGAGAAAATACTAAGACTGAAGAAAACTGATTCCTTCAGTGGGAGGTTTCAGAAATAGGAGTGCTTGAGAATTTATATGATTCAGACTCCCAGTATAAATTAAAGGATTTTTAAATTCAAACTATCTAGAAAACACTTTTGAAATGGGCCATACATTATTTCAGGAAAAATAAGTCAGAGATGACTGACAATAAATACWTTCACATTGTCACAGCAAATTAGACACAGTATTTTAAGGGACCCTATGTATTACATTTTAAACAGGGGATAAAAATAAATCTTTGAAATATTTTGGTAATGCAGGCTTTRCTAAACATGTACCCTTTCAAAGAATTGTTAAAGTAATGTCGTTTACAAAGTCTGAAGATGATGAGAAGCAGAATTAAGAAATGTTATCCGGGTGACTCAGTTTGAACAGTCAGCTGGACTCCTTCAGACATTTATAGAGGATTCAGATAAATGGACAGAATGTTTAGAACAGGACTGCCCATAATGAAAGTGTCTTGTTATAGTATTAAACACCCAAAGACAACACAACAAAAGTGCTGAAGTCTGAATAGCTGCTCTGCATTGAAAAGTGAGGATCGTAAACCAGCAAGGAACCACAGCATCATTTCATATGACTTACTAAGCACCCCAGCTGGCATAGGTTTTTATGTGTGTGCATTGATTTCAAATTGAAAGGAAAGGAATAGGTAAATATCTATTTAAATTTTTCATTACCATTGTTTTGAATTTATTTTTTATTTTCTATAGCTTATTTTCCACATTCAAYCAAATAAATTTTCCTTTCCCTAATTTATAAATATTATATATATACTGTAAATATATATGCTAAATACATATACAAAAATATATATATATATGAAAAATACTTTTATATGTATATATGTGTGTGCATATGTATATGGTTTTTATATAGAGACATATATGTATATTATATATATAAAGGGGTATATATATATATATATATATATATATATATATATATATTATTACAAAAGTAAGCATGCATATACTGCATTTTTATGTGTAACTGTAGAAGGAGGACAGATTGGAGTGTCATCATTCTTCCAGGACTGAACACTCTACAAAGTGGTATATTGTTATGATGGCTTACCTAGAATCAAGACTCATGGATCTTTCTTTGTGAGTTCAAAAATGTCTACACATCTTAACCTTTGATACAGAATGTAAAATATTGGTTTTAAAAGACCAATGGTAAAAAGGTCTTTTAAAATAGTAAATATATAATCAATGATTCGGCCACTTCCTGAGAAATACTACATCTTTTCTGAAGAGAATTCAAGGCTGTCATTTCTGCTAGTGAAAGGGCAATACTCATATACCACTACCACATCAGAGACCTGACAAAACATAACTCAATTTTTTCTCACGAAAACAAAATGTCTGGCTTTTACAATGGTTCTTCACAGAGCACAAAATTTTRTATGTTGTAGTACATGCATCCAAGAAATTAATTCATTCCTGTCTCTCCTTTCTGCTGTTTTTTAAAAAAAACAAGTTTTCTGTGTGCTCTTCAGTAGGCAAATCCTTAAAGTTGATTTTTCTGTGTGCTTTTGCAAGTTCTTTATTTCAGCAGAGAACTGTACAGGCTTTTGTGGTAGGTGCCAGACAAGATACATACACTTTATTTTTGTTGTTACCCAGTTGATGAGTTTGTGTTCCTAATAGCTGGCTACTGACTATTCAAATAGAAAACAAAAATGCAAATTATACCAAAATATGAAATAAGAGTCCCAAGGASAAAACTGAATCTATTTTCTTTATCTCACCTGAAACATAAACCCTTGTGAACTGCAAGGTCCCAGTGTTCAAATGCTTATTGTGAAGAACCATATCTAACTATAAACATCGTTATCACTCACTGGTTGCCAGATGCACAACTATTGTATTCAGTAAAACAAGTTTCCTCATATTTTCAGACTTGTTTTTATATCTATTCTTCAGGAACAAATTAGTGACCAAAAGAACATGGAAAATTTTTATGGACCTGATGGGAAGGAAACCTGCAGGCATGGATCATGCAAAGCATTGATGAGAAGATACAGATCTTTCATGTCTAGCCTGATGTTTCTACTCTAGCCTGAAGTTGTCTGATGCTGACAGCTAATAGCTAACAGAAAACACAGAAAATGAGCTTGATGCTCTTAGCCTGCTCCAGTGAATGACATATTGATATGCAATATTTAATAATGAAATTGTAAGTTGATTTCAAAATCATGKATTCTGTTCACTAACAAAATAAAACTTTGCTCTCCAGGGAAGTTTTCCTAAAGAGCAATTTTAACTTTGTGCCAGAAGAGGAAAATTTTTCAKCACTAAATGTCAAAAATGTTTACTCCCTGTTGATGATCTTATTCCAGTTATCCATATTTTGTGATCAGCCTTCCTGGATTTCTGTTAGTCTTGTCTTCTTGTTCAATCTCACAAATCACTTTCACTTTTATTCACTTGAGTAAGAACATAACTCCCAGAAAAGGTAGTCTTCCCATTCCACAACAAAATTTACCCGAAAAAGGATAACTGCGTGTCGTGTTGATTAAAACTAGTCCTGAATATAGTCCGCAAGCTTAGGTAAAAGTAACTGTTTTTTTTAACTGGTTTGTTGGGTTGTTTTTTTGGGGGGCGTGGGGGGGTTTTCAATTATACCATAAACCAAAAGTAAAAACTATGGGGGGGTAGGGGGAAGGAAATCTATTCAAAACATGTTAATTATAGAATGGGACACCAAAACGTCTTGTTCCCCTTGAGAAGGAAGATTGTTATGTTGTAACAAGAACAACCATCGTTGGCCAGATGGGACATACCGGGGCTCACTTGCTCATGTTGGCTTCTCTCTCAGTATTTGTTTAACTTATCTGTCACACAGGTATATCAATGCTTAGCAGTCATGACACTTTATTTTATCCTTAAGCAGCAAGACAGAACACCTCAGGTTTTTCCATTTCCTCTATTTAAACCCTGTAGTAATTGGCAATCTAATCTCTTTTTTTGTTGTTGCTGCTGTTTTTTGGTTGCTTTTTTGTTGTTGTTTGTTTGTTTGTTTTTTTTTTTTGTGTGTAATCTCAGTTTTCCACTGAGGAGACTTGCCTATATGCTTCCAATTCTTGGAATTATTTGCTGGTTCTGTTGCACAGACCATTTCAAAGCATATCTTTAGACTACCTCAACTTACTAGGAAGTGACAAAAGAGAAAAACACTTCATATATGTTGCTTTAACAAACATGAATCCAAAAACTCTTAGCTGGTGATATTCCATTTTAACAGAGTAGGGTAAAACCTTTCTATCTGGTAGAAGAGTGCTTCTCACCATGATATTGTAAACTTTTAACTGAC
>NW_026623239.1:5403945-5428311 GCF_030028575.1 Malurus melanocephalus | reverse complement strand
AAAAAAAAAAAAACAAAAACCAAAAGAAACAGAAAGACAAAAAAGGTGAAAAAAAAATCCACAAAGAAACACCAAACATAAACCTGTCCCAACATAATTCATGTTACATCTAAGTAACAGAGGTTATTGTGGATCTTCCTGCCAAGCTGGAATGTAAGTATGTGACCCCATCAGTTTAACAGAGCTATGTTATCATTGCTTTCAGTCAAGAGGTGACGTAGTAGTAGATATTAAAAACATGCTCCTTTTTTGTGCAAAACAAAGATTCAAAGAATTTAGGTGTGATTTTTAGGTTCTTTTTTTTCAGTGATGCCTTTAAAAAGTGTTTGTGTAATGAGGAAGTATTTTTGGAAGAATATTCAGAATTTCTGTTTCTCTGTATTTTAAACACCTATGCAGAAATTTGCACTATCCTAGTTTAGTCCTGAAAACAGTCAGGAAATTCAGTCTGTAACTTCCATCTCTCTGCAGGTGATTAAATTCATTCTTTGGTCAAAGGGAAAAGACAGTCTTCAGAAAAGGCCATTTAAAATTAAATTAGTTACCTTTGCTTTGGGAAAGCCTATCTGATGATCAGGGAGGGAGACAGGGGATTCTGGACATCAAATTTAGCCAGCCAAGCTGCTTGCCCTAGTTGGAAGGGATAGCAATGTAACAAAATTCAAAGTTGTTTGGCATCCTGTAAATGTAAAGACTAAAGCAGAAGAGACAGAGCTTCTTTTCCTTCACAGAACTTTTAGGGGGATGATTAATTTTATTTATTTCCATGTGGTTATTCATCCACTTTACATTTGTGTTTTCTTTGTCTATTAGTTTCTATTTCCTTTTCCTGCAACCCAAAACGGGYTTACCTACCTTTAGTAGGTATTCCATTGTTTCAAAATCAATTATAAAGGGAGATAGCTTCTGAAAATTGAAGACCACAGCAACAGCTCTTTACCTTGTGAAGTGTCATTCCATTATTAAAGAGATAGGAAAAAACACCATGTGTTTTAATCAGAATTAAAAGTTCCTAAAGTTCAAAAATAAGTTGTTTGGTTTTGTAATGGAAATCTTGATCCATTTTCTTCTCTCTTTYCCATAAACTTCTTATGTGATATCTGGAGAGTACATTTTATAGTTATGACAAATGGTCCACATGGACTGACTGAATGTGAGATATTTATATAATATTATGAGGCTGCCCAGAGAAAAGTCCCTTCGCCATGCCTTCCACACAAAAAAGGCCTCAAAAAATGTATGCAAATCATTTCAACCCTCAAGCAAGATTAGGCATTACCTTAAAAGATAACCCTAATTTCGTTGTTGCTGGTTGTTTTTTTAAAATATGGGACTCTTTCTAGTGAAGAAACATTTGTACTCTTAATATATATATGGAGATATCAGCATAGACAATGAGGCAAAGTTGCACAGTTCAGTTCAAAGTTCAGTTCATTTTCTAAGCAAAATGGCAAGAATTTTGCAAACTCCTGTTCCCTTTCCTGAAAACCCAGCCTTTTTTTCCAGATGTTCGATTATGGAAAGAGATAAATACATTTTTCTAAAACCTGTCTACCAACCTCCTCTGTTTATAGGTGTTCTTTTATTAGTTTTATGCAAAGTCTGGAACTTCTAAATATCATATCTACCAACTACAGAAATCTCTCCCTCTTAGCTGGGAAAAAATGTCCCACAAACGCAAAATCTGTCAATTAACTCCCTCCTATTTTTCTTGTTGCATTTCCAACTCTCCTTTCTTCATTTCTCTCTAGAGATTCATAATGTGCCGTAACACCTGCTGGAGTGGTGACCCCAGTTTGAGCTCTCTCATAATGGTTCTCTGCTAGCAGATAAAGTGGTACCAGCCAACATCTCTGTCCCTCTCTCTGATTGCTTCTTGGTCATTGCCTTGGTCACTTGGTCCTGTCAGGGAGGACCACATCCACAGCAGCCCTCATGCCTGGGTGGCAAGACCTATTTGCACTTGTTATGGACCTTGACAGACCCATGGAGCTGAGAATAAAATCAATGTCTCTCTAGTACAGATGGTCAACTGGCTTAAGTGAATTAATGCTTTGAACATAGGCCAGATCTATTTTAATTATAAAAACCCTGTCATTCCAGGGTCTCTCTGTCATGAGCTGTTGCTCTGCTCAGGTAGTTCTTTTTAGTACATAAACCATGCAGTTAAATATCTGCCAACTTAAAATGCATTATTTAAATAACCTTAAAATCTTCTCTGCTTTAGCTTTTTCGACCTCTCTCAGAAAAACCTGTGCATAATTTCTATGGATTTATGGAGATATAAATGCCTAAAGTAATGTTTCAGCACTAACAAATGTGGTAGATGCGACTTAAAAACAAGCTGATCATGCACTGGAACAGCAAAGACTGGAGGATTAAGGCAGTCAGTGAAGATGAAAGTGTAGTCAAATCTGCAGAGGAAAAATAAGCTTGCAAGGAGATCCTAAACAAGTAGAACAAGCAGGAAATATTTAAAGACTGGTCTGCACCAGTGTGGGATTTTTTTAAATAACCAACAGGTACATAACTGTCGTGAACATGTAAGCTCCTCAGCTTTAGGTGTGCCTGGCTTGATTTCCCTAGAAGAGAAGTTCTATGACTCCTGTTGTCTTAAGGCATCGTTTAGTGCCCACATGCTAAGGAAAGTTTTTAATGAGTTCAGCAGGGAAGATTTCCCAGAGCAAGGAAAAAAATCCATGTGGAACTACAGCTTCCTCAGTTGTTTGCAGCTGGTGTGAGCGCAGCCCCTCACAAAGCACTTCTGCGATACTTGTTAAGCACACATACTTTTTTCCTATTTGAACAATGCCAAAAAGTGATAACTCAGACTCAGAATTGTGCTGACAGTCAGCTGTCACTCATTGTCCTTTATTCTGACAACCTCAGGCATTCAGCCATGGATTCATGAGTTTTCCCCTTTCTCTTTATTTTTAAAGGAGGTGGGGGATGGGTGAGTATATCAGAGGATTCAGCCCTGAATAGACTTTTGTTTTGCTCTTTCTTTTGCCTCCTGACTGTGTCAAATGCAGTGTGTCTCTCATGCACTTTCACTCTTTAGAGAGCCTTGACTGGCCTGGCTAGTTAGTATTCAGAAACAAGCCAAAGTGGATAAAATTCTCCTCTCTGGCTTGCTGAGACTGCAAATAAGTAATTAGACAAAAAACTCAGAATTTGGGGGATGGGGGAGGAGGGGAGGAAAGAAGACCTTTGCAGCCCGTATGTTTGACTGGAAGTTGCGAATATACTTTATAACTTTGAGAACCACGGAAGTGAGAAAATTMTTTACACTGTTAGGAATAGATGCTAGTTAATGCACTTGTACTGTATTTTCCTAAAGACTGATTTGTTGTATACCCTACTCTCTGAACTGTAGGATTTGCTGTTTAATATAATGCAAAAGAAGGGAATAAGTCTAGCTATGGAAATGGAAAATTCATTTTTTCCTCATAAGTAATTGAGATGTTTCAAAGACAGGCACACATGGCAGAACAGATTCCCACCCCTGTTTCAGTTTGCGCTTCTCTGTTTCTTTCATTTACAAATGCTTTTCCATGAGATCCATAGGCAATACTCTTTTCAACATTGACTTGCCTCTGCCCCTTTTTACCCAYCTAGTCACCTCTGAGTGTTTCATCCTCCACTCTTCTACTCAGTGCCTTTCTGCCATAACCACACCTTCCTAAAAAGTGTGCTCCCCCATYTTACAGGACTGCAGAGCCATCCCACTCCAAAATCCTTCCTGAGTCCCATGCTTTCTATAATACCTCCAAAAACTGATGATTTAGGGAGACATTGCCTGAGTGTTTGCGGCATGTAACTGATGATCTAAACATTTAATAATATATCRTGTAAAAATATTCTCTCACTAATATATCAGATGAGAGGTCATATCCGAATATATCACCTCATACCCATATATTGTTAATGTGTATATCTATATGTACACATATATGGATATGCATTAGTAGGGTATATTTTGTATCAATGTTATATCTATAGATAGATTAGATAGATAGAATAGATTAGATGGAGACAGTTTAATGTATATGAACAACCAGAAATAGATTCTATTTCTAGCTTAAGTTCAGTACCCCATCCTTCATATCCCTAGTTAAAAAGATTAAAAGCCCAAACAACATCAATTCTCCATTAAGAAAAGCATCCAAAAAAGTCATTATGGTTTCAACTCACATTCCACKTGTGCAAACCTGAATGGATTTATCCTGCCTTTTCTCTCCTTCAGGCTGCACTTGTCTCCAGCTTCCTTCCTGTTTCAGTTYTCTTTTTCAATTATTAAAAAGCTTTTTTTCTGGCTTTCAAGGGTCAACATTTCTCCAGTGCATCCAGACCCTAAGGATGTGACTTTTACTTCTTTATCTCTGTGGTTTGTTAGGTGTTACTGCCTTTCATGACCTCTAGAGTTTCAAACGAGTTCCATTCTTTCTTTTTTCATGTTCCTTTCCAGTAGGCTGCAGTTTTATGTGCTGACTGTGTTTTTATCCTTCATATGGCCTGTTGACAAGAAGGAGAACCAGTCTTCTCCATGCTATGTCACTCTGCTTGGTCTCAATGTCCTTCCTCCTTGGTGATGGGTCCCTGTGAGACACAGGAATGTTGATGGTCTACGACTCCAATAATGGCCACTTACAAAAGCAGAAGAGTGTTTTGCTGACAGTGTGAAAGGTCACAGCCCAGGTGCAGAGGGGTGCACACCCACCAACTGAGGCTGCAAGCTGGGTTTTGAGCCAGATAAGGGAAGAGGCCAATAAAGAAGCAGACCCCGCAGAGGTGGGATAATGCTTTTTATCACTCCARTGTCCTCCCTTACAGCTCAGTTTTAAGCACTCCCCGAGAGGACATTGGGACACTCAGGTCATTCATCCCTTCTGATGGGCATAACTGACTCAGGTGTRAAAACACCCCCACTGGAGAGGGACCAGGGCATTCACATATCAGTCTGCAGGCAGTCATCCCTTCTGATGGGGTGTAATTGGCTCACTACACTGACATGAGAGGCAGCTGTTGCGTCTTACCGGGAATCATAACCTATCACAGACCCCCAAAGCACCCCCCAATACATTTCTGAGGCCTTCCACAGGATTGGTGACTGCGCATGATCCACAGAGTTATGCCAGCAATGTAAAACTGCCCACCCAGGGGAGGTACCTGGGCATTGTTACTTTGCATGCTAACCATGTATTAACCCATTGAACATTGTGTTTCACAGGCTTTTCCCACCCACAACAGATTATGACTGTGACCACCACTATGACCATCACTTCAACCAATGGACATCAAAATTGCAACAATCAAGTCTTGTCACTGAGTCCATAGGTGGTGATATCTACTCTGATAATTTGCTTCTTTCTTACTTTTCCATAATACATATTCTCAAGTGTTATTGTTATGTTTTATAGTGTTGCTTTCCTATAATAACAATCAAAATAGTGACATAGCTCCTTTCCTTTTCAACCAAATTACTGTAAGATAAATCATATATATATTTATATATACATATATATATTTATGCACATATACACCTATGTGTGTATGTATATATATACAGGTCATTCTGTGTTGTTTCGCCCTTATCCACCCCAAGGATCTATTAATAAGAACCTGATTTGTCTTTGCCTTTARGGGCATATTTTAACATTTATTTTGGCCTCACAGGCAAGATGACTCTGAGCAGCAGTGAGGAAGTTTTCTGTGGGGATAACAGCCAGGATAGTGGACACAGGAGAACTTATTTTTTGGCCAAAGACRAAATCCCTTGCAGAAGATCGTTGCAATCACAGACATGCCTGATCTCAACTGCTCCCCACTGCTACTTTTTCTTCTCTCTGTGTGACCTGGACACATCAGACTTGGAAAGTTTTCTGGTGTAACCCAGACCTGTTGTAAAGTTTTCTCCTGAGAGGGTAGTGGAGAGAAAAACATTGATGTTCTGCGGGTTACTGAAAGATATTACTACAAGGGTAGTATTGGGATTGTTCCCTCCTGGTAAAACTAGATAACTATAATGATAACTCTTTCCCTCCTGGTRTGATGTGGGCTCATAACTATTGGCATTGGCTCATAACAGGCAGTAGAAGATAAAATTACAATTCATGCAAAAGACCATAAACTAAAACCTGGCAAAGGAAAGGCAGCTGTATGTGCCATTTCAGGTGCTGCCCTTAAAGCAGAATAAAAGGAGTGGTTAGTTATTCTGAAATCTGMGAGTGGAATTATAAGATTTTTAAAAGATTCCATTTCCTGGTCTTAYAAGGCCCAAATTTGTAGGCAGGGAAACATATCTTCCTAGACCAGGTAACTTCTTGTAGATTTCCTATAAAATGGCTTCTCTTCATGTGATAAAAGGTGTTGCCATCACCTATGAGTGTGTCCTGTGAGGGTTCATCTAATCTCACAGCCACAGCAAAGTGCTACAGAAGTTTACCTGCAGTGGAATAAAYACCCTTCTCTAGGAAAGGCCTCAGTTTTCACTTTCCAGACTACAGGAACAGAAAACCTGCTATTAAGAATCTTTGACTCATAAATAAATAAAATTATAAGCATAAAGAAGCACACACATCTGGATCTTTCTTGCTATTGGTTCTGTATGGGAACTGGAAACAACTTAACAGAAGATTTGTTGTCATCTTAGTTTTCCTGAAGACAATTTGATTGCAGATAGCAAGCTGATAAACACCACCCATATGCTAAAATGAAAAACTCATTTTGCCTTGATTGTTACGTATGACTGGACACTATATGTATGTGCAGTGTTTTTATATATGTAGTACTTTTACAATAAGGAATCATGGTATCCTTGATGGTAGCTGATACACTCTGAACTGTCTTCTAAAGGCAAGAAGACATTGAAATACAACAAAAAAAATTACATTGTAAATTAGAATTTTAAATTGTCAGAAAATGTTGATCTATGAGAGCCATCTCTCACAACTATTTTAAGCCAGACAGAATTTTTCTTAAAAAAACTGAATTGAAATGCAGACAGCCTCTATTCAGGTGAACAAGCTCAATGTTTCTTTCTCTATTAATATTAATTTTTCTATTAATATTATTTCTATTATTTATTTTTTCTATTAGTATTAATAAAAATCCTTATTTTATAGGAAAAGGATATATTAAAGGATATATTTTCAAGATGCATTGTTTAAATGTTATTATTACCTTTAATTGCTTACAGAATCACAGAATCATAGAATATTCTGAGTAAGGAGGAATCCACAAGCTTTTTTGAGTCCAGCTCTTAAATGAATGTCCATACACTGTCATAAGGAATTAAATAATTGCATCTTTATTTATAGTTCTTGTTGTGTCTCTTTTATATATACATATTTTTCCAAGAATTTAGGATTATTCATCTATTTACAAGATAAAGATGTAATCTGCAAAATTTCTAAAAAGTTATTCATATTCATATGGTTTCTATTTGTTTAATAATATTGGATTGAGAAAACTGTTCATGTCATGCCCAGTTTTAGAGTGGGATTGGCACAGACATGGTTCTTYACATACGTGAAATACAATTGATATCAATCATATTTTGCAGAGGCCCAGCAGATTTGTTTGGGCAGTACAATCTAGATCTTAAAGATCAATTAAAATACACAAGATAATCACATGGGCTTATGAAAAGTAAAACAGAAATCAGCAGGTACWACTCCAACAATGTCGTATTGCTTTTAAGTACTGTACCTTAAAATTTCCTTACAAATAGAAACAATGGAATTTTTTGCAGACACAGAAATATATAAACTCCAGTGGAGAGGAAGTCCAGCCATTGCAGCTTCTGTAATTTTTGACATCTCATGATCTCTATTTCTTAAAAAGAGGAGAATATATAATAAATTTGGTGCCATAAGTCAAAAAGGGAAAAAGTGTGGTTTACATGTTAGAAAGAAATCCAAAGCATATATAGGAACTTAAGGCTACTCTTACCATCTGTTTAAACGGTGTACATGGATGCCATTACTATAGGTGTAAACCTTCAGAAATAATGTCTGTGAGAAAAACATATGTTACTTTATCTGTAGTTCACTTTACAAGCCATCTTTGTTACTTTGCTTCTATTTTCAGATTCTTCATACTGTACCAAAAKCCATACCTATGGAATGGATTTCTCTTGATCTCACTAGGTATTGTAATACCAAATGGAATTTTTGCAATTATGTAAATATTTTCTAACATATTGCTATTTCTTTAAAAGGAATCTGAATTTTTCTTGGTTCTGAATAATAATATTATAAAATCCATTCAATGAAATTGTGAAAGTAAGYGTCTAAATAACTTTCTTTTCTTTGTAAGGACATTCTACAGTAGGCGATTAAAGTATTTCAGGTATTTCAGAATCATGTAAACTATCCTAAAAAAGCACTGGGAATATGAAGAAGTGACTATAGTTCATTATTTTTTGCAATGAACTGACATGAAAGACTATATTTTAAAGTGTCCAGTGATTTAATTCTCTTTGCTTCCTAAATATCAATGGTTCCATTCCAAGGATGTTTTGCCCAGCCAGTGTAGCATTAATTCTTTGATAATCAATGGCTTGATTTTTGGTCAAAAATAAAATAGGGTTTGGAAACTTTTTCTTCTGGTCTGTCTTTTTCTGGTAGTAAACAGTAGTAAACAGTTTCAGCTGTTCTGTTTTAAAATCTGTTSGGTTTTATGAATAACTCCTAAAGTTTCACCAGAATTTGCTGTTACTGTAATTCCTCCAGGGACAAGTGCTAAAGTAACTAGGAAAAATTCCTAAACTCCCAAGACACTTTAATGCTCAAAATTGCAATGTGTCACCTCTCCTAGCATGGATTAATACCTAAAGCCCCGGTTTGGCAAGGCATACATGCAAGGCACACATGATGCTAAGCCTGAACGGTAGTCTCACTGACTTTGATGGGTTTACACATGCACTTAAAATTATTTCTTACTTAAGTGCCTTGTTGCTTGGGGACATAAAATGCTGCTTCAGATAAAAGAAAGAGGTATAAACTGATCCACATATACACAGAATTCACTCTACAATTTCAAACATTAATTTAACCTTATTTCAAAATCAAACTCAAGAGCTGCAAAGGAGCTTGGAGCAACCTGGAGGGATGGGTGGGATTTGAGAATACTTCAGCTGCTGTTAACTTCCACTGCATTGGTTAAAGACCATGGCAAATATAACACTGTGCAGTTGCCAGATAAAAGAAAGAGTGTAATGAACGTGTATTTTTTTCTTTTCAAAGTCATATTGCTTATCCTGGAAGGATACGAAATTCTTTCTCTTTTGCATGGCATATCTGTGACATTTTTGTGATTCTGATGCAATGCTGACACATGCTGGAAATGACAGACAGCAATAGTGTAATAAAAGAGTTAAATCAAAACCAAAGCACAGATGTATTTCTCGTTGTTTTGAAAGCACTGACCTAAGCACCTCTCCATGATTTTATTAGTAAAGTTTAAAAATATTTGGAGATGACTAGTGCTCTCTTGAAGTAGTCTAAAAGAGCTGACTTGTCATCAAGTGTGTTTGAGATGCTTTTATATGGAGCTATATGGAGTTTCATTGCTGTTTCTGAAAGAGGAATTTTCTTAGGCCTTTGTCCACAACTGCCGAGAGGTTATTGAATGTCAGGTGTCAGGATCCAAAACAGCCTGTCATAGGTGCCAAAACAGCAYAGTGCTGGGGGGAGAAAAAGGAAGGAGAAAAGAAAGAGAAGAAAGAGAAACAGCTAGAGATTAAAAAAAACAAAAGCTGTATATGCAAAAGTTATTTAAGCAGCCCTTCTATGCTATCCCTGAAGGTCAGCATGTCACTGGACTAATACATGCTGTGTAGGCACTGCCAGGAAGTCTTTCCACAAAAAGTTAAAATGAAAAWTTATAAAAGCTATTTTTAGAATTATTTTCAGATTCAATCAAGAGTTTTGATCCAGGGTTTGAATCTAGTGTGAATTTTTTTCCACTGATTAAGTGGCTYTCATGCTCCTCACTTCTTTTAAGGATTAAAAGACATCAAGGTACCTCATTGAGCTAACAGTCTCTGCCCCACAGATCTTACAGTGTAATCTTCATGTCTCTGATCTCTAATTCCTGCAGTTTGTCCAGGTATTCCCATAACAAGGGGCAGAGCTGAGTAAGCAGTGTATATACGAACCCAAAGGCCGTAAATAAAAAGGTTTTGCACACTTTCTTCCTGCTCCCCAGAATAAAATGGGACACTTTCATCTTTGCTATTGCTTAGAAGAAGCTGACATGTTGCTTTTTTTCTTAACATCTGCCTCTATGTGCTCTAACATCAAACAATCAATGATCCCAACAAAATATCCTTGTGTCATACTCATACCATAGCACAATCCATTTCAGACCATATGCAACTGGGCAGAGAGCTATTCAATGGGGCACTACAGTTCTGTCAGTGAGGGCTGTTATGCAATAATTGAACACATATGTTGCCCCTGCACTAACACCGGGGTTGTAGAAGCAGAAAGGAGATGTCCTTTTGCTGCTGATTGGGACTGATCTCCCCACAATGGAGCTGCAGTAGGATTCAGAGGGGTCTTGAGCACTGGGTCTGCACTATGATWTACTTTGGACATTATTATATGTTTTTTTAATATGTTTGGGTGTATGCAATTAATAATTGTCCTGCAGTACATTGTCCTCTTCCACCAGCTACAGCCTGAATTCCCTGATATAATCTCCTTAAAAGTTTGAAACCCCCCAGTGACAGGAATATTAATGCGCCGACACTGTCATATCTATTTCAGCTCATACATATGCAATTTCTTTGTTTTCAGAGATTTATGTCAGACTTTGCTGAAGTGAGGTATTCTACCATTTTAGATAATAGCATGCCAAAGTGATATTATCAGGCACATTCAGCACTCATTCAAGCAAATGGGAAGGAGCATCCATTCCTTCATAGCTTAAACAGAGAGAAACTGTTATTTATCCTTATTTGATGAAGAAATCTTTCAGGGAGAAAGAGTGTACTTTTAGAAGATTATGGTCATCCTGTGGATTATCTTTTAATTAAGAATGGATGATTTGTGCCCACTCTGCTGTAGCAAATGTCTTGCTGCTAATGAAGTTTAAACAGACTTACTTTATTTAATTACAGCTAATCACTAGGGTAAAATGTGGAATTGTCTTTGATCCATATGTAGAATGGTAATCCTTGTGGCAGATAGCATCTCATATTCCCTCAAATTCTTTTCAGTTTCTCCAGGAGGTCTCATCTTAACTAAGGGTTAATTGAGATAGCTGGACTGGTGTGATTGATGTATTTTTGCTCAGGGATGCCATCCTGCCTTTCCAAGGACTCTCTCTCCTCTCTTTCCCCCGCACCCCCCGCCCCTTCTCTCCCCCTCTCTCCCTGTGCAGTCACCTTCAGGCCATGTAATGTAGTAGATGCCTGCTTGTTTGACATGAGGGACCTGAGGGGGCCAAGGTCCTGCTGGATCAGTGAGTGGAAGAACAGAAACTGCTGGAGGGAGAGCAGAGGTTAGGAGAGGGCAGCAGAGACCAATGTAAAGCAGAAGAGGGCACTAGTAAACTGACCTATTTCAACTACAACTCTACACTCTGAGYAGAAAAAAAAACCCAATTGATTGAATATTGAAAGCAGTACGCTTGGTGAGACCGTAACACCAAGGATATTTTATTTCATCTTATCGTTTTGTTGTATTTCCACTTTTTATTTAGTTAATTTAAAATTAATTTAGCTTTTTTTTTTTTTTTTTTTTTTATTTAAAAAAAAAGTGATCTTCATTTCAAGGAATGTTACTAAAGCCTTTGACTTCCAGATTTTTTAAAATTAGGCCCGTGCAAATGAAAGGTCAGCAAAAGAATGTGGGAATTTGTATTTGCTATAGAGAAATTGTGTTCTTGTAAAATTGCCTGGTGTTCACAGCCCTTTCAAAATAATTTTCCTTACCTCTCCATTCCCAGAACTTTCTGAGGCTGGCAAAAACTGCAGGAAGAGCCATTGATGGAAATCATGCTCAGTAGATAAAATCGGTCTCAAGGACTAAAGTTTGTACAACTGATTTCTTACTGTGTTTTTTACCTTACAAGAAATGTTGACTTAAAACTACCAGACTTAATTTTGTCTTCTAAACTCAGTTTGTCACTTTGTCTTTCTATTTTATAATTATTTATTCTTTTTTTAATGGTAAAATAAGTTAACAGTGCATGATCATATTCTGATTTCTTGTTACCTTCTGTTAAAAGAGAATAATGTTGTTTATTTCATTCTTTGAAAACAGGATGTCTAGGCTTTTCTTTTCTTTGTGTTTGTTTGTTTGCTTGTTTGTTTCAAAGACTAATTTGAAATGGAAACATTTATCTATCAGTCTGCTGAGAAATATTAGCAACTTTAATTAACTCAGTGAAAAAGTTGTTTGCTTTTATTTACAGGAACTSTTAACTTACACGCTGGCAAGAGAGGCTGAAGACACAGAATATCTCTTTTGTGCAAAATTTAAATAATTAAAATAGAATAGGTTGCAATTAGTTTCCACAATAATGTGTAAAACATCTGCAGTTTTGTCTCTCCATTGGGATCCATATCTGTGCTGAAGTCACATCCTGATAACATCTGCATGTTAGTGATAGCTTGTGCTTTAGTCTTTATGGTCTGCTGATGAGAGATTCTTCAAGAGCCTCTCAGTCATCAGAACCACTGTTGAAAATTTTGCTTGTGACATCCTGAAGGTGGCTTAATTTACATTTGCTATATGTCATAATGCATGAAGAAACTCTTAGTTAAACTGTTTAACATCCTGGCCCTTTTTCACTTTGCTTCTTTGGAGCTGATTTTTTCCCTGCCTTTCACATGAAACTGGCTTTCACTTTTTCCAGAGACTACATTTCCAAACTAAATTTACAGTGGTGAGACTTATTTTGTTCTGCATTACTTCAGCRCCACAGATGAAACTAAAAATCATTTTAAAAGTTTGCAAGGAGGAACTGCATCTTCATTCCTGCTTGCATGGCAACAACAGCTGCATCCGCATGAAAAGGCCATCTTGTTAAACATCATGTAACACTGATTGTACTGAGTATTTTAAAGGTCAGGTATTGACAGGCACTGAGCTGTTTATGTTTCCCAAGTTGCCCAAATTACATACAACCTGAGTAAATAGTCAATAAACAAGGGCATTAACATATGCAGAAAAAGTGTTTATTTTACATTTCCAAGACAATTGGCAATCTCCTGTTTGTCATCCAAATGCAGAAGCCAGATCATGGGTTCTTCGATGAATAAGCACAACAAGAAAGAGGTATGGGTCTTAGAGACCTCAGACCTGTCTGAGAAATTTCAGGTAGGCTGTCTGACAAAAAAGAACAGATTGGATTTTTCTCTGTGGCTTTGTACAAGTAAAGAATTTTAAAGAAAAAAGATACTTGTATTGCCCCTCATGCAATGCAATATATAGCTGTGTCATATATTTATCCAGAAGGTATTCAAAGGATCAGTGAGGATCCAATTAAGCCTTAAATTAAAATATTGATGATTTATATTGCTTATCTACTCTCATTGCTGGTGTGGAAATTAATAATCCTTCTTACTTGTGTGCACTTTTTCTCACTCTGTGAACAAAATTTCTAACTGTATCGCAACTTCGCAATCCATTGTGGGAAGCATGCATAGACCTGTCAAATAAATGAGGCTTTGGGAGCTCCCTTGCAGCATAGTATAAAGGACAAAAGAGATTTCAAAAGAAATTTTAAAATATTAATAAATAAGACAAAATATTGGAGATTCATTCAATTTCATTCCCAAACTGCAGGCTTTTGTGCAGGTACATTAGTCTGCCTGCTGCCTTACGTCACAGTAATTACTTCTGGCTGCTGAAGGAGCAGCTTGACTGTTCTCCCAGGCAGCAGCAGGAGAAGGTGGGACTGCAGCCAGACAGAGAGGGACACTTCAACTACAAGGAAACGAATGAGGCAAAGCTGGTAAATGCCCCTTACATCCTCTACACGAAGCCTCCATGCAAACAATATTTTTATAGCAGCAACTTGCTTCCAGAAGACGATAATTCACTGACTATCATTTCTTTGCAGCAGAATGATTTTTACAGGCTCCAGCTGACATTGGTTAGTCTTGGTGTCGCACAGATCAGAAGATACAGTTTTTTGCACCAGAAGGTCTTCTGTAAAAATAAACTGTGACAGAATCTAAGTACTAACACATCTTATAGCTAGAGAAATGAGTTCAGACAGACTCTCCCATTTAATAAAGGTTTAACTCTGGGCTTAACTTTCATGGGACCACTCCAGGGTTTTAAATTAAACACCAATTTAAGTGCATTGCTGGATCAAAACCAAAATCACAAAATAAGTCTGTAGCAGTTCCAGGACTTGAAATGTGAATCTCTGGTTCCCAGTCCAATGCTTTAACTCACAAAAACATCCTTCTTCAATTTAAGTCTTAATCTGATGAGTGAGTTTTCAATAAGCAAGAAATTTTCTAAAGATTTAGAAATTTGTGTGGATTCATGACATCTGAAGCTTTACTGAACCCGCTAGAATTTTTTTTAGAATAGAGGGGGAAATTAAGCTAGTATTTTRCAATTAATCTCTCTCTCTCTGCAGGGATACAAAAATAAAAAAAGAGAAGGACTGCAGATTAATTCAACTTCYAGAAAAGCTTGTCATAGGTCTGAATATTTTATCATTTTGTTCATTTTTCTTTCCAACAGGTGGATAAGCAGGATAACATGACTTAGTGGTGCTTTGTGAACATCAATTTATTTTAAGACAATCATAAAATGTTTCAAGATAAGAAAACAATATTTCAGCCTGCTTCACTGAGCACAATAAAGACCAAAACCTTCCTCTGTACCACCAACACAGCCCAGTATTCACTGATGGGTGGTTCTGTATCAAGAATCTCTTTGGTGGTTAGAAACCTAAACTCACCAAAGAGAGTCTTGGTGTGTTTAGGTTTCTAACACACCAAATATACTCAAGAAACAGATTGAAATTATCATGGTTTTCTTTTTTTTTTTTTTTTTTTTTTTTTTTTTTTTTTTTTTTTTTTTTTTTTTTTTTTTTTTTTTTTTTTTTTTTTTGGTCCTCCTGGCTTCTGCAAAGCTATAGGCATGGTCTTTGTATAGATCAGTTTGAGAACTAATTCTGCTCTGTGAAATGACTTCTCTTATATCACATTTGTGTGATCAGTACATCCTCAGAAAYTCAGATGCTCAGTATCATAACAGTCAAAGTAGGGTGGTTTCTCTCAGGTGCAAAATTGGAAAGCAGACAGAGGTAGAAAGGCAGCAGAGGTAGAAAGGCAAAGGGGAAAGTCAAATAAACTGGAAATTAATTGGTTACCTCTGATTACTGGTCCATTTTTAATGAATGCCAGACTGATTCAAGGTTAGAGAGAAAGGAGTGGGCACAAAAGAGAGCTGAAAGTTGAGGCAAGGTCAAAGTAGGAAATCCAGGCTCTTGGGGTGCTTCTGTATAATATGTCATTTCAAGTGCTACTTCAGACAACAAGCTCTGAAACAGCTAATGTCCAATGAATGTCACCTTTTATTTAGTTTTATTGTAAACTGAGTAATTGTCCCAGTTTGGTGGGGATTGATGCCATGAAGAATAATGAAGCTGGTCATTTTGAAAGTTCACAATTTTCATTACCATAATTGCCTTTCAATTTTGTGGCCAGTGATACATATCCCCACGTTATTGTATAAGTGTACTCTTCCATTGTTGTTTCTAGTGGTCTGGGAACAGATGGCCTCTTACAGAAGATATATTATGAACACCAGAAAAAGAAATGAGTCTCCTAAAGAACATTCAGTCTAATACTAAAGTAATTACAGAACCAATGTAGGCAAGAACTTTTAGATTGATATTATTCTACATAGACTTTAGGATATTATCTAATGGGTAAAGCTTGGAATTTGGTCAAGAAAAAAAAAGAGCAATGTATAACAGATACAGCTTGGTATCTCACATTTAAGCATAAGTGGCAGCATGAATCAGCAAACAAAATGAAGAGGAATTCTCAGTCTGGGAGAGAGATTTTGCCAGGAGCATGTCAGGAAAGAAATTCAGGACAAAGGGAGATGTGCTGTGAGACTTGAGACAAATATAAAAAAATCTTGCATTTGTGCAAAATAACAGGAATTGGGAATCTAACTAGTCAGAGATTGGTATCCACACAAGCCTRATGTGACGATGTGTTTGAAAGCATTGCACACATTCTTACTACAAGATTRTGTTTTGATAGAACAAGGGATAATGGTTTTAAACTGAAAGAGGGCCAGTTTAGATTTGATATTAGRAAGGAATTGTTTACTGTGAGGGTGGTGATGCACTGGCAAAGATTGTCCAGATATTGTGACTACCCCATCCCTAAAAATGTTCAAGGCCAGGCCACAATGGGGCATAAAGATACCTGCTCTAGGTTCAGAAGCTGTCCCTGCCATGGCTGGCAGGTTGGAATTAGATAATATTAAAGGTCCCTTCAAACCCCAACCATTCTACGACTCTATAAGCATAATGTAAACAGCAGGAAAACAGGATATTTTTCCATTTATTTTCAGTGAAATTTTTCCATTCCTGTCTTCTTGTGGGATTTTCTTTTGTCTTCTATTTCAATACAKGGCACTTTATTTCCTTTTCTATTTGTATAGCCAGAAGACACTCCTTTGWCATAAGACCTTTCACTGCGAGACAATGGTGAAGCCTCTGAAATTCAATTATATAATTTCTTCRCTGTTATCTCATTTGTTTGGCAAGTGTTTCTTGGCCTGCATTTAGAACTGGGTGAAGTACATTAGATGTAGAATCTGGTGAGTAGAACTCCCAGTACACCCAGGAGTGAGGATTCTGGTAATCCCTGGAGCTCTGCAAACCTGCTCATTCCAAAAGCCTGATTAAAACCTACATTGCTCTGTTTGGGTTGGGCTTGGATTTTTGGTTCATTGGTCGGGCTTTTTTTGGCTGTAGCATTTCTGCTGCCTTTTTTTTTTTTTTTTTTTTTTTTTTTTTTTTTTTTTTTTTTTTTTTTTTTTTTTTTTTTTTTTTTTTTTCTGATTAAATTTAATTTCTGATGTAACTTTGAGTGTCTCTAGCACTTTGTTTTCTATGCAACTTTTCTATGCAACTTTCTATGCAACTTTCTATGCAGCAGAATCATCATGGAAAGAGGTGTCATACAAGGCCCAGGGTAATAAATCCAGTTCGTGTTTCTGAATGTAACGGTGGAGGGACATGTGTGCAGCTGCAGTTTGGGAAAGTGTGCAAGTGGTGGCAAATTTAGCCATCACACTRCCCATATGGCTGACACAGGAGCACCAGGGAATGAAGGTCATGAGCAAAGTCATGCTCTGCTGTGCCTTTGTTTATAAACTTCCTGGGCTTACAATACATGAGCATACAACTTCTGAGGTGCTGCAGCCCAGGGTGTCAGGGAAATACCAGTTTCATTAGAATTCTTGAACCCTGTCATGTTCCACTTCAGAAGTAGTGGCCAGTTCATTTAAAACAAAGAAGCTTTGACCATTTTTCCCTTTCAAACTCAAAAACACATGAAGATAAGTGACTGATTTCCAGCTTCAAAACAAGTTCTAAGAAACAATTTTTTCCCAAGTACAATTTGTGTACTTTTTCTTCTTTCCCTCTTTGAGATCTCTTCACTCCTCCCTGCCTTTTGCATAAATATCTCATACCCTTCTTGTCGAGGTCAACGTATTTATTACTTATATTCACTAAGTAGTTCTTTTTTATTTTTAKTTTTCTTTCTTTTTTCCTTCCTTCCTTTCTTCCTTTATATCTGTGTTGTTTATAACCATGACCCTTCATCCTCCAAGTTTTAAAACAGCTTGGCTTTCAGCAGCTAAATCTGACAAGGTCAGCATTTTTCTGTTTATTCTGAGAATACTATTTACCCTCTGGGGTTTTTAAAAGCAGTTCTATAAAACATCACTTGGAAAAAGTTTGTAGCATTCAACGACGTCCATAAACCTAGTGCTCAGCATAAAGTAACTGTTAATTCTTACTGCAGAACTCAGAACAATTAAGATTGATTTTCCTCCTCCCTGCAAAACACACCTGCACAAAATGCATTTTCCAAGAACATTGATAAGTATTTCAGTCTAAATACAGCAGCAACCTACTAGTAGTTTGCATAATCTTTTGCATCATTGTCAAATATAATGAAATTAGACATACTGTATGAACAATTAGTTCCTAGGATAACCTTATTTTTACATAACTGTAACAGAGGTGTATTTATTCCTTTGGGGAATTTTATTGGAAATAAATGATCGTTGTGTCAGCTTTCTGTCAAAATAGCAAACAATCCTGTAATCTTCAGAAAGTCAGAACATGACAGAACCAATGATACAAAAACAATGTGTTCTTGGGCTAATACCCAGACTCTTTGTAAGTGATGTTAAATTTACATTCATTTAAAACAAGCTAATTTAAGCAACCTCAGAATATTTTCAAGAAGAAGGTGCTCCCACGACCATGTTAGAAATTACCCTGCTCTTAATACCTGATGGAGATTGCAGAAAATTGCAGATTTTCCCTCTGCAATTTCCTTTTTCCTTCCCTTTCCCTTCCTTTTCTCTTTCCTCCAGCTCTCTATTCATTGAAAACCAATGGGAATGAAGCTCTGCAGTATAAGCAGAAAGTGGGGATGCAAAGAATGACAGAAAAACATCTGCAGCAAAAACGGAGGATTTTTGTGAGCGAGTAAAAAATGTTGCTCTTTGGGAGTTTGCTTTATGGGCCTTCTGTATGCCATTTAGAGAAACACAGAACAGAAACGTGCCAGCAGCCATCAGGTCACCAGGATACAGAAAATTTCTTGGCAGAGCATCCTGCAAAAAAAAAAAAAAAAAGGAGAGGGATGGACAGACAGACAGAGAGAGACATACAAGCTCAAAAAATCTTCACAAAACCTCACTGTATAAATAAGGTTCAGACTTCAAAATCAGTTGTCTCTGGAGAAAATAGTTTCTGAAATATTACAGTGAACTTAGGAGTTTTACCCAATTCAGTTCTACTCAGTTCCTCCACTGAGAATGTCCCACAGGAGACAGATATGTCCTTCACTGCAAGAGCACAGTGCTCATCTTTCATTTGCCYCTCTGTGCTTTCTACAGGGAGTGGAGATCAGCAAATGTAAACATTTGAAGAAGTTCCCTGAATTTTCCATGCTTGTTCTCAGCCAAAAGGTAAATTCTTCTGGAAAGTTTGGTATGATTCTCTTTTTCCAATACTCAAATGGTCAGGCACATAATAAAATGTTTTTCATATTTTAAGATTTTTTTCCCAGGCCGTTTTATTTTTGGGCTTAGATAATGTAAAAACTGGATTATTTTAGAAGAGATTTCTTTCTGGAAGGAATGCTTTGTTCAGCYTGGAAAGAGGTGGACAACAGAGAAAGGAAGCTGACCCCAAGCAAAAATACTTCAGAGAAAATACTAAGAATATATAATTTTCCTTGCTGAATTTCAGATTGCACCGAATTTATGTGTGATTGTGTATGAGTATTTAAAATATGYTGAAAGGAAGGAAAAGATGAGGGTAATATTTTGCAAACACACTTCTACTAGTGGTTTGCTTTGAGTTTTTGATAAACATTTGCTCTCTACATGTAAGGGTACTTTTTCATAGTGCTGTGAGGAACAATTAGGTATCTACACAAGATGTTTTCAAAGTCCATTATTTTAATCACCATCATGATTCATGGACAAAAGTAGTTACATGTTTGGTTGGCAAWTAATATTAAACCAATTTTTGTTGCAAAAGCAAAGAAACTCCCCTTGGTAATAAGTGCTAATCCAAAGTCAGGATGAGATAACGAGCACAATTTGAGTATGTTCAAGTGAATGGCTTGGTCTGACATACTGCATATCAAAAAAATCTGATATAACTGTAATAAGCCCAATTGAAAAGTTTCACAGACCCTTTCCTCTAGTGGAGAAAATCTTACAGTAATGAACAAGCAAATGTTGCATACAAGACAGAGAAATAAAATATAATGGCTGTAAAAGATGAATTTTATTTTAAGGGAAACCAAGTTTTCTTCATGAAAATTTCATATCTGGAATGTTGCCATAACAAAATTTTATTTCTTCATGGTATTTCTTGAGCACATTGTACTTTTTAAATATTTTATACAAAAACATGGTCTAGACATGTACATGTACTAGCAGAATGAAATCATCAATAATCACTATCTAAAATGAATTACATTCCAAAAGCACAGGCAAATGCTTTATCTTTTTTTTTTTCATGGGACTGATCTCTATCAGATTGATTTATGTAGCAGCCAATCATGTTTCAGTAAACTCTCGCATGCACATGCATCTTTAAATGATGATAAGCCATGATTTTCAATTTATTTGTACACCAGAAAGCAAAAAAAATTTAAAAGAAAACTACACCCCAATATGCAACAGTGGTAGTGTGCTTCCCCAACAGAAAAGCATGCAGAAAAGCTAACTTCTCCCATTGTTCCTTAACTTCCATGTCACATGCATGGCCAAATTAACATAATGGGATACAAAAACACATATTGGGAGGGGAGGGTTAAAAAATGTATGCTATGCTATGACAGATGATAAACAAGCTTATTTTTTTGCTTGCATGTTTACATTGTTTGCTTTGGTAGAATGTGGGGTTGTTTTTACATTACATTATTTCCTTTGATAGTAGATGCTTTTGTTAGTAGTGGGAGTGATTGGCAGCTTCAAGTTGTTCTATTTAATTGCCTTTCCACTTTGCAAAAATCTATGTTTAGAAGACGCTGTTTCACAAATAAATCAAGTGTGTAGATGTGTCTCTGTGTGTGTGTGTGCATGGGCAAGAGAGACAACTGGAGAAAGAAAKAAATTTTTCAATCAGATGAGCTACCCATTCTGTTATGGTTTTTTTCCCATGTTTCTTTTGAGTGTGCATTGGTTTGTTTCTATCTGTTTCCCAGGCCTACTCCAAAGAAACCTGATGTTAGTTTCAATTAGTACTACTTTTGGTACCCTGAAGGGTAGTAGGGAAGGGAAGTAGGGGATATGATGGGAAAAGTGAAAAAGAAAACAGGGCTAGAATGCATTTAAAGAGCATCTCTTTTTTGCATAAAAAGAAAATAAAGATACACATAGAGGGAGGRAAAAAAGGTTGTCTCGATTTTATTTTTCTGTGCTTTATCCTTTGGACTAGTTCTTAGAGGATATTTTTCAGATTTTATTCCAAGTCCTAATTAAATTGTTTTATCTCCCTCTTATTTCAGACCACAGTATATGGATCCTTTGGAGAGTTTATTTTTGGTTTGTATTTTACTGGCAAAGAGGAGTAAATTCTGTTTAATGTATTTAAGTAAGAGTTTGGAAGTAAGAGAAGCAGTGTCTACAGCACAAGAACAACTGCTGGCCAAGCCTGTAAAGAGTCGCTGAAAACAAGCAGTTTGAAAACTCTGTGTCAAGTGACACCTTCACATTTCAAATTAGCCAAGATAACTCTGAATTTACTATTCATTTTATTTCCTGAAATTAAAACAGGATGTTCAAAAGGTGTTTATCTCAGTAGTGACACTATTTTTCYTTGATTAGCAAACCTGAACAGTTTTAGGAATTTCATGAGCAGTTTTAGGGGTCTCATGAATWAATAAGCATATGATTTAAATGGAAACATTTCAGAAATGGTGCATAAAAATGTCTTTTTCTTCACACACAAGTACAAACATTCTGTGCAATGAGGTGCAATGGTAAGATGGAAGCAGTGTTTGTTCATGTTTTGAATTGTTTCCAACTATTGCATAGGAAATGTCCAAGACCTTTAAGGACCCAGGGATTTCAGAAGATGTTGTTTCCCCATCTTAGATTAAATTGGGCAGGATATTAATTATTTATGTTAATAGTCAGCAGCTCACCTTTTTTTTTAACACCTTTATTAAAGCAGGTCTTTTTTTTTTAAAGTAAATCCTTTCCCTCTAGTTTTTTTCCACAAAAAGAAGTGCATCAGGATAGAAAAACTCACTAGAATATCATTCAGTTAATTGCTTAATAACTGTGTATTTTCATTTAAAGTTTTGTGTTAATTTGGGATTATGTGCATGTTTTATGTTCATGTGTGTTTACCATGTATGCGCCGACAGTGGACACGATCATGTACTCTTTAGTTACAAAGGCTTGTATAGTGCATTTCTATTTTATTTGTTTTACCACCTGAAGGAAATTAATTATTAAAGCACAAAGAGGAAAGATGGAATATGGAATAAATATGTTAACAAAAATCAGGAACTGAAAAATATTTCAGGGTTGACATAGTATTATTTTTTCCCTGTGACTATTAGAATCCGTATTTAATAAATTATATCATACATGGAAAAATAATGAAGCAGAAGCTGATCAATGCAATTGTGCACATATACAGAATCTAACTTGTGCCAGTTCAGAAATTTACTCTGGAAAAACAATGCACAGAAATGAGTACTCATTTTTTCAAAACACATCAACATGCCTAAGCAATTCTGACAGATTTAGGGTATTTTCCTTCTCATCACCCCTCAACCACCTTCCAGACTCAATAGACAAATGAGGTGAGGTGAAAGCCAATGACATAACAGAACATAAATAGCATGCATAATATGTTGCATTAGTGTTCTCTGCATGACATTAGAAAGCTATAGATGTGTATTGGACAAAGAAATAAACAACAAATATGTTTTTCCCCATGGTGAAACAGCAGAGTAAAAACATAAACTTCTCATACAAATATTATCACCACAATGGTTTCTTGCCATCCAGCTGGATAACCGAAAATATTTTGATCTATGTGACTCCTGTGGCCTTGATCCAAGGCCTATTGAAGCCAATTAAGAATCTCTATCATTTTKAGTTAAGTTGGACCAAGCCCATTAAGAGATTTTGCCCTGGAGGAGTAAATGGAGGATTTTTAAGGGCCACCCTCACATGTCACTTCAATTTATCACAAAGGAAAAATACTTCCTTTCATTAACACTGTGTAAGTCCTTTTCCAGTAAGTGCTGTATGTTTCAAAGCCTTTTCCTTAGCTCTCTGCTGATCCTTTATACCAAAGATGACTGCAAATATATTRTAATATTACTTCTCAAAATAGTTCTTAGGAAGTCAGCATTTCCAGAAGTCATTCACATAATTTTTCCCTGCTCAGTGCTCATGTGGGTAGTTTATGAATGATGACAGGTAAATTAAAATCTATCCTAYCTGAATGGACTAAAAGACTGGCAAAACTCAGGAAACTGTAAGATAAATAGAAGTGACAGTTATAGTCACCTTTCACATGAAAAAAAAAAAACAAACCTGTAAACTATTTCCTGTTGTGTCCCATTTCTCAGGTAGAATATACTGAAAGGAGCAGGAGTGCATTAGGGAGTTAAAACAATTATTCATTTCTTTCATAGATGTACAAATATAACATTGAGCATGGAATTTTTCCCATAATTAATTTAGCCTCATAACTTCGGAATTTTTGATTGAATATAGTTCCCCAAGCAGACAAAACTCAACATGAATGTGCATAATAAACACAATGTCTTTGATTTTAAAAAAAACAAAACAACATTGCCTATATGCAGTTCCACAAACATATTTTTATGAATGTGTTTTCCATGTTTTATCTCACTGCATGCAAAACAGCTGTTCCAGATAAAATTGATACTAGTATGAGTTAGTAGCAAAAATAGGTATTGCCTTCTTATCCAGAATAAGTCAGTCTCTGGTTCTTGCAGTGGTCTGCATTGCTGTTGTCTCTGAGGGTGTCTGCTCTGACCCATATGATGCAGAGGGAATTGGCTGATGAAGTTTCCAAGCAACTCTCCATGATATGTGAAAAGTCACATCAGTCAGGGGAAGTCCCAGGTGACTGGAAAAAGGTAATCATTTATACTCATCTTTAAAAAGCGGAGGGTAGAAAGGAGGACCCTGGGAACAACCAACCTGTCAGCCTCACCTCTGTGCCTGGGAAGATCATGGGACAGACCCTCCAAGGAGCTCTGCMAAGGCATTGGAGGACAGGGAGGAGATTTGAGACAGCCAGCACAGCTTCACCAAGATCTACCTGACCAACCCAGTGGGCTTCTCTGATAGGGTGACTACATCAGTGTTCAAGGTCAGGGCTGCAGATGTCACTGACCTGGAATTCTGTAAAGCCTTGGACACAGTYYCCCACTGCACCCTTCTCTCTAAACAGATTTGATAAGTGGACTTCAGATAGATAAGAAAGYGGTTGGATGACCCAACCAGAKGGTCCTGGCCAATGGCTCAGAGTCCTGATGGATATCAGGGACAAGTGGTGACCTTCAGGGTCTGCATTGGGACCAGTGTTGTTTAACACCTTCATGAATGT
>NW_026623239.1:5388917-5403575 GCF_030028575.1 Malurus melanocephalus | reverse complement strand
GCAGGGGAGGGAGGGGATTCTGCCCCTCTGCCCCACTCTGGTGAGAGCCCATCTGCCGTGCTGCATCCAGGCCTGGGGTCCCAGCACAGGGAGGACATGGAGCTGTTGGAGTGAGTCCAAAAACAACTTGTCTAGACTATTCACATTTTTGGAATTCTGGTAGACACCTTTCTTAAAATACAATCCCGAATTTTTTTTTGCCCTGCTGCAATGATTGGTTGAAGAGGAAGCCAAATATTAGTCCATATAACTCCTACCCATAAGCTGGAACATCTTTGAACCCACTGGATATGAGACATTCCCACCTGCTGCATGTGAGAGAAGAGGTGTTTTGTGAGGACACCCCTGCCTTACTCCTCATCTTACAGATGGCACAGGGGCACTGTCTCTCCATACAGATAGGTTTTGGCACATCCACACAATAAGTGAAACATTTTCCAAAAATTTCTAAAAAATTATCTACTATGTAGTATATTTTTCAAGCTTTGCTTTGTTAAGGGGAAAAAAAAATCTCTGTTTTAATATTTCAGGAAAAGATTTTAGCCATCTCTCTTGCTTCTGGGAAGTTCCTGCAGACAGGGGAATACAGCATAAAATATATAAATACATAAATATATACACAATAAATTTAGATATAATTTAAATACAATTATTACTCTCTTTAAAGAAAAAACATGTCAAGCATCAAAAATTCATTCTGGGTCTACTATGCCTCTGTTTGAGTCAAAATACCATTTGTTCCTCTTCAATGAATATTTGAGGGAATAAAATGACACACCTGTTAAATTAACATGTTTAATGTGCAACAAAGCTGTTCATTTGTACAGTAAATAAGTTAAAAACTTGATTCGCATATTCAACTATTCAGCCTGACTGACTGCTGAACCTCCCTAATCAAATACATCTACGTGATATTGTAAGCTACATTACAGTACATTATTAGCTTGTAAAATGAAATTGCTGCAAAGTTATGTACTGTATATTTGAAGCAGTAACAAATTTACCGGTGATAGATGAGCTAATGGATACGTTGTATTGCAATAAATATAAATTCAGAGTAGCAATTGGAAAACATTAACATTTTTATATATGAGTTTAGGCATTTATGAGGCTGATCCAGCTAGCAGTAAAAACTGAAGAGGTATTCTTGCTAGCTGCCATTTCTTTTCTGGACTGTGAGTAAAAAATAAGTGCTCTTACCTCACATTGGTGCTTTTATACCCGACATAAGAGACCACTCATGGAATTTTGGTGAGTAGCTATTGYTCCTTTCTCTAAGGACAATTGTTCTCTGCACAAACCCAAACACAACTTACTTGTTGTTCTCCATAGCTATGCTGTGAGTGTTTTTTTCTGCCCACTACAGCCTCCAGTCTTTCTCTCCCAATTTCCCGTTGAGCTGCTAAACCATCATTTAAAAAAAAAAAAAAAAAAAAAAAAAAAAATAAAAAAAAAAAAAAAAAAAAAAAAAAAAAAAAAAAAAAAAAAGCAAAAAACAGCAGCCAGCTGCAAATGCTGGAAGGACGCCTGGGGACCTCTCCAGGTATCCAGCCATCTTTCATATAAATTTCTCAGAGAATGAGTCCCCCATGGCCTTACAGCTGGTACAGGCAATYGCCCCTGCCAAGGCAAAACACCAAGGCAGTCACACTCCCCCTGAGAGGCAGAATATTGGTAGCCRGATTCTGAATATCATCCATGGAGTAGTCAGGGGACAGATGGGGGTTGAGGGGTGTGGAGGAAAAGAATGGACAAGCCAGAAGGCAAGAGATTTGATTTATGGCAAAGACTTGAAGGATGAGGACAAAGTTGCAAATTWTTATATGGAGGTGTGAAGTTGGCTAAGAACCATCGGCATCCTCATGTGTTCAGACCTTGTCATGAAGGCTGGCTGAGTCATGTTTTGCAGATGTGTGCATGTCCTTGCACAATATTTTACTCAGCAATATTTATTTGGCTTTTACAGCCAATACTTTCTTCATTTACTATCCTCTTCTTTCCAACATAGCAAGCGAAATGATGGGTGTGTAGCCAGCTCACAGTACATTTGTGATAATAGCAGAAGCGGATACAATTATAGAGTTACTGGAATGGGCAGAAATACAATTGTGTTTGGGTATTGCAATTCAGATGAATGTGTAGTGCTGTTAGTTTGCTTGTCACTGAATATCCTTTTAATTATAAAATCTTGATATCAAAATATGATGGATTTGGATAGAGACCAAAGATATATGCCACCATTACTCTAAATTTGTAATGATGATTATAGAAGACAGTCACCTACCTTTTTAGAAAAGGTAAAGCACAGAGGCGGGTGAATTAATCAAAATCTGTAATCTTATGCACTAAATGAGCTGTAATATACTATTTTCAAGCAAATAGACAGGTGCTCTTAAAAAGGGGGAGTGTAAGGAGCACAGAGGGAYCTCTGAGCAAATTTGAATTTGTCCTAGACTACTCATGTCATCTTGTGAATTACTTCACTTCACTGTACTGAATATGAAGTAGATATTCAATTATTCATAGGTAATATAGCCCATTCCACAGTCAAACAAATCAGCAAAAATCACAACTGTCTAAGACTTTTTTCTGATCAGTACTGCTAAAAATTATTATTGTACAAGGACAAGTAAAATAATTCAGAGAAMCTGAAAAATATTTGACAATTTCTTTGATGAGCAGCTTATAAATCTGCCATTTGTCTGTTTTTAAGACTCGTTACTGCAGCATATGTGGGCCTTACAATGTGAGTTTACCTTAGCATGCTGGGAGACAGGTTCATACACGGGGAGATATGAGTGGCTCCCAGGTCTGGTGGCACGTGGCCACGTGTCTGCTCACATGATGGTGAGATTCAGGCATGCACACTGCTCCTCAGAGCTCTCAGATACACATGTTCAGGTTCCCTCAGGAAACCTGGATGTACAGAGAAGAAGGAAGCTGTGGTGTGTGGATTTGGGCTGGAAAACCAAACCAAACCACAGAAAGCACAACCTGGCAACGCAGGCAGAGGCAAAGATTTTGATTGTGATTTTCGTAGACCTGAAGTCATCCTCTGCATTGCAAACTCAGGAGCTCATTAGTGTGATCACAAAGGAAAACAAAAAAGTTTTTGCATTTGGAGAGGTGATTTCTTCTTTTTTTTTAAYATCCCAGTGACAACCTTTCAAAGACGGGGGTCCAGGGCTTAATGCTGCTCTGATCTGTTTTTACACTGCTTAGTGTATATGTGCTATATCCTTCAGGTCTCCCATTGTCAGACTCCCAAAAATTAAATCTCTTTAGTAGTCCCCTGATAGATAGTTTCCTGGCAAGAACTGCAAGTTCTGCTTTGCCCTGTATTTTTCTTGTTAGACTAATTTTCATTTTTCTACAATTATCTGTTTCTTTATCCTTAGTTGAAGTGATTTGAGCTTCTTGTAGCTTCCTACAATTCCTTTTCCTCCTGTGATCTGGCACTATCCAAAGTTGCAAGACTGCACAGGTATATTTATTTTAAAAAAATAAACGAATCCTGTCACCAGGTCCATGGGAGAAATAAAAAATTCAGTACATATTTTTTTTTAAATTAACTTCTCCCCTAACATATATTGAAAAGAGTTATTGGAAGGCTAGAGCTTAAATTTGTCTTGAAATTCTGCTTTGCAAGCCAAATATACTTTATTCATACAAAATATCCTTACAATATTCTGCCAAAATTAGGTTTGAAAAGAAAACTTCAAACTTAAGTTTAAAAAGRAAACTTTGCTCCTGAAATCTGCCATCCAATCTTAGGAGACGGGAGCATAAAGTCTTTGAAAAATCTTTGACCACATAGAAAATATGAGGTGTTTGCTTTTTCAAACCTAATTTTCTACTCTCATATTATCCACATAAGCAATGAGATACAGAAATACACAGAAATATACAGATAAAATGCCAAAATGTCTGACTTTATTTGGTTTAATGTTAATTCATTTTACATAGAACTTTAAGCAAAGGTTCAAATTTGTTTGTTTTTTTAAACTACGTCTTTCCTCACAGTTAATATATTTCACAGTCTTGACTCTGGAATACATTATTTTTTCAATGATCCCTTTGCTGTTTGAAGAATTAATTCTTTAAACTATTTAGTAGACAAGGAGTCTATGGCTTAGACCAGCCATASACCATTTTCACTTGGATTGGAACTCACAGGTCAGATTCATCAACACAATAATGAGACATTTTCTATATTTCAATTTTTTAAAATTTTCACATCCATATTCATTAAAATTTAAAATATTATCAGTAATAAACAAAAAAAAWTTATGTTCTGTTTTTGATTGAAAATACCCTCCATATTTGTATGCAACAAGAAATTTTTATTTACATACATATATTTAATTTACTATTTCACAATATGGACATGGCACTGTATGCTTGGGAAATTACATAGTCCCACCTCATCCCACAGCTTGGATTTTACACAAAAAAAAACTTACATTGTTTAGACAGCTTTTTTTTTCTATATACTCTGTATTTGTATGTTATCCACCACATCTATATGGAATGCAGGAAAGTAAAGATTCATGAGAAGTTATACAAGTAAGAAAACAACTATGGCACTTCTCAACAACCGCACATATGTGGGATGTGAATATTCTGAGAAACCTCTGCATCTTACATTTGACACAGGGATCAATACCACATCTCCTTTAGCACTAAGCACAGGTCTGTCCTGGATCATCCGAAACTCTCCCCGTTTCCCTTGCTTCCCTGACAAACTTCTTGCAGACAATTAAAATGCAAAAAAAAAAAAAAAAAAATGATCTTATGCATAGCATAAATACACTTAAGTAGGAAATTCCTTTAAAGCCTGGTGTTAATCTGTCAGGCAAATAAAGAAATAAATTGGTTTCAAATCTTGGATGAGATCAAATTAAATCAGTTCAACTATCCCCAAGGCTGTTCAACAGACTAAGAAAACAGACAGAATCCTGTTTAATCAGGCTGAAGAGAGGTGCTCAGACCTTTGTATTCACTGCGCCTGAAACAACTTCATCTCATGAAAAATGTCGAAACAAATGTCAAAGAGGAATTTACTGACACAASTGATAAACCTGTCAGCATTCCCAGCTAGTGGGATAAAGACTCCAYGACAAATTTCCATTTGTATCAAACTGCTGAAGCTCCACAAGTCTGTGGACTCAATATTTCTCCATGCTAAGTGTCAAGCAGACAGAAAGCAGATGAAGTAATGCCATCTTTGGATAGCATGTTCATTAGTCCATTTGAGAGACACATTTCAAAAATTCCTGAGCTATCTTAACTGTTCAGAGAAGATCACCCAGGTTTTGGTGGGCACGGAACAGCTGGTCTATCACAAGAGGATAGTGAAATAGTCCATGACTTAAAGTTCACAGTCAGGATCCATGATGACAATCTGCTCAAAGCTTTACAAATATTTGGAGAGATAAGATTATTTTGAATGTGAAAAAAAAAGCATTATAAAAGATGCTATAATCTTTCAACCCATTTACTTTGACCTGATAGAGAATAGATTGTTCCGTGTACAAAATAGGACAGAAGAGGTACAACACAGCAGGATCTTGATCACGGTCCACCACTCATAATATAAAATTTCATAAATATTCACAATACTCACAAAATCTTAAATCCTCAGAAATACAAAAATCTGCTCTGACCAGAACATTTGGATATTTTCACTGTTTAATCATAGGGCTTGCTATCTCTTTTGAAACTAATTATAAAACTATTTTGCCACTGAAATAAAACTCCTCTAAGCGCATGTTCAATAAGTGGCTTGTATGTTGAGGCACTCCTTCACCATCTTCCACACCTGGGGAGATTTTCCTTGAAACAAGTTCTCTGTCAAGACTTCCCATTTTAAGAGGATTGATGACATGTGAATGATTACYGACATACAGCATTACAGTGCCTGCAAAGAATTTCAACCTGGTTCAGCTGCCCAAGAGCATACAACACTACTTCTATGAGTCTGCTGTGTCATGAGCCAAACAACTCTGCCCTCTTCAAGAAAAATTAATTAAAAACACAGAAAAGGAGAAGAAAAAAACTATCATGGACCACCGGGAGTGTAAGGTGTCCTGATCATGCAAAGGTCAGTTGTTCCAGGCACCCAGAGCCAAAATAGACCAAACCAGCATATATCTCTCCAAGATTATACACTGTTAATTCACTACAGAGGCTGCTCCAGAGAAGCCATATGTTCTCATGCTCTCCCACGAGCAGTAAGAAGACAGTACAGAACATTGCACACAATTTCAGTGGTAAGCTGACATCAGCTGCCTCTCACAGTCTTGACCTAGCTGCTCCATAGTATTTGCAGCAGTTRTGCCAGATCCTGCATATTGTATTGTGAGCTGAACTGTGAGCAATCATTTTGGTAAGAGCTCATCCAAGCCCGGATCCTAATGGCACGTTTCATTTTCTTTTCTTTGCACCAACTTAATTTGGCTTTTTTAAATGATAAGTTGAGCATTGAATGCATTCTTGCTCCCTTCAGAAAGCAGCAAAATGTCACATTTGGATGCGACTGAGAGAGCCTTGAGATCATGCACTTCATCTTTATGGTCTGACTCACTACCTGCAAAGTAAACACAGAATAATGCAGGAAATTACCATGTAAATAAGGCATTAAAACAAACCATTAGAAGTGGATATTCTGAGSCAGATATAATGTTTAGTGTAATCCTGTTTATTTACAAAGCTTGTCTGTATGTGTTCTTTGCACACTTGCAATGAACATCAAAGGGCGTTTTCCCAACATAGAGCTCCCACAGCCACTGCAGTCAGATCTGTGCCCAGAAAGATGTGCTTTGAACTTATTCTATGGGTTCTGGACTCAACTAACTTTATGGACAGCCTTTTTACTGTAGCAGCTTTCAGAGCAGCAAATTCACWGTTCTAGACTTACTTTCAGTCATTTTTCTTAATTCTGTCTTACTCAGAGCTTTCACCTACCATTTTCATTTGGTACATGCGGTGTACATTTGGTACATGCAGTGGCCTAATCTCTTTAGTCTCAGTAAGTTTTAAGGGGATTCACTTATTTTTTTTTTTTTTTAAAAAAAAAAAAAACCTCACTTGAGGACAGCCATTAATGCCATCACTAAAAGAGTATTATTACGCATCATGACTTATGGTTCATTGTGGAATAGAAAAATTTTATGTGGTTTGCTGTTGATGAAGAACTGATTTTAATGTATAAGTTATGTTAAGATTCAGTCTCAGGTAGACTTCTGTAAAGTTTMTCTTCCTAGATAAACAAAAGGTGTAAACATTTATGCTTCATATGTCCTTTCATAATGAAGCACAGGGGCTCACTAAGATCACCACGTGTCTGACATGCCACAATAACCAAATAGAAATTGAATCATTTTCACTGTAAGTGCCATGCACTGACTTTCCCTCCTTTGCATTGCTAAGGCCTGTTGTACCATCAACAATCTTCACTTCTGCAAATGGTTGCACATGGAAGAAAAATGGCTGACACTGTTCTGTCACCAAAGCACTTTCATCACCAAAACCTTCTGTTTTGCCAAGCCTTCTCACGGTCTTTCACACCACACTTGAGCTCATCTCCTCAGTCCTGGTCCCAGAGCTCACTTTACTGGGTTGGGTCAGCCATTGACTTTTGTATGTTCTGGATCCTGTTCTTGGTGAATGGAACTTAAGGATATCGGTCAAAATGGACTTTGGGATGCCAACCAATGTTATGAGCACTCATGTCACTTCTGTAGAATTAACATCTCTGTGTACGCTTCCTTCTTGTCTGAGAAAACCAATTAAWATGTAGGCATTGATTATGGAGTCAAGACGAGTTGATGGAATTTTCTGTGATATTCAAATACATTAGAAATTCTTTGAAAAATCTTGGATCCTTGAACCAGATTTATGTAATTCAATTTAGGCTGAACTCTTACTGAACTGCACTTCAGTTTTTTGTGAGTAACAGTGGAGCAAGACTGTGACAACAACTTTAGGTACACATTGGTGAGCTTTAAATGTCAAATATTTTGACCCTAGAATTTAATATGAAATTGAGATAGAACAATCTATTTTGCATCACTAAAATATAGATGCTGGAAGTTCCATCTGATTATTTTGGTAATGTGTTAGGGACTAAAAGAATCAATGGGGACTACAGGGAAAACAGATCGATCTACACAGTTCCCATTTCTGCTACTGGGCATGTAAAGGCTCTTCACACTTTCATAGGAAAATAAAAGCTCAGTCTTGTTTTCCTAGCAAATGTAGCATATACTGTTATACTATAACACAGAGATTTATGGTTTTTCATAAGATGGGTTAAAACAATATGTGAACATTGATATGAAGAAAGAGGAATCTGACAGTTGAACTGAATAAACTAAGAAGATTAGATAGGAAGAGGAAATTAGAACTAGCACAAAATGGTAACCAGCACAGAACAAATAAATGGATAACAGAAAAAAAATTGAACCAATAAAAACAGCTGCAAAATGGAATTTTGGCATGATTTCAGGCCTAGCAGTTAAAAGAGGATAGAAACATTTCATTGTTGAAAAGCTCTTTTGAAAACATGTTTTACAATTTACATAATTATGTTTTACATAAATTCAATAATTATATTTGAAAACTATTTTCAGAATCTCAAACTGTAACCACRGGACTGCTGAATTAGCCTGAGCTTTCTCAAGGTCTTCCCTCCCTTTCCCTTCACGGGGGAAGTCAAAGAGGAGTTTTATTGTCTTATCATCAAATATCAGAGAGTGCAGAGGCCCTAATGGTATCTATGTGACATGACTTTCCCCTGCCTCTTGCACTCCTCTCTTCTCAGTCCATGGTGTCTCCATACTCAGTGATTTTTCTCATTCTGACCAGTTCCTAAGATTTTAGAGGCTACCATGGAGGGAAGATCCACCAACATGAGACCATGCAGTGAGAAGGTATACTCATGGTTTTTTAAGAAGTCTTCTGTCTTCTGAGAGAGAGCAATTTTTCAGTCACTCCAATGTTGAATAAGTCTTTTGATTCCTTTCGCTGGTTTCCATCAATAGAGATCTTTTTGTATGTTTTTTTCACCAGATAGATCTGCAAAACACCAGTTTTTGTGGAGAGGACAGAGAGTAGAAATGGCAGTTTACAAACAAACAGAAATCTTGATGAGCTACATCCTCTGAATTCAGCCTGAGAGGAGGCTGCAAACCTCCAGCCAAGCAGATGTTGCCGTCTCCTCTTGGATAAAAACTAGGGAATAGCTTAGTTAATCTTAATAATAAAACAGACTCTGGTTAAGAACAGTTGTCAACAAGACACCAACAAGTCTATTCTGCCATATCAGAATACTCTGATAATATTCCGCTTATATCTTGCATAGGATTTCAGCTGAAGCAAGCAAAGCATGCTTAAAGCCAGCACTGACTGCCACAGACTTCAGGGCAGACCGGATGGACACTTGAAACATACTAGAGAATCAGCAGGCTTTTACATGTAAATTCACAAATTACTTTTTTAAAGTTATCTAATTAGTAGCTAGACTATGTCTAAAAATGTGTTCAAAGCTTTTTAATTTGTTCCTTTTTCAATTTTTTTACACCCACAATTCTTTTTCATAGGTTGAATTATTTCAAAGACATCCTTTACCAGGTGCTTGGGGCTTATCATTCAAATTCCTGATCATTCCTGGATTACAATCATTTGTCTACACATATATATAAAACTTTCTCAATCTCTTTTACTGAGTCTTTTTCTTCACAACCTATCCCTCCATTAATACCACTCCCTWAATTAAAACTTAGAGGTGATATTCTCCTAGGTTTGATTATAGAGTTTGGGGTTTTTTTGTCCCAGAACAGACTGTAATGCAACTTTCTATTGAATTTATTCAAATTTCATGTCATGTACTTCTTTCTGCATTTTGGTTCTGTTCAATCCAGGCAAGACTGCATTTTTTAAGATCCTACCAGTACAAAGGTCCTCTGTATGGGTTTCCCAAAAAAAAAAAAAAAAAAAAAAAAATCAGGATTTTAAAGAGCCTTTAGCTGCTATCTACAATTTTAGGTAGACAACATAGCTAAAAAAATCTGGGTACAGTCCCATCTCTGCAAATATTAACTGTTAAATAGAGAGAATGGTGAGCCTGCACTGTTAGAAGAACTCCACAAAGAACATACATAAAATACTCAAAATTTTAAAAATTACTCTGGTTTATTAGCCATGTAGGCTAGAGGACAATATTATAAAACTTCTTTCATAATTTTAAATTGTTTATCTCTTCTTTTTCATATTTACAAGGGAATTCTTCTACAAGTTTTCTTTGCTTAAGAGTCTCTGATGATAAACTCAGTGATCTCAGTAAAGGTTCTTGAGTTTCTATGGCAAAAGAATAAACAAGTTAAGAATTTTGGGAAATGTAATGGAGCTGATGTTCTTTTTCCCATAGACTTTATCAAAAAGATCTCTAATGATGCTGTAAAGCAGGAAGTAGTCACCTTGACATATAAGAATAATAAAAAAACGTGCAACATGACATGCATATTAGGAAGTCTGAGATCCTTTGAGATCTGAGGATGATGAGAATCCCTCTGCAATTCCATATTGTAATGAAATGAGCATAGGAGTGAAAACCCAGAATAACTGAATTCCAGTTCAATTTCTATTCCCCACATATTTGAAATGTACCTCATGCTTATGCAGTGCAACATTTACATACTTAATTTCTAAAACCCACAGCATTCTAGCAAAGATTTATTCCTGTGTATTGCTCTCATGTATATGTAAAACTAGTTTCTCATTTAGCAAGGATCATTGAAATCACAGAACTGGACCTGACAGTGAAAGATATTCTTTGTACACAGACCCAGCTGATACTACTAGAAAATAATCTTATTATAGGTCATTGCCAGTGGTTTCTTTTCATCTGATTGCTATGCTACAAAGATGATAACAGAAAAAAAAAGTGAACACATGATTGTGAAAACAAAATCATCACAGAGACTATGTTCTCCTGCAGCCTTCTGTGTTCACTGATATGTTTTTAGCAATATTTTATCTCCACTGTAGCCAAAACTAGTTTATGACATTTTGACCACTTCTTTGGGAGAAGACCAAAATAATACGTTTAATGCGACTTACTATTCACTTGCTGTGCTCTGCATAAAGAGAACATTACTGCTGCATATGGGAGCTTCTATTTCAAAAAATTATTCAGCCCCACCTGAATAGTTAATAGTAAATATAAAAACCAAAGCTAGAACTGAAAATTCATGGAGTTTTATGAAGGATGAGGAAGGATATACATCTGGTGGCAACACACTAACTCAGTCACAGAATTGTGCAGCTTTTTATTGCATTTAATTTGGGCTGTTTCTAGCCAAAAAGGGAATATCATGGGCATTACCAGGTCTGAAACATTTTAGTCAATTCAGAGTTACCATGACGGTACAACACCAATGGCCACAAAGACAGCAAGAAAGAGCTGAAACACTTGGCAGCATTTTCACAGAGACACTGTCTTCCAGCTGGTTCGTTTGACGCACTTCGTAACAGAATCTGTTACAAAAGGAATATTTAGGAGGGAAAAAACTCTCTTTGGTAGCTCTGGGCTTTGTTTCAGCCTGCAACGAACTCCAGTTACAGGAAGTATACAGTGAAAGATCAAAGTAAGAGACTATAAGTGAGCCTGTTGAAATGAAGTGTTACAGGCATATGTTCCTCATCTCACAGCTCCATTGACTTGAGTGCTGTAACAGCTGGGATATAAGAAATATGTTTCAGGCGGATTCAGCAAAAGAGCCTGTGCTTCATTTGGCCAGCTCAGAGCTTGTGTGTCACCAAAGGACTGAAGCAGCTCGCTGGAGGGATCTTTATTTCAGCAAATGAGATACAATAAATTTATTCCTGCTTTTACACAAACCAGCTCAAATCTCACTTGATAGCAAGCTGCCAGTATGACCCTCAAGTCACTGGTCTTGGGATGTGCATCTTGCTTCCTGTTCCCTGAATTAAAAGCAGGGCAGACAGGGGGCTGTGGGTCTGGTGTCTCAAAGGAGGGACAAGGTCTGTTCTTGACTCCTGCACCTGGGCCTCCTCGGCACTCTGCCCCTGCTTCTCTGCTTTTGCTCAAGCTGGTGACAGTCTGAGCATAGGATAATGAGCATGATGTGTCTCAGAGTGCTCAGCCAGCAGTGCTTCTGTGGAGTCACAGCAAATTTGGGTGATTTGTGCAACCAATGAGCTTGACAATTAATTTCTTTCACCATCAAGGGTGGCAGGGCCATATCGGTAAACGGGTGCTTGGAGAGTGGGTTTCACTAACTCAACCACTGATTCTCCATATGCCCTACAGCAAAGAAAGCTTTTCCCCCTGCCTTTCACACTTCAGGTCTGCCCCACAGGCAGCGAGCAAGCACCTTACACAGGGATCTCAAACTACCACAGCTCACTGACACAATGCTTGCATTGGTTTTGCCAGGTTTTAGGGGCTGAATTCAATTATTACATTTTTCTCCAGAGGTAACTTTGTTTTGCAAAAATATTCTGTGCTGGGTGCTAAAGATATTCCTACAACACCTCGTGTAAATATGTCTGAGAAACCATCAGTCATCACACTACTCCAATATATTATAATTTCTGATGTTGCTATACTTCATATTAATAGCCTTTAGTACATTGTAGTATTTGGATTTTTAAAAAACCTAAACAGGTATGCACATATATATGTCTACATCTCCATGCTCTAATATATCTACAGGCTTGCATTGATAGTTCTGTCCAGACTTTCCTATCTTGGAAATGTACTGCAGTGGCAGGAAGGATTTGAAAGTGCAAATGCACGTAATTGAGGTGGTTAATTTCTGTACAGTACTAAATCCTCAGTGTTAGAAGCCATACTACTTATTGGGGTTTTAATATAAACTTACAGGTGAATATAAAGAAGGATAGATAAGGCAGAAATTGTAGAAGCAAATACAGTCCAGATATTTAGAAGATCAGAGAGTAGCTCATGCTGTGTTGTAATATCTTTTTGACTTTTTGCGGATCCTCCAGACTATTATATGACAGCTTAGCTTCTCACCAACTAATATTAATCTCATCTTAATCAAGGTATGTTGGTCTTCAGCTTAAGACTGAAGAGAACTATTTAACAATATATCTTTTTTAAAAATGGTCGAGTAATTCTCTGGCAGGTGTGGGAATGGTAAATCTTTATTTATCTAAATAATTAATATGTTTTATACAAGCAAGGAGTATTTTTCACCCCCAAATCTATCCCTGCCTGGTTGCCTGAAATTAAAATCTAATTACAGAGTCTCCGCACACTTTCTTTCCAGGCAGAGTGATTTGTAACATGTAGATTTGAGGCAAGTTCGATTTAAATGAAGTCCATATCCTGGTTTAAAAACAATTCTGTTACCATAGCTAATTGATGCATGTGACTAGCACAGTTAGTTCTCCTTTGTGCTGCCTGGTTCAGCCTAGCACTGTACAGTAAGTGATTTGGCAGTACTGTACACTCAGGCCTGCCAAATCAGCAACATTTACTTCTTGATTTCTGAAGTGAATCTGTATTTTTCTTGAAAGAAAACTGACCATTTCCTCATATTCCTTAAAGTAAAATAACAAGGGTTTTATGAAAATCTTGTGTACCTTCAATGCTGCTTAACTCCGTAATTCCCAAATTAGAGGAGGTCTTATTTGTATGTGGTTGTAAAGCATGTTTTATATATTTGCTTACAGACATTTACAATATTATTATACAAGGTGTTAGCCTTGGCCCTTAGGTAATGTAGTCACCTGGCTTGCCTGCAGATGCAAAATGGATGTTGCAGTCACAGGGTTGCCCAGACATGGTGGAAGCTTCCCAATATAAACATACCAATTATTTCAACATTTGAGGGGATTCTGCTTCCCAAAATCAATGGGCTTTTGCATTTCTGGGTGTGACTTATTTTGAATCTCTTAAGTAGAGGCTGACACTTATTGCTAAAGTATAATAAATTGCTTAGCAATGATTTCTTGTTTTCACAACTGATATCAGAAACATAGGACAAGTTAATAAGAAGCAAAATTAGTATTTCTGGAGACTGCTTTTTAACGTCAACTTACAAAGAATATATTTTCTATTTAAATACTATTTTAAATTCTCTTGGTGTCATTAACTGCAATTTTTTTCCTTTTATTATTGTTACCTTAAGCAGTGTCAAGTTTTTCCAAATCATTATATATGCAAATAAACTTACTATTATACCAGTACATCAGGTTTATTTTATCTCAAAAAGCAAATCAAAGGAACATATATCAAAAAKATATATGGGAGAGTGAGTTTTCCCTTATGGTAAGGACGAGGTGTATTTCAAGTCACCTATATCCTGAGAGGATGTTTATTAGTATAGACAACACACAATGTTAACTTAATCACTGTTTACAAACTGCCAGTTGAAAGAGCAGAGTCTGTTCATTCTGCTTCATGTCTCATGACAGTTTGAAGCTTTCTGTTAATGGTATCTATCAGTGATCAGGGCAGGGGGGAAAGTCATGAAAATCTCTCAGCAAAGTAGACCAAAACACTCTAGCTGACAGCCTTAAAAGTTATCATCCAGATGCATGACTTTTAGACTCCAGAGCAGCAGAGATAGCCCTTGAGGAAAAAAAATAACAAAAAAAAAATTT
>NW_026623239.1:5336845-5388857 GCF_030028575.1 Malurus melanocephalus | reverse complement strand
TTTAAAAAAAAAAAAAAGTACATTATAAAATGAGCCCAAAACATACTGGCACAGCAGTTTGGGAACTTAAGACTACATAGATACCTGTGCAGTGAAGACATTCAATTAAAATATTAGCTATGTACCTTGATATCAATTCTCAACACTTTCCATCCTAAGCACTTTCATTCAAGGAGAATCTGTCAATGAGGCACAGAGAACAACTTTCCAAGTTGATTAGTTGGATTTCTTTGACTTTTTGAGAAAGATCTATTGAGTTTTCTGTTCCAGGACACTGCTTCTCAAAGGTAATGGTAAAACATCAAAAAGCATCCAGAATGACAGTGGCAGGCATAATCATGAAGGCGATTCACACACAAAATGTACTGAAGTGATGCATCAGCAACCCCAATACAAATGCCTTACCCCTATTCTTGCAGACACTGACCTTTCATTTTCATGTAGCTTCTAGAATCCCCCTAAAAGTGTTTCCTTTCACTCAGTCAGATCAGGACATTTTAACACAATACTTAAAAGCTGAAACTGTGGAAAATAAAGTATTTGATACAGCACTTTCAGAGAATGGGCTGATTTAAATACATGTGGACTGACCCMTTTCCTCAAAGTTCACTAATGAATCAGGATACTGTTTCTCAAGGTACGTAATTTGCCATCATATAACCACTAAAGTACCACTGGGTTTCTGAGTTCTTGAGCCTGACTTCAGGTAGAAGCTATTTAGATTTTTAAGCTTTGGGGAGTGAAAAAAAAGGAAAAACAAAAACAAAAACAAAAACAAAAACAAAATTTAAATCATTGGTTTTTATTAAAAATCAATCCTGCCCACAACCCTACATGGACACAGACAACCCATGCAGAAGAGAAAGCAGCTGCTGGGAAGCTGTTTTGGAGAGCCCATCTCCACTGTGAGCTCACAGCACAGGGAGGAGGGTCTGGTGATGAGCCACAGGAAATGGGAGGCCAGCAGAGAGACCCAGGGCCAATAAGGGAAGCCAGACGGCCTCCTGTCCGTCATGTGGAAATTGTTCTGTTTAGCAAGAGCTGAATCTGGGCACTTCGATTCCTAATGATAGAAATCTAAGAGGAAGCAATATTACCTGTTTTACTGGAATAATTTCAGAAGAAATTCAGGTTATAAAGGAAAGTGGGGAGCTAACTGCTGTCTCAGTTTGCTGGAGCTGACAGTTTCTCTCCCATTCACTCGGTTCAACGTTACTCTCCATTCTTGTCTGTGTGTGGGAAAGGCATTTGTAGCTCTTCTCCATCCACTCCCTTCGCTTTGTAGACAAGGAAAAACAGAGCAGGTGTAGCGTGAAGAGGAGACAGAGGTTCTCAGATGAGTTATAGACATTTCTGTAGAGACCACAAATGCTCAAAACTGCTCAAACCAAACCCCGACACTCACAATCATGCCACTGTAGTCCAGAGGACCAACCTGTTTTGGAGCACATTGAATTGTTATTTATGTATTTGTGTCTTGTCCTTAGAGATTCATCAGTTACAAAGTACAATTCATAACCTTTTCTGTTGAGATATCGTAATTACATTACGCAAGGTTAGATAAAATAAATTCACACTGCCAAGTGCTCTAATTAGGACTGTGCTGACCAGTTTGATTTTAAAATCCTCTCTTCAGTCATGAGTTTCAGAAAAAAATTATCTTGTCTAGAAAACTATATGACATAGATTCATGTCAGCAGATGGGAATAATTACTCTGAGTATAATTAATGCAATCTGAAGGGCTTCAATAGTCATGGAGTTATTATATAACTGCACATTAATTAAATGATCAAGTAACTACTCAGTAATTTCATGGTGATTTGTGCTATATAAGATATTTGCCTTGCACAAACAAACAATGCTATCATACAATTCAGAATAGATGTGAATATCTGCATGTTGATACTGAAATATATGCCAGATTTTTATGATGGCTTGCTCCCAAAACAGTGACTGCTTCTGAGCATATTGTCTGTAAGCATGAAGATTAAGAGGCACATCTATTTTTAATGAATGTGTATATTCATATATACATAGGAACTTTCACGGGCAAAGATGGAACTATTTCATATTTAYGACTTAAAAATATTAAAGACATGAAACATAATGATACACATCTGGGCCCTAAATTCAGAGTCCCGTCCCTGAAGAAGTTTCTTCACAAACCTGATCTGTACATGAGGTGGAGTACATAAACTAACTCGTGTTTTAGTGTTCATGTTGCAAATCCCATGCTGCAAGCTCATTTGGAAACACAAAGTGCATGAACTTGGGAGCAAATCTTGGAAATTCAGTGCTGTGYACCATGGAAAATCAGACAGTGCTACTAAAATATCTTAACTATATTTTAAAGATGGGGAGTTAAAAGTGTTGTGGCTGAATTTCATCTTTGGCAGACCATACTGGGGCACTCCATTATGAACTCATAGTTGGAGAGTGGTATCTATTTTGGTGTGTGGCAGCAGTTGGTACAGGTTTTGGGTTTTTCACATGTATGTTAGAAACAGAGAGAGTCCTGGGTCATACTTAAAAGGCCTATACAAACCCAAGAGAGAATGTTTTGATTCTAGCTGAATAATTACRTGCATTTTTAATACCTCTGCAGAATTAGATCTGTAAGAAGCCTTTTGATTTCCTCTGAATCTGTGCCTCAAAGATGCAAGACCCTATGAGACCCAATGGCTTTAACTTTTATGGCTTCGGTGTTACCTTGTCCAAGAGAGAATGATCCAAATGTTTCTAGGATCCTGACAGACCATTGGCTGTCCACAGTGTTTTTATCAACAATTGCATGCCAGAGAAATACCAGAAATGGGCAGGGCATGGGGACAGGGATGGCATGTTTGCCGGTAGAGCAAGTGATAGAAGCACAGCTTGCCCCAAACTGCAGTAGGCAACAATGTCCAGTAGACCATTAAAAACTCACATACCACATAAGCTGAGACAAAAATGTGTGAAAGGTATAAGAGGAAGGACATTCTGTTCATTCAAGTAGAGTATAGATATGAAATATTTTTGGAATATAATTTGCCAATGTTTTATGCCATCTCCACTCTAAGTTTTGTTAAACTTAGTTCCTGTTGGGTACAGGCATGAGTTTGCTGATCTGAAACTAGTACCATTGTTCTTAGGTTTTGTGCCATTGACTGTTTAAAGCAAAAGGCTGTTGAAAAGGAAAAGGGAAAAGAGGAAGGTTAAAATAGAGGGGGGGGGGGGGGGGGGGGGGGGGAAGAGGAAATGAAACAGACATCACAGAAAGGAGAGGAGACAGAATCATAGGAGGAAGATTCTCGCCCTAAACAGGCTAAAAACCCAGAAGCACACTAACTATTTCTTCATAACCCTTCTCTGAAAAAAGGAATAATGAAGCAAAGAAGGTGAAAAAAAATTAACAAAAGAAACAGGAGTATTGGAAGGGTGGAAGGAAAATATACCCCATTGTGAAAGCTGCCTCAAATTAATATATCTTTAGTCTTTGCCAATATTGATTCCTTACCTTTTATAAATTAAGGCAGGGTATGTAGTATCTATTTTTTCATACCATGCAGATACAAAGGTCAACATCTGTTATTTAGCTGTTCCTTTTTTTACACTAGTGAGGATTTACTTTCATTTGTATGTTATATTCTTAAATATATATCACAAATTCCTTTATTAACAGAATAGGTGAGAAAAAAAAAGTCTTCTTAAAAAAAAAAAAGTAAAAGACGATTTAGTTACTGTTCAGGGAATAAAAAATTGGGTGGGGTATTTGGAGTGCTTTTGGTGAGTTATGCTTATGCCAGCCTAGAAAATCCTAACAGCATTGGAGGTACATTCTTCTCCCTATGAATCAGTGAACTTGAGCACAGCTCATGACAACACTGTGACAGTTATCAAACCTTTTAACTGTCACAGAAAAAAAATGGATTGCATTTTCTTCCAYAACAAAATGGAAGAAACATAATGCTGTTTCGAAGAGGCATTGTTATCTTCCTAAATGTCTTAATCCCAATCCTGTGTTATCCTCACCCTTCATCCCCCCAGCTTGCAAACATCCTACTTCTGTTACAAGTGGTTATGCAGATGATAATCTTATCAGGTCTAAGAATGTCAGTGGAAGGTCCCCCGTAGTAATACACCCTGAAAACCTCCCAGTAACCCCAGGTTTCTGCTGGTTCATGGGGTTTCATGGGTTCTCAGTCCTGAATCCATGAATAAAACATAACCCCTACTCCTTCTGAGCAAGCAAGGTCAATTTAAGGTACATACATAGCACCATTAACAAGAGGAAGGAGTAATGCACATCTAGACAGACCAAATCACTTGGATTACACTATGTCTGCATAGTTTGTCTATATTTAGTATTTATCTTTGCATCACACTACAACTGGACTACAAACTGAACCTGATTTACTCTAGGTGTCATAAGTGTGTGTTTTCTGCTGATCTCAGGCAGGTCTTGGTATGCAATTTATTCCTGGAGGCATTTAATTTGTGGCTAAACTTTTAACTTGGGGGAAAGACCACCAYTTAGCCAATTCCTATTCTTCATTTTGAAAAGAGACATTTCCAGAGACTTCTTATGCAAAAGGGAAGCAGAATCAATGGCTCCATGCCTGTATACAGCCACAACCAAAAGCATGGGTTTGCAACATTCCCAAAACTGTCCACCACTGGTAACTTGGACTAATCCCAGAACTGGCAGCCCTGGCTAAGCAGGAATGTTCATTTGGTATTGAACATCTCTGCAAAAATGTCTAGAGTTTTGAGGTTAATACCATACAGAAGTCCTGGAGGGAGTCATGTATTACCAAAATATCTGAAAAACTGTGCCTTTCTCTTGTAGAAGGCCATATTTTTTCCTTACCAACATCTACCCAACACCATGAGCAGCATGGTCACAGTGGGAAAATGTGGAGGACTCTTGGCTGTTTGTGAGGAACAATTTCCATTATACCAACTGATCTATTTTTATTATTTTTCTTTTCCACTTATTCAAAATATGTTGGAGAAGTGACCAAAGAGGACAAAAATGAAAAGAAAAAGCAGGGAAGAACAGCTGCTATCCATGAAAGCCATCAATGAACGCTGACTGTATGAAAATATCCTCATGAGCCATAACTACTGAATGACAACGCACTGGATTTGAATTCAAGAAAACAAAATATCACATCTCACTCAGGATAGAGATCTTGTTCTGGAGGAAAGTTCTGATGAAGTCAGATCTGCTGTCTGTCCAAGGGAACAAATTAACACATTAAAATATTTCTTTACATGCTTTGTCCTACTCTGAATCTGATCCTCTGCTTCTTTCTTTGACCTTGTGCCACAGATGGCACAGCACCACATACTTATCCCTGTGTATACAAGAAGATCAATTATGTAAAACTTCCATTCAGGGGTGTAGGATATAGGTACCAAACTATACATATCCTGTGCGAAGGCACTGGTCTCCCTTTGTGGATTCTGTTTTACTGGTTTATCTTGAAATGCTGAAGTCTGCTCATTCTATTAAACAAGTACAAATTCTCTGCATACAAAGTAAATCAGAAATTTAAAAAAGCAACCCACTTGAAAGTCTTGATATTGCATAGATACTGCGTATKCACATGGCTTAGAATTATTCATTTATTTAGGAGTTATTGCTGATGTAGACAGAACAAGATGTCTGTGTATCTTAAAAGACATGACAAAATGTTGTATCAATGCTTCAGCAGAAAGTATTACGAGAAAATATTAGGAAAATTTTTTTTCAAGGTCTTAGGAACACATGTCCTCAGAAGGGAGACAGCTGATTTATTTCATGGGATTCAAATCTTAATGAATCACTACTATGTTTTTTTACACTTAAAATTCTTAAAGCTTTAACAGGCATCCTGCTTTTAGAGCTGGTGAAATCTGTACTAACTATTCTGCAAATGAGGTTTAAGGAAGCTGCTACTGCAAGTAAAAAATACTGAATAAGTAGAGTTACATATCCTTTTAGTCTGTGGGAGATAAATGATACACAGTAAAGCAGAAAGAAATAAAGGAGTGTGTAACCAGTGAGGTAAAATCTTTGCACAAGGTTCTCAACATGAAGCATGGGTACAAACCACCTGGAAGCAGCATATGCTCTTCCAAAGAGACAGGCGTTTCCTTTCTCTTAGTGGCAAAAAGTTTGTGGGTTTCTGAACTAAATTAGTAGAAATGGGTTGAAATTTAATACTATAAAATGCAAGTCTAGGCTTATAAATTTCGGGAATTTGGGGGTGAAGCCATAGTAGGAAGCAGGCAAGGAAGAGGACATCACTGACATAGCTCTGAAAAATTCAAGSGTAACATCAGATGTGCAAGGAAAAAGGAGTATTAACAAATCCATCCAAGGCGTTGGGGAAAGCACCTAGAGCACCCTGTAATACATTGGTTGTGTTTGTCTGAGAAGGAGTAAATCAAACTGCAAAAAACTGGGATTAAGTTAGTCAGGGAAATAGATAGGAGAGGAAGGGAGATTGAGGAAGCTGGACAGTGGGGACCCAGCAGGGCTAGATGCATAGGTCAATACTAGGGAGATAAAAAACTGCTCAAGTTAAAATACCAAAAGAGAAGTACATTTATTTTCACGGTGCATGAGCACTTTTACAGCAAAGATTAAAAGTTTCTAATTATCAAAGCAACAAGCTTTCAAGTCAGAAGAAATGGTTTGAAACAGCAAAACTATTTCAAGCATGACTTTTTTACTTTTCAAACAACATTGCACAATACAAGCAGCAGCAATATCTGGAGGCTGGACTGACCAACTTTTGAGTCAAAAATCATTATGTCAGCCACTGCTTCCATTTAGAAGGTTGTTGACTTGGGGCATTTTTTTCCCCAGGATGCATTTCAGATCCCCGCCATTGAGCTGCTATTTTATTTTGCCTGCACTTTTGCCCCCACCCCCCTGCCATGAGCTTCCTTTGCACCTGTATTTTCTTTTTTTCTTAAAGGTTTATGCTGTGGGAGTACACATTCATATCATATATATATATATATGTGTATATATGTATCCATGAAGAAATGCCTCCTTTTGCACCATCTTCCTGTGCAACATCTCATATCTTCTCATGCATTACACTGAGGTTTGAACAATGTTATCAAAATATGCATTGCTGCAGTAAAATTAATTGGTATAATACCATGAAGATACCGTTTCAAGGAAAAACAGTCATGTAAGTAAACTGCACTATTCTTATGCAAATTGTAAATACATCTTGGGTTTATTCTGAGTTTATTTTCTRGTTGCACAGAACAATGTCTGAATCCACAATATCCTGCAATTTAAGGACAAGAACATTTACCAATGTTCAGGATTATTTAGCAGTATTGACTATTCAAATTTATACATTAAGCATTTTCTCTCTGTGAGTGCCTGCTGATGGACATACAGGGAGTAGTAACATAAAACTTCTATTCTTCAGGTGTTTTCACAAAAACTGATGAGCTACAATAAGGTGTTCTCTTTTTTTACTGTATTAGTGATGTAGATGGAAGAAAAAACGTTGTGTCAACAAGCAAAGCTCAGAAATGTTTTATTAGATCGCAATACTAGTCATAAAATCTGGAGAACATATTGGCATTTTGTAGCCTAAGTGTAATTAACAGTCTTTCCTTGAGAATTTAGTACTTGAGAAATTCAGACCCAAACAGCATTTCACCTTAAACTGAACCAGAGAGCTATTTACATAGCAGCTTTAGCTTCAGAGCAGCACAGGAAAGCTAATACTTTGCAGAAAGGTGTCTGGAGACCTAAAGAAATTTTTTAAGAGTCTGTCGAAACACTCCCTCCAGACTTCTAGGGAGTTGATGATTGGATTCTCACTACAAGCAGCTAAGTCTTTAAACTCCAGCAGATAAAAGCAGTGGTCAAGTCTCAGAGACTGGATATTCCTACATGAAACATAATACAGCACGAAATGGTGAGAAAGGAGATCCTACACTTTTAACCAACAGCTCCCTGACAATGAGGCTGAGTGTAAGCAGATGTTGTTGCTGCATAAACAACCAAGCCCTTTGTCCATATAAGCCTTAAGAGCTTAGCTTCTAACAGAAAGGTGGATGCCTTGATTTACACAGTTTGGTAATAAGGCTGGGAATACATTTTTATAGCCCTAAATATAACTATCTTCTTAACACCAGGAATTTTGTGAGCATTTTATAACCCTTAAAGAGGCAAATTTACTGTGCAAAAAGAAAACAAAGCAAACGTTTCAGGGATTTTGCTAACAAAATTTTCCACCCTTATCAGAGGTCAAGTCTTGAGAGCCAACTCTTGAGTTTAAAGCAAAAGCTTCAGGCCTCAATGCAACTTGAAACACTGTGAGCTCCAGAGGTCAGTAGGTGAAATTCTAAGTACTTTGGAATCCCTTTTTTTTCTTAAGGTTTTGTCTCTCTTTGCACCTTGGCTCTGTTTTTTCTGGCATCATACAAAGGCCAGATGGCGCCATCATGGGCCATCACATCTTCCATATATTTGTTAACATCTGAGGTGCACACTTGTCCWGGCATGGTTTTTGAGGTCCAAAATTGGTCTGAGAGGCAGAGTGAAGCAAAGCATGCAGGTAGGATCCATCCTCTGGTGAACCCTCGCAGATACCCATTCAAAAACTGCCCTTCATCTTTGCATCCTGATCCATACCTGCTCAGGGATGTCACTGCCTGTGGCAGAGGGCATGGAAGAAGATGATCTTTAAGTTCCATACCAACCCATTCTACAATCCCACACCAGAAACCCCACACTCCCTTTATCCTCAAAGCTGACGTAAAACATTGCAAGGTGAATGGGAGTGTCAGGTTCTGGCTGAACAACCCTCTACACAGGGAAAGGAAGGCATTCTGTCCATTTTATACCCTGTGTATTTTACACGCTGAGTAGACCAAGGCAGGCAACGGGGCTGCACTTTCTCCTTTTTCTCTGCAGCGCATATTGGCTGTGATTTGTTTGTCATGACATTGCATATTTAGACTCCAAACCATAAATTTGAAAAAGAGATCTGCTTCTTTTTCCTAACAAATGCAGCTTGTTTAAAAAACAAATCATCAAGGCAATATAAACAGAATGCAGGAAGGTTTTCTTAGCAGAACAACAATACCATCATGATAATCTTTCTGAAGTTTGTGACTTGTTTCCCTTGATTTGCTGATGATATGCATAATTCTGACCAGAATACAGATTGCAAATCATTGTAGAAACACACTGATAAAATATAATGCAAACAGGTAAGTGGTAACTGCAGGCAAAGTCACACTTTTCTGTGATATTTATTATTGCAGGTTTTAGAAGTGCACTTTATGGTTTAAGTGTTGAACACTTTGGGTTTTTAATGTGACAGAAATGCACAGTTCTGACCACAAAATGGAGTGCCAAATTATTGTAAAAAAAAAGAATATTACAATATTAGGCAACTAGCAAACAACTAGTAACTGCAGAGCAAATCAGTATCTGTGATATTTAGAACTGTATATACTAAAAATATACTTTATCATTTTAAGTGTTGTATATTTTCTTTTTCTTATCTGGTAATAACTGAAAAGATTTTTTTTTTTAAAACAAAAGAAATTGCAAGAATTTGCTTAATTCGTAAGTTCTTGCATGTGTCATTGCCAACTTAATATGAGAAAACAAAGTTTAAATAAAAGAAATTATGATGTTACTATAAGCAAAATGGGCTTTAAATGGTGCTTTATTATTTCAGTTTTCTTTTCACACTCTCTAGCTTGCATTGCTTTTTTTTTTAATTATATAAAGTTTTCAGTACTGGATTAAATAATGCTCTTTACTATGTTTGCCTCTTTTAAGAAATCATACAAAAATGGTGAAGATGCAAATTCTGAGTCATATTTCATTGTCATTTGTCATAAAGAAAGCATTCATTGCTACCTTTAAATCCTTTTTACAACATTTTCAGACAAAAAGAGGTCAAATCGCATATAGCACCAGATCAACAAAAAGCAAAGGTCAATCGTTCATAATGCTGGTTTTTAAAGGTGGTAGGTCAATGTGCAAAACTGTGGGACTTTTGAAAATAAACACCTCTTTGAGGAAACTGCAAAAGAGAAGTCTGGTTTTAAAGCTTTTATTTTAAAAGACAAATACCTCCATAACAACCAGCCCTTGATGTCTGGCACAAGAGACCTGCAAAGTCATCAAGGCTGTCCCAGTGAAGCTGCTAGAGTTGCCTCATTTTAGGGTGGGTGGATATAAGCATGCTTAAAATTAAATTACTTTAAAATAAAGTTAGAGCACTAAGAAATATCCTGCTTTTGACTCAGCAGGGTTTCCCGTGAGAAAAGAAAGTGGGCAAAGACAGCTTAAAAAGACAAACATATTTACCCCTAGGTGGAAGGTACAAATTAAATTAGTTTGCCACAAAAGGGAGATGTTTTCTCCTTCTGTTCAGATGTCATGGTAGTGAGGAAACATCGTCTGGGGCCAAGTAAAATGGCACAAATGCATTCATCTAAGCTACCATTCATTCTGTTCCAAGGACTAAACAGAGCACATAAAAGAACAGCACTGCTGAAGCACTTCCTCTCCCTAGTTACCAAGTGGGGACTTGCAGAGGAACATGGGAGTGGAAAGCGGAGATATTTCCAGCATGGATTTCACTGTTGGGGTGGGAATGTTGAGGATGTCATAGATCTGATGAGGCTGGATATGAAATGCCACTGCCACAGTCTGACTGCCTCTTTGCCTTGTGAGGAAGCATCACACTGTGCTTGGTGTGGTGTATTGAAAGGTGTACCACAAAACCTTTCCTGTCTGTGCCTAAAGCTGGAAAACAGAAAATTCCTGAGTCAAGTATATCTTTTATTGAGCTTCATTAATATGCATGGGTTTGGCACTCAGTAAGGTTCATCTGGTATGCTTTCCAGTATCTCATTCTTTATTTATATGAGACTGGGAGGTGTGACCTATGGAGCCAGTTGGCTGTCATGAATTGGAATCTTCATTAAGCCTTGTGAATTATGCATTGACTGCTTATAAAACCAAGATCCACGGCTGATCCAGCAAGGACTCTTAACTCCTTCCCATTAGATTGAAGGATCCACAGATTGGTAAAAAACACACATGTGTGCACACACTGCAAAAAGCACTGTGCTAGTAATCCGGGGAAGTGCTTGGGGATTTTGTGCCTCATACTCACCAAAGTCAGACTAATCTTTGTTTTTGTATTTATTTGAAGAGTTTTAGAGCTGAATTTCTGCTCTTGAAAGTCACATTCACACTATGTTTGTCTAGATTTTGAGCTTTTCTTCCAATCATTCAACCTCCTGTACAACAGGTTTTTTTTTGTCAGGCTTAGAGGTCTGCATCTGGCAAGAAACCTCTTTATACAGATATCAAGTTCTGCTTTTTGTAGAGAAGTCAGTATTAAGAAAGATCTGTCAAGAATACAAATATACACAAAGGGAAGCTCTCGCTCGCCTGTAAGGTCATTTTCTTTTTAATTGGATCAGGTTAAATATCATATAAAGGATAGATTTCATTTGCAACCATTGGCTTCTGGGTTTTGTATGTGCATTAAGGTTATATTTGTCTTAGTTCTTATAAAACAAATTTGAATACAAAGATTTTGTTCACTAAAGATGGTGGTCAGGATTTTATTTGTATTTTGAAAGATCTAATTATACATTTTCCTTAAGCACTACTATTAACCTAGAGAAGACTTAGCAGAGAGGCAAATTATTAAAACAATTTATTTTTAATACTCTAGGAAATTTGGGTCAAGATTAATGAAGGATTTTAGTAGTCTTGATCACTTTAATAACATCAATGGATTTCAGTACAGAAAAGTTATGACATTTTAGTTTGACTTTTGTAGTTGCAGTATGATCTATGCAAGTCAAAACTGTAAAAAAAAATCTAAAACAAAACAATCAGACAAACACAAAAATGAAAACAAAAATGCAAACCAAAAGAAAACCAACCAAAAAACCCCAAAACAAAACAAAAAAATAAAATTAAAAACAAAACCAAAACAAAACAAAAGCTTCCATTGAAAACTTTCCATGTGGTTTTTCCATTTGCCAAGAGGGGTTATGCACTAGATTTAAGTGATAGTCTTTCTGCTGAACCATACCTGCCAAAGTGAGTAGCAACTCTATGTGAATCAGTAGGGAGAAGTAAAGCTCTTCTCCCACAGTATGAATTCACAGCATTGTTTGTGATAAGTTCTGTGGCCTGGCCTGAAAGTGGGTAGCCTGATCTATGAAAAGGTCATGGGTGAGCCCTGTGTAAAATGGCATTGTTTACAGTTTTTTTAGTGAAGAGATTAGCTGTCATTTATTTCCACATACCTTAACAAGAGCTTTGAAGGTTCCCAGCAAGAGCATGTTCTTTTCTCTTTCTCAGCCTGTCACATACTTGTCAGATTCAATAAAATTCCTTACCTGAATTATGCAGATTAGGTTTTGTTGAGTCCAGCACCCATCATTGTTCATCTCCACTACAGCTGAAACTTCTAACAGCCCTCTTGCTTATACTGCCTGATTTCAACACTCCTTAGGTCAAGACCTTTCAACCTCAGGGCTTGACTTATGCCACAACCATTTGACAAATCATCCAGGCCTTCACAAAAGCTGGTCGAGTTCCAAAGTGACTGCTCTCTAGACACCACTGTTTCACTGTTTTGACATTTCCTTCTCACTTTTCCCCTCAGTAATCAGACAAAGGAAGAAAAAGACATTTGTGTCCAAGGAATGCTTTCATTTAGGGCTGTGATAAATGGCTACCCTTTCCAGCAAGCTATGGTCCCACTATAGGAGGAAGTTTCTTCACAAGACAACTACCCAATTTCAGCTTTGGGGGGCAAGAGGGTGTGTGTCTCACACTTCTTCCACTGTAAAACCTGCACAGTGTATCCATTCAACTTATATAGCTTTTCAACCAAGCAATGTGAAGGAGTTGGGTAAGTTATCTAGACACTCCATTCATAAGTTAGCATGAACAGGACAAGGTTGCATGTTTAACATGTTTAATATAATGGATGGAATAGCATACCAAGCTGAACTAAGATATACATAGTTAAAAACAAAGAAAAAAGCATACTGCTTCCATTTATTTAAGGGTTCTGGGTTTTGTAGGATGGACAGAAAAGACAGGAACTTTAAATACCAACTCTAACATAGATTCTTTTTTTCCTTTGGTCAATTTTTTTCTCAACTATAGTCTTGCCATTCATGACCTACAAAACAAAAGTATGGTATTTACAGATTCTTTAAAGTGTTTGGGAATCTCTAAGTTAAGATCTCTGTGTAAAGCCATTATTAGAAGCAGCAGCATATATGGCATCATTCTTCTACTAGGTGTCCCCAGTTTAAAGCACCACTTAATTYGGAAGAGTTCATTCTCATCAGTGTGCATTAATCCCTTCTGCCCATTATTTTTCATGTATTTATATCAAAATAACACTACTTATTGGATTAACAATGATTTGTCGTATTAGTGGAGCATGAAAACTTTGAAAGTATTTTCAAGGCATTCGGATCAAGATCTTTTAATTGCAGAAGTTAGTATGGTTAAAACAAAAATGCCATTGTAATGTCAAATATTTCTTAACAGAAAGAATCTCTGTCAACCATGTTTTTATAAGCTTCTTTCCGTTTATTGTGTTAATGCTTATTGTTCCATTGGGAAGTATGACTGCCAAACATGAAATAATTGAAACTGCATGTGACTTTGTTGCTAAAGCTGAAATAAGGAATTAGTGTATTACAATTTGTGGTGTGGTTAATCTGTCTCTTCTGTTCATGGTAATGSATTAATCTGAACTTTACCAAATTGAATTACCAAATCATTCAAATTATATTTATGAACTGATAAAACAATAGGATTAATGAGCCAACAAAGTTACCCTCAAAGTTCTGTGGATGATATATGACCCTTTTCACTAAGGTTTGTAATTAAGAGGAGGACAAACACAAGAATCTTCTCAATACTTAATTTTGTGTAGCACAGGATTAGCATTCTTTTCTCAGTATTGCTATCTCATGACACTACTTGTTCCTCAAGAAACAATGGAGTGGAATTCATTACATATGATCTTAGAATCATGGAATGTATGTGTTGAAAGGGATGTCAGGATCATCAAGATCAACTACTGACTCTGTGTAGGACACTCCAAGAATCACACCATGTGCCTGAGAGCATTGTCCAGATACATCTGGAACTGTGATAAAAGGGTAGGTTAGATGCATTTGCAGTGTATTTTCTCTGAAGTATGAAAAAATGGGGCAGTTACACCTACAAATGTTAACTTTCAAGAAACTGAAGTCTCCCTTCTCATTTCTCTTGTGAATCATGTAAAGAAATCCATAATGTTATTATTTTGGAAGCAACCCTACTATTAGCTAAAAAATATGCATGGATTTGACACGATTTTTTTGTCTCTGAGAAAGGAAAGACTCTCTTAAGTTTCCTGTGTTAAAGTGCTGGACTGGAGAGACTTACATACRTGAAATAAAACAGCCCCAGTTACATTTACACCTGAATGCATGCAAAGCACTTGACACTGTCCTGCATTACATCTTTGGCTCTAAACTGGAGAGGAACTGATTTGATGGATAGATCACTCAAAGTGCAAGGACTGACTAGATCTCAATAGAAAGGAAACTTGACAGTATTGAGATGTGGGCCTGTGAATCTCATTAAGTTCAGCAAGGCCAAGTGCAAGGTCCTATGTATGGATCAAGGAAATCCCAAGCACAAATTCAGGTTGGATGTAGAATGAATCAAAAGCTCTTGTGAAGAGAAGGGATTGGGAAAGTTGCTGGGTTACAGTCTCAACATGACCTAGCAATGTGTTGTGCAGCCCAGAACAAACAGAATAAACTAGGCTGGAAGGTCATCTTGTCCAACCTGTGACCAAACACCTCTTCATCAACTAAACCATGGCACTTTTGACAAGGGGTCAAAAGATCACCAAATTCCAACCTTTCTGACATGGGTGGAGACACATTTCACTTGATCCAGCTGCTCAGAGGCCCATTTAATCTGACATTAAGCACTTCCAGGGCTGCAGCAGCTACCACCCTTCTGGGCAACCTGTTCCAGTGTCCCACCACTCTCATGTAAAAAAGGTATCCTAATATTTAATCTAAACCTAATCTCTTTCAAATTGAAGTCGTTCCCCTTGTCCTGTCATGTCTATGTCCTTGTAAATAATCTGTCTCCATGTTGTTGTGTAGGCTTCCTTCAGCTACTGAAGCCTCTTTTCCAGGACAAACAAGACTCATTCTCTTAAACTTTGCTCCTAGGAAAGGTGCTCCATCCCTCTAATCATCTCCATCCATCTAATCATCTTTGTGGCCTCCTCTGGACTCACTCCCTATTGTGTCCTTCCTGTGCTGGGAATGCCAGAGCTGGATACAGTACTCCAGGTGAGGTCTCATGAGAGTGGATTAAAGTGTCAGAATCCCTTTGCTAACCTGCTGGCCACACTGCTCCAGATTCAACCCAGGACACCTTTGGCTTTCTGGGGTGCAAGTAAACGCAGTCAGCTCATGTCCAGCCTCTCACCTCACCAGCATCCCTGAGTCCTTCTGGGCAGGGCTGTTCTCCATCTTTTCATCCCCCAGCCTCTGTCAATATCAGGAKTTGCCCCAACCCAGGTGCAGCACCTTGAACTTTATTTTCATTATATTCTCATGGGCCACTTGTCCATGCTTGTTTGGGTTCCTCTGGATGGCATGCCATCTTTCAGGAGTGTCAACTGCACCTCTCAGCTTGCAGCTTGCTTGGTGTCATCTGCAAATTTGCTGAAGTGCCCTTGGTAGCTCTGTTGATGCCATTAATGAAGATGTTAAATAACACTGGTCCCAGTATGGGGTCCTGAGGGAGGTCACTTGTCACTGATATTCCTCAGGACTCTGAGCTGTTAATCACTATTTCCTGGATGTGAACATCCAACCAATTTCTTATCTCTCCTATAGTCCTCCCATTAAATCCATCTCAGTTTAGACCAAACAATGCTGTGGGGGTGTGTGTCAAAGACTTTACAGGAACCCAGATAAATGTAATGTGAATTTTCCTTTGTCCGTTAATGTAGTCACTCCAAGCAAGACAACAATAATGGGAAACTATAAGCCAGTGTTACCTGTATAAAAGCAACAAAATTATTCAAGACCTGTTAGCTGCATCCATCAGCAAGTATTGAAAAATATTTCAACACCATATGTAAAAACAGGTTCACTTCATGTTTGCAGAAACATACTACTAGAAAAGGAATTTTTAGGCATGTTTTCTTTACAAATTCCCTGTGTACATTTGTTAAATTTAACAAAGACTAAATATAATTGTCACAGTTTATTTTTGCCTCTGGATTTTAGTAAATTGTGGAATCCACATTTAGGTTCTTCAAGTGAAGTTCTCCCAGCCTGTGGTCACCACAATTTTCTTCACTTCTAAACACAAAAGCCAACTCTATAAGTGCTTTTTTTCTGCACATGCCTCAGTTATCAACAGAAAAAAAATGATATAAAAACCTGTTCCTGTTCTAACCCTGCTTTAATGGAATTAATAGACATGCTCCAGCCTAGACAAGCTGGGCACATTATACACTTTGCCTTTCCTTGTTCTTTCAGGATAAATTTTCTGCACCTACCCAACGTAGGTACTTTTCTGCTTGTCATGGTGGGAGGTCTTCACCTAAGTTTATTCTGAAAAGTCTAGCGATCATGGGCTCAGCAGAAGACATGGTGATATCTAGTTTTCCCTGAGATGATATCAGCTATTGATGACAAAGGTATGTTAATTATTGAGAGGCTAAGATTCAAAATTTATCATATATAGAGATAAAAACAGAAGATAAAGCATGGGTGTACATCTGTCCATCTAATACATGACCTTGATTCTTTTTCTGGATCTTTGCATCCCGTAGGAGAAGCTGCTGTTCCCATATCGTCTTTGGTCCTGCTTGTTTGGGTCCCTGTGCAGAACTTGTGCTAGCATGAGCTCCTGCAGGCAGTTTAAAAAGACTTAAGAGATGAGAGGTTACTTTCTAAGCAGCAGACCACAAGACATGACACATGACTGCATCTAGTTCAAGATCCAGAGACAAGAGTAGACAGTGAAGACATGTTTTCACTCCAAGTTTTTCAAAATCACAAATAAAAATACCAGTTCTGCMGCTATTATTTTCACTGATCTTTGTAAGTGTTCTATTATAGTATCTGTTTCAACAGCCTTGCCTCAACAGCCATACCTATATAGACTCACATGTTGCAATGTTGGATCAAAATAATAAATGAAAGCTTGACATTGTCATTGCAAAGGACCACATAACACAACAAAGTTGCCTTGAAGGGCCTTAATTCCTTGAGTTTCAACTGTGTATACTAGTTTTGTAAAAAAAAAAAAAAAAAAAAAAAAAAAAATCATATTTATTCCTGCAAGACTAATTGATGGAAAGTTAAGAGCCATAAAACCTGAATCTTCTGTATGAGACAGCTTCTGGAGAGGGGAACATCCAAAAGTGCTCCCAGCAGTAAGGTGCTTCCCAGGGACATTACAGCTCTATCACAGGAAAGGAGCAATGTCTGCTCCCACTCAAACACCAAGCTGTTGCCAAGAGAGCAATGCACTGACATCATGTACTGCCCATATTCTGGCTCAAAACAATTTATGTATCAAAACATGTAATTTGGTCAGCTCTAGTAGATGGAATCAGTGTATATTCTTCCCCACTGACCTTGAAAGATTTGTGGATTCAGTTTTTATTATCATCCAGTATTTCTGTGAATGGTTCATATGACTATGACATATTGCCAAAGGGCTAATATTTGTAAACCATGCTAAGTGAGCAGAGAAATATAGTTAAATATAGATGGAATAACACTTCTTGGGGAAATATTTTCATCATGTTAATTTTCTATTGCATTCATTAAACGCAGAGAATGCTACTTGACAAGAGTTATTAATTCTATTCTCCAAATTCATTTTGCACTAATAGAACGCCTTTAAGACCTCACAACTGGTCCTTCTGTACAGGACCAAATTGAGCAACATATGAAGGTAAGTACAGAGCAATTAGTACTATCTTCAATGTAGTTATTGTTACCTTACCATTCTCAGAAATAATGTTTTTTAACTCAGATACACTTTATAGTAACATTCTAGACCATAAAATATTTGATGCATCTAAAAACATTACCATTCCTTGTGATCAAACATATGTCCTAATCCTCAGATGGTGTAATTCAGAGTAACTTCCCTGGCATCTTAAGATACAGTTCACAGTGAACATTGCTCATAACAACCTCTAACAAGATTGCTGTCATATGAATTATTCTTCTGTAATACACACAATAACAGTTTGCTGTAGTTCTCTTTATAAATGTAGCCCATTTAGAAAGTGGAAAAATGCCTATGTCCTGAACATAGTTAAAAAAATACCAAAAGTGACCAGCACAATCTACAGATAATTAAATTCGATGGATGGTTGGTTACAATCACTTAATTGCCAGACACTAAATACTAGTCTATTAAAAGGTTATAAAATGTGGTTATTGAATCCAATTAAGGCATGTTAGAATAATGTTTCCATGCAGACATACTATAGCTCTGTAGTATATATCATAATGAAGTGTGAACATACACAGTATTGCAGTTTTAGTGACAGCAGCAACATCTGTTAAGCTGTATGGAATAGTATCCATTCTCTCAATAGTATCAATAGTATCAATTCTCTAATCAGTAATGTTCTCATGTTCTCATGTCTGCCTTTTCACAACAGAAAGTGAAAAGATATTATATTCATTGAGGGTCTAGGAGGAAATAATACAAATTTAGGTCTCAAGCCATATTTTACAGTAAACTAGTTTAAAGTTTTCACTTCATGTTCATGAAGAAAAGAAATGCCTACAAAAGATGTGCTACTTTGGACGAGCTTGTAGGAGAAAAAGCAGTGCTGTCTGTCATGCCTACCTAAGTTTCTCACCTAGTAAAATCTACAGGTTGCAAGCTTTTAAATGCTGTTAGGAWCTGTGGCTAATGCAAGAGCATTTTTATTCAGTTCCACTTGAACCGTAATAAAATCTCTAATTTGTGTACTGGGTTTTCACTTTTGATCTTTTGCTGAAGTTCTGCCATGGAAAATGTATGAAAAAGTGAAGAAAATAAAATAGGTGTAAAGGAAAAAAAATCAATAAAGTAGACTTGGGGAAGGTGAAGAAGAGCAAAGTGGAAAGGTATCTACTAATGTGGGACTAAGAACAAAATAGTGGAAAATCTATCAAAAAGGTGTTAAAAAATCAGAGGTTTGCTAGTGTTGATAAAAAGAAACACTAAAAAGGAGGAAAAAACAGTTGAGAAAAACAAAAAAATTATGAACAGAGAACAGAGAAAAGAAAGAAAATCCTGTAATAAACAAAAAAAAAGATTAATTTAAGAGCTACTGGAAAAAGTAGAGCATTTGTTTCTAATTCAGACACTCTTCCCCCTCTCTGTCTCTCTTCCTGCATCTCTAATTTTCAGTTGAATTATAAGYAGAAATGCTAAAATGACTTTTCGAAATCAACACTGAGATTTTTGCAACCATCCATGGGAAAGCAAACTTCAGTGTGATATTTTTTAACAAATCCTGAAGTTAAACAAGCCCTACAGAGCTGACAACCTCATTTCAAGGCTCTGCTGGGGCCTGAGTCATCATTTTAGAGCATCCTACACTGCACTGATGAACATTTCATATCCATGATTCATTTCCCTCCTTAGTGCCTTCTCGCCATGCTTTCATCCATGAGCAGAGTTCTTTTGCAGCTTTCACAATCTTCGGTTATTCTATTGAAAAAGTTTTCTTTAGGAGATTCACCCCTCCAGAGTTCGACAGCTGATTCCACAAAATTTGTGAGAAGATTAACATCAGCAGGTATCATACATCTTTGTGTTCTTCCAATTATTTCATAAGCCTTTTCATGTCCCTGTCTTATTCTTACACTTTTTTAGATATGAATCACAGAAGTATAATTCCTTTCCAGGAAAGCCAGTATACAAGCCTGTGAAAAAACTCTCATTTCTCAAAGATTTTCTGAAAACTGCCTTGGAGGAACCTCAGACTTCTGCAATGTTACATGGTCAAAGGTCTGCAGCCAGCCACGTATTTTCTGTATTTGTTTGGTCACCATGAAAGTTTCAATTTCTAGCCTCTTGATGATAATCTTTATATTGAAATCTTTCTCCTAGGTTTTGGGKTTTTTTTCCTCTCTATCAACCATTCCATTTTCACCACTTTTACCTCCTTCCAAGACCATGTTTGGCATGGTGTTGTCAGTATATAATCTCTTTCCTTTCCCATTATGTACCTTATAGAATAACTTCTTCTTACCCTGTCTGAAAAATGTCAATTCCATATGAAACGGATGAAACAGCTTACCAGTTTTATAGTATAATTTTCTTCAATGAAGATGCTTTATGCTGAATTTGAATTTTCTTGCCAATTCTGTATAATTTGAATATCTCTCAATCTTTTTTCTCAATGGAGCATAGAATTATTCCTAGGTCTGATCTTATACGATTGCATTATATGGGACCTCTTTTCTATGCCACTACTCTTTCAGCCTACAACCAATTAAGATTATTCTGCAGTCCTACCTGCAGACATCTTTTCCTTCCCCTTCTCTTTCCATTTCCCCTTTCCTTCTCCTCCCTTCCCCTTYCCTTTGCCTTTCTCTTTCCCTTCCCCTTTCCTTCTCTTTCCTCTGTTTCTTTTCCTCTCCCCATCCTTTCAAAATCAAGTTTGTTTTAAAACCAAGAGGMTCACTTAGAAAATAAAAACATTTTAAAATCTCCACTGGTTTCTTTTTGTCTTCTTTGGTCATGGTTTCAGAGCACTCTTGAGCCTATCATGACATCAGAAGATGTGTGGCTCTAATTTTAAGTTTACATGTAGGGTTGCAAGAAAGTTATCAAGTATGATATTTTTAGAACATATTCCTCTCAAATTAGCCTTCAAAATGATAAAAGAGATAAAACTCTTCTTCACAAGACAAGAACTTTACTCATATCACAGTTGCCCCTTGCCCTTTTTTGTTTTTCGCCTGTTGCCAGCAATGGGTGTTAACCAGTTTTGAAATCTAGTTATAACTGGGGAATAAGAAAACACCTTTTTGTTATTTGGAAGTAAAAGAGAGGTCAGCTTTACTTTCTGATGTAGAAAAACTTTAGGGCTTTCTTTTCAAGTAGCAAAATGTGTGAGTTGAAAGAGGGCTCAGCAATCACAACTTTTAAACCACAGCAGATTAAATCTGCACAATTCTTACTTCAAAATTCTTACTTCATGTAAAAAAAGGAGTGTGACTCATTATTATTATTACTTACAGGCATAGACAGAATCTGATATTCTGAAGGGTGAAAAAAGTCCCACAACTTTGCAGCAGTGAAGTTTTAATTCCCAGTAATGTTTTTCTGCAAATGGGAAGCTCACTAAATAAGCTCTGTTTCCAGCCACTCTGCAGCCACCCTCTCATGAGGGAGAGAATTCACCCCAAAGAATGACAGTTTCTCAGTTAGTTTGCTATCCCAGGAGGCAGGGGCTTCYGCATTGTAAAATTCTTCTTGATCAGGACATCCAGGACAGTCTGAGTGTCTTGTTGACTAAAGCTCTCTGGCAGGGAACAGTAGAGACAATAAAGTTTCTTTAATTCCTTCATACAAATTCCTCTTAGATATGTGTTTGCAAATATAGGCTTTTTCCTACTCTTTTTACATTGAATTGTTATATTCCTTCCTTGAATATCCTTCACATTTAATACTATTTTTTTAAAGAAGCTGTATTGCCATCATTTCTATTGTGGCATTCATAAGATGTTGTCACTGAAAACACTGATCCTGATCTTGTGGAATCTAATGGGAAAGTGTCCCATAAGCTTCTATGCAGTAGGATTAGGTTTTAAATAAGTATTTGACCAAAAAATGTATAATAAAAAGGTTTCATCCATTTACAAAAGGAGCTTCTCTGAGAAACCCCATTTACAGTAGAGACTTGGAGCCAGGAAAATTAAGACCACCCACCGAGTTTGCAAAAATGTTAGGCTTAGATTTTTCATATAATTTCTCCTCTGTAGGCTAGCATTTATGTAGGCTAGCATTTATGTATTGTTGATCTGGTTGAAGGAATTTTCCTCCTGAGATATTGTTGATTAAAATGTTTCATTATACAAAATCTGCAAATGTAGAGGTGGCATTTACATTTCTAAAATCTTTATACCTTTGGGCAGATTTAGAAGTCCAAAGATGTTTTTAAAGAATAAATACATTGGGTTTGTAACATTTGAGGAAAATCTTTCTAGAATTAACTCSCTAAATCTTAGGAAAACAGGCTAATGTCCTCTGCTTATAGTGATAACCTCCTTATTTATTCTTCCCCTTGCCTCTCAATTTGTGTTTTTTCCAAATCTTTTTCTTATTTATTTTTTCTTTTAATGGGGACTTTTCTTTATCCCCGCATCTGCTGTCTAGCCAGGGCATGATACCTTTTTTTACCCCTGCACATGCAGTCCTGCAAAAATGTGGCACATTGCAGAGTTCAAGTGTTCTAAAACATGAAGCAAAACAGCTGCCCCTAATCGCCTGCATAAAGAAGAGTTCTGGAGCTCTAGTTTCAGTCCTCATCTGCCTGGAATCCCATATTCCCTGTGTCCAGATTGAGTGACAGGCAATGTCAGAGGTCTTTGATAAATGGACATCATATTCAGAGCCAGTGGAGGAGACCCTTATTTAACAGTGGCACTATGTTTTTCAATTTAATATAACTTTCAGACACTCTAAGTGTTGTTCCCWCAGAGAAAAGCACACCATCTTTAGCAGTCATTTATCAAGCTAGAGATAATTCAAATTATGAAATTGAATGGGTGTTTTATTCATCACTCACCTATACTAGTAAAGAGAATGTCAGGCATACAGCTGCTTTCAGAGACAGAGCCCACTGCCTTTTTTCTTTAATGCATGCTGAATGTTGCCCCTTGAGAACTGCATTTCCTCAAAGTGTGCTGCACATTTCACTTGAAAGGTCTTCTAGAGTTGAACTGTCTGACTTTTTACCTTGCTACATCTTGGCCAAATCAAGTTTGGAAAGAGCTCATGTTGAGTATATTTAGAGTAGGTCTAAGTAAAATGATGCTGGAGACTACATGATCATTGCATAAGGTCCTCCTTCTCTGATCAACCAGAGATAAATTGACTTCTAATTAAAAAGAAGATTGGGTGCAAGCAAACTACTTTTTTCTGTTGGTGTTTAACATACAGAAAAATTCACAAACTTTCTGAACCACAGAAAAGTTTTAAAAAATAAAATTAACAGAAAATGTTTAAGAAATGAAAAGCCGACTCTCCCCCAGTGCATAGCTGGCTTTCAAAATCTTGCTGTTCAAGACAAAGGCAATTTGAAATGTATGTGCAGACAAAAGATGACACTTATCATTAGAATAATAAGAAATTGCAAAGGATGAGCTTGCAAAAAAATATATAATTACCAAATGACAATTATATTTATTCTATTAAGCATTGCCATTGTATTTACTTATTTAGAAGTGATATATTTCTGCTGAAATTGTTTTAAAATTGCTACATTTTATCAAACTGATCTTTGTGATCAGTGGTGCTTTTTAATGTGTACAGTGCAAAAGGTGATATCGGATATTCAGTGCTTTCAAAACAAGCTCTGCTTACCAAGCATAAGTGTAAACAGAAGTCAGACTAGTTTCAGTTCTATCCTTTTAGTTCAWGTGCAGGAACAATTATCCCCATCAATATTTATTGGCCTAATTCTAAACAGACAGCTCTACATGTACAGGCATTAGTCCTGTTTAAAGTGCTGTTAATTTTCAAGCATAGAAGCTGAAATGGACTACAAAGTTACTGAAAATTAGTAGAGATTCACTTGCCTAAGGTAAAATACATTTGCTAGCCTCTGAATAATAGAATTAGATTTTTTTTCCATGGTTCTGTTTGGTGGATTTAATCTGGGCAATCCTTTCCATTCATTTCTGGAACCCATCTTTTCCAACCTTTTCCTGGTGTTCATTGCAAAAAAGCTTTGATTGTCTTCTTCTCTGATTGGTCACTGTGGAGTTAGGAACACAGCTTATCAGAAACAAGCCCATAGAGGACGGTTCATTTATTTGTTTTTATTTCAATTTAGCTCCTTATAAAACCATGCTTGTTTCCTTAGATCCTCTGTTCTAAAATGAGTCAGAACTTCGTCTGGTTTTGATTCCTCCTCTGTAAAAAATTTAATGCCATTCCAACACATGATAGAAGACACTGATTTTAATCACCCAAAAGAAATGGATTTGCCACTGTAGGAACATGTGCATTTAAAATTACAATTTTTTGAGAGATTTGTCCGATTAAACCTGTAACATACTCATATTTTCTGAAATAATATCTTTTAAAATAAATGTCTGGCTTCCAAATAGATATGTGTTAAAGTTAACGGACACATATATGTTTATAAGCTTAAGTAGCAGAGTGTAGAAATTACTTAGTAATTTCTACACAGAGGGAGTAAAAGTAGAGGAAATAAAAGCTTCCTTTTCATTCACAGGCTAAATACAGCATACAGCAGCTGCACTGCATGCTAAGCCCATAGTAGTCTCTTCATGACCTCCATTTTGACCTTAAACAAGGTTTCTTGCTCCATTTAAGAGCACATATGATTTTTCTCATTATGTTCCTTTGAATGCAACTCTTAGCCTCATGGAAATAGGCTAAATGCCTAAGTTTGATATTACAGATTTCTTCATTTTCGGGAAGGCCATCCTATATGAAGTCTTAGCAATAACTTACCTTGCAATCACAAAGCCAAAAGTTGGTGCTTGACTGTTCCAGTTCGTTTCTGGATGATAAAAGCCACCTCTTTCACATTATAATGTGAATCCTAGCTACAAATGTAGCTTGAGCTACTGTAGAAGCCACTCAAGAACACATTTCACATGGCTAGTGTTTTAGGATTCCTGTGTGTTCATCAATGTGAGTAACTCTAATCTTGGCATGGTAATGAAATATTTAAGGTACTGATATAGGAAACTAAAAGAAATAAATAGTATTCACTGTGTAAGATAATGGAGAATAAATCAGTTTCCAACTTTCTTGATAAAGGACAGGAAAGCGACACTATTTGAATGCCAGAGTAAGTAATGTCTGTGTCATAAAATTTGCTGAATATACTAAGCTTTCTTCTCATTGTATACAGAGTGTTAAACACCCAGAAACTCAAACTGATTAGGAATTTACAGACCAAGAATTTGTTTGTCAAAGAAAGTAAGAGAAATATAAGCAAAATACTTAAGTATCTGTCTTCATGGTCTGTTGTCAAAGGTGAGAAAACATTTCAACAAGTCAGGATTGGCTTTTCTTTTTAGAGTGCTCTGTCCACRATCAGGCTTTTACATTGCCAGTGTTAAGGACCATCAAAATTCATTAACTTCCCCTGGAAAGGCTGCTGCAATCTGTATAGAAAAGAGAAACCAGTTGTTTCGAAACCGGTTTCTTGTACTGAAGGAGTGAATATATTTTCACTTTCCAAATCATACTTTTTTGTGTTATTTAAGATTATCTTGATTAGAAAGTGACCAACATAATTCTTTTCCTAAAATTATGCTGCTACAGTTTGTTCCATGTAAGTATTTGGGGGCTGATGGGATCCTTCCAAGAATCCTCAGAGCTAGCTGATATCATAGCAAAACATCTCTAGATGATTTTTGAGTGGTCTTGACAATAGGAAGAAATCCCAAATGAACTGGAAGCTGGTRAATGTTCTCCCAGTTTTCAAGAAGGGCAAGAAGGAAGACTCCAGAAACTACAGGTCTGTCAGTCTCACATCAGTGCCTGGTGATGTTATGGAGATTATTAAGGCAGGTACTGGAAAACACCTGAAAGATGACACAGTCATGAGTCACATCGAGCAGGGCTTCATGAGAGGAAAGTCCTGTTTATCAAAACTGATTTCCTTTTATGACAAGGYAATCCACCAAGTGATCAAGGGAAACCAGTTGGTGTAATCTTCTAGTAAAGCTCTCAGTAGTGTCTCTCACATTATCCTTCTGGACAAAATGTCCATCACAAAGCTGGATAAACACATCATGGGGTGGGTGAGCTACTGGTTCACGGGTCAGGCACAAAGGGTGATAGTGAATGGGGTGACTTCAGACTGGTGATGTCACTGTGGGGTTCCACAGGGCTCCATCCCTGGCCCTGTGCTCATCAACAACTTCATAAATGACTTGGACATGGGACTGGAAGGGACACTGAGCAAGTTCACAGATGATACAAATGTGGGAGGAGCTGTTGACTGCCTCAAAGGCAGGAAGGCCCTGCAGAGTGATCCTGAAAAATCAGAGCACTGGGCAATCACCAACCATATGGAGTTCAACAAGGGCAAGGGCTGGATTCTGCACCTGGGATGGGAAAACCCTGGGTGTGTGCACAGAGTGGGGAATGAGCGGCTGGAGAGCAGTTCCAGGAAAGGAACCTGGGGGTCCTGGTCAGTGGAAAGCTGACCATGAGCCAGCAGTGTCCTGGCAGCCTGAAGGGCCAAAGCTTTGGACCATGAGATACAGACAACGGGATCTCCTTCCAGCTGACCACCTCAGACAGCTACAAATAGCATTAAAAAATAACAGTGGTAACTTGATTGGAAAGACAGTCTACCAGGAAGTTTTCACAGAGAAAGTAATAGTGGGACTTGCTGTACTTTGTTATATTAAATTATCCTGAATAATGTGATCAAAGAAATGAGAAGTGAGGTCTCTTACCTCACTCACCTTATTTCCAGAATCTATTTTGTGGTAGTTTGGTAACAGTTTAAGAAACCTGTCATTGGACACTCACTGATAAACAATGGAGACCAAAGCATGAAACTACCATTTGATTCATGACAATGCCATTAAAAGTAGCAGTTGATGAACCACGATATATGTGGCCAACTTCTGTTCTTTAGTCTGAGAAAAGTTTAGAGTCATCTCTGGAACCTTATAGTAACAAACTCTCTCTTCTGTTCTTTGGGAATACTGACTGTCATTCTTTGACATATGTGCACACAGCAGGTTAAAACAGGACCACAGCTATGAACACTGGCTCTGAAGATTGGTGAGAGATCATATTTTTCTCCTGTTGCATGTTAGCAGAATTTTTTCTGTTTGAATCAGTGGACGACATTGTCTACTTGAATCCCTGAGTTCACAGAGTAAGAACTCTGATAGATGATAGATGTTCCTATATTTCACTATCAAAAAATAGATATTTCTGTAGGAGGTTGCAATACGTTTTGAAGTCATTGACTTGAAAAGTGATTTTTCATCTGTTTCAGGCTTTCAGATAAATACATAGTTGGCAGCCTTAAAAATATTCATTATACTTGTGWCTTAGTATGTAACTTAATATGTATAAGTTCTTCTAAAAACAAATTACTATTAAAGCACCACAACTGCTCCATTCTACAGCTGGTTATAAATATATTTATTAATAATGATGCAATTACCTAAGAGATTAAAACACTTCCTGTAAATATAATTTAGGTCATAAAATATGCTTGTGAAAACTGCTTCCTTAACATACTTATGAAAATATGGCAGGTAAACATCTGGTGTAGTGATTTCTTTCAGTGGAGCTTGGTAAATTTTACTTCTTTCTCCTCTTTGTTATGTCAAATACAATTATACCCTATTATGAACTAATATGTTGTTAAATTAGCTATATTAAATCAGAGGTAACAGACACCACAGAATTATGAACTACTAAAATGAAAAAGAGCCAGCTCTAAAAGGTTTAGATAGCCTACCCTTTCACCTACAATGACTAGGTTTCAATTTCTTCCTWTGATCATCAGCAAAAACAAGTCTGGTGGTCAGAGATGAGTCTCTCAGGAAATCCACATCACTCAGACAGTTTCTGCTTTACAAAGACCTAGAGCTGGAGCAGCAGCTGGGACAGGCCTTGAAACTGTTTTGGTGTGGAAGATTAATTTATTCTGTATTAAACTTCGCGGGGAAAAAAATGTCTTCCGATTAAAAAGTGATAAGAGCTCTTAAATGTTTGTTAGTTCTTTGTGATTGATCTGATAATTTTACATAAACTATAGAATTTCTGGTTTAAAAAAAAAAAAAAAAAGGTATGTAAAAACTGAGAAGGAAACATCAAAGATTACTATCTGTGGATTGGATAAATATCATTCTTTACTGTGTTCAAATTGGCACTGTATTCTCAAATTTAGTCATGCCTTCCCCCTTCTACCCCCTGCCAAAAAAAAAAAAAAAAAAAAATTACTGGTTGTTATTCTGCCTTTGCAATTAATCAGTTTTGTAAAGTGCTTCATTTGGTGCATTCACGCTGTTTAAATAAATGTGGAAACACTAACCTTGCCATGTTCAGGGGTCGAGTGTGGGTGTGAATCTTATAGTACAGGGAATGAAATACTTCAAGGCATATCCACAAGAGATTTCATATGCACAATTGGAATTTATTTTCCCAGTGGCTGGTGTAACCAGTGTAAGTGAGCACTGTGGCATGTTTTAAGGTCTCCWTAACCTGTCTGTGCAAATTGCATAAATCACAGCAATAAAGTCTCTCTATTCAACATGCTGAAGCTGAAGGGCACTGACCAGCTTTTGACCTCCTACTCTGGGCCCCAACTGACCCTAACTTAGAAGTTCAGGCAGTCAATAGCAGGTCACTGGGGGTATCTGCAGTCTTGTTTAATTTCAGTTTGATTGCAAGGTTAAATATAAGCTGCACAGGTACCCTTTGCCGCCTTCTTTAAGTCTTCCTGACCTCGACAGCCCATGAGGCTCTTATGAAGCCCCCAAAGATGTGGAGAGGGCATGGAGAGGCAGAGGAGATAAAAAAAAAAATAACCAAAGTTGCTTTTTTTCTGGCCATCTCCAGTTTGGCATAGACCACGTTGGTCATTTATCAGTATAATGGACCTACAGACAGCCCTAAACAATTGTCAAACATTCTTTTAAAAGCCATTAGTTTTTCAACTAATATATATCTGGTTTGAGCATTTGTTGAACCCTTCACTTGTCACTGAAAAGGGCCTGTTAAACTAAACAGAGGCCTGATCAGTCTTCAGTGAGCTTTGAGCCTCAGAGTTCACCTGGGTCACCTAAAAGATTTATGACAGCCTGGTACCGGCATCTGGCTGGAACCGTGAGTTCAGCAGCAAGCTGAGGCTCCCCTCACATGCCAAGTCCCGCAAGGCTGCCCTGTTGTTCCCAGTGGCTGCCAGAGAGGCAGCAATATTGATGACCTGTACAGATACCAAAGTGGACATCAATAAAAGGAGATGGATGTGAACCATCAGAGTGACATGCCTCGCTGCTGGGGTGGCTGGGGAGCAGGGGAAACAGGTTAAAAAAACACAGGAAAGTTATTTATATAAGCGTCAAGGACAAGTAGTTTGTCACTACTTGCTTGAGAATTTAATCTTAACATGTTCTTTCCTCTGGTTTCTATCACTCTTCAGCTTTGCATGCATATAGACTAAAAATTTTGGTTTTTGCAATAACAGTATCAAGTTAAAAACACACTAAACAAACAAGCAAGGAAAGAGTTCTCAAAAGTTCTTTCCATTTTATCCTAAAAGTGTTTGTTTGCCCTCTGGAACATTTTCTGCATTCTTATTTATTATGTAAATGAGATCTAAATCTTAACTGTGATTTGAGTACTTGGAAGTATTTTGTGTACTTCCATATCAGAAGCAACGTCAGATGTTTACAAAAAACTGCTCTGCTCTGCACAACCAGCATTTAAACATCCTAGTTCCCCTAACCTGATAATCTAAGGTGTAGCAGCTGAGAGATACAAAGGGATGAAAGTAAAAACTCTACCCTTAATATGACATGGTTTTGAGTCAATGTCAAACATGACCTAACATCTGAGGAGATTGTAAAGTGTTTATTTAAAATTAATTTCCATTTGTGAAAAAAATTCTTCTACACCCAAATTTTGCCTTCCTAACAGTGAAATTAAAATAATATTTAACAGCTCAGTAACATAAATATAGGTTTCTATTTATGACATGCCTATGCCTTCAATGGAGGACATTGCACCATAACTAATATTTGACTGATTTTTTTTTTTTTCTGGAGTCTGTGGAAAATGGAATTTAATAGTTGCCAGAACTCTTCTGAAGGTGATACAGTCAGTTAGATCAGAAGCAAAAACAATTATGGCAGAAGGAAAATAATGTGTGAGGATTCCTCCACTTTAAGTCACTCCACAGGGTACCAGCACTTTGTGATGACCCTTCCCTGTCCTCATTTGTTTTGTCTGCTGACTGAAAAACATAGCTTTCCTGCTAGCAGGGATAAAGGCCAAGGAAAGGCTTGAAYTTTATAATGTTTTGAGAGACAAAACCTGAGTTCTTTATAAAGGACTTGATATTAGTTGAAGATACAAGCCTTTTTTATCAATTTTTAAAGGTCCTCACATAGCAAAAGACGCAATATCTTTTTTTAACTGATGCAAATTGATGCAACCCACTGCTTTTCTTGCAGGTTGCTCATGTCACTGATAAACCACAGCTGGATTCATTTTCAACCAAGTTGCTCCTGACAACACATTATCTTCACTTCTACTTCTTGAGAGGAAAATGCTTTATTTACAGAATACCCATTGATTTAAAATTGTACAGGTTTTGTTTGCCAAATGTGTACAGTTAAGTTTGTCTGGAGAACTGCAATAAAGAGAATATCATCAACAACCTTTTAAGACTTTTTCATCTTCAACACCCTGATACAAATGGCAACTTTGTAATTTGGTGATTCTTCATGTCCTAAACTGCTTCTACAAATACCTTTGTGATGTTATGGAGCACCTTGTTGTTTTAGAAAGGTTTTTAAATAGCATTTCTCTTGGTGAAGTATTAATACTATTAAAAATTCAAAAGTCCTGGTTGGATTTGCACCTGCTGCAGGACCCCCAGATTTTGTTTAAGGTCCAGCCAAAGTATATAAACTCTACAGCACCTCACTGACAGTTTAACAGTTCCACAAGATCTCATGTGGATTTGACAAACCCTGAGGCATCTGAGAGGTTTTATAGCCTCACAGGAATTCCTGCTGTTTTACAAACTTGGTAGGATAACTTTTGTGGATACATAAACATATTTAGTTGTTCTTCAKGATTTTATAAAATCATCAGGGCTTTTATTCATTACACATATATCCCTTCACTGTAGGATACACTGCCATAACACACAAAGCAATTTGTACCCTGACACTTTATCCTTATATCATCAAGAAGTCATTTTCTTCATCTGTTAAATGCCTAYATTCAATTAATTCTTCTATGCAAGATCCTAAAGTTCCAAATTTCACCATTCTTGAGTGACTCACATTCCGATAAAAAAAAATCAATGAAGAGTGCATATAGTGGAAAATTTAATGTCAAAGACGATAGTAATTTACTACAAAATTCTGAATCAAATCAAAATGCCAGTTTCCATGTACAAAAGTTAAAAGAAATCTGTAAAGATCTGTAAGATCAAGCAATTCCACTGTAAAATATTCATTAAAATGGTTATAAATCCTCTATGAAATAATTTTTATTTGAATATTACCTGATTCATGTTAAATTCCCATTAGTTTCAATTTTCTTACCCAATGAAATAAAAAGACCTCATGAGAAATTGCATATATTTGTCTGCATAATTTAGAAATGTATAACAGTAAAGCTAAGCTCACAGTGGAAATCTATTAAAGTGTTCATTGAGGAAAAATCTTACAATAATCAGCTTTTGAAGATAGAACTGTGCTTTCTAGTTTGCCTTAATTTTAACAGGGATTGTCTGTTGCCAGGCACAATAACAAAGCTCAGTACTTATGAATAAAAATTTTATGCTCAAATAATACCCTTTTTCAATCAAAATTTATGCACCAAGACCATAAGCAGACACAGTACTAAAYTGGTCAGTTTGAAGAATCTCATTATTTTCAGTTAGAGATTCACTAGAGTGGAGGTTAAGAGGAAGCCCAGCAATGCTTTACTTTCTTTAAAATCATTGCTTCTCATTGCTCATCAATTGCTGCTGAATTGTGGCAATAATATACTATGGCAAATATACTAAATTTTGGAACAACAAGACTTCTTGTTATGTTTAATACCAGAAGCATTGTAACTTTTCAGATATATATAACTCTCATCTAGAGACAGACAATTTATAAAACATTACCGATAAACATACACACAGTACACACATGCATTTCCCTGATGAGACTAAAAATTAACATCTCCAGAGGAGGCATATGATGCCTGTTAATGGGATATCACAGCCCACATATATGTTTTTAATGTGTGTGAAAATATTGCCTCAGGATTCTTTCCTTTCTCTGTAAGCTTCTTATATTGTACCACACAAAGATGGCAGTGCCACGAGGTTTTTGTTATCATTGTTATTATAAATAGTTAGATTTAATATGCAGATATCATTACATTTTTTGGAGGGTGGATTGGAAGAGTAGAGGCAGCATTAAGTTTTTCATCACTAAATCTTTGCAATTTGGCCATTAAGTTTTCATGACTGTCATTAAGCAAACAATGAGAAAAGTGGATAAAACAAGCACTTGGGAAAGCATTTTTTTTTTCTTACTCATGTTTATCTATTACTGTATGTGGTCTACTAGCCGAGAAGTGAAATCATAGATTACTGGTACAATTCAAATGCACAAAAGTTATATATGTTTCTTCTGCAAACTATATAGGCTTTTTATCCTGGTTTTGATTACAACACCACGTGGTGTCTTGCCACCATTGGCTTCCGTGATTTCACAGACTGTGCTCTGTGACTCTTAATAAAAAACAGAATTTTTAGGGTCAATTAATGATGATCCAAACAGCCATACATTTTCTAGGACAAGGCAATTTTTATGAGTCTTAGACAAAGCAGAAAAATAAATACTGGTAACATATTAATGTAGTTCCCTACTATAGCTGCCCTTTTTGTAGCTATGTCACTGTGGATGGCTATAAATTCTGGTAATGAAGAAATTTTGGAAAATACCAGAAAGAAATCAAGTATGTAAATGCATTTGTGGGATTTTTTTCCTTTATATCATCTGATGTGTCACATTTCTTTTTCCTYCTATTCTGCTTCTTTCTGGACATCATGGCATTGTTTGTGCAGACTAAAATTTCTTATTATTATTTGGAATTCTATTTTATTTTTACTGCCTTCTTTGAGGAAGCTCACAATCAATACAAGATTTCCACTCCTAATTGAAAGAAAGGTGGGGTTTTTARGAGGGTGGAGGGCTTGGTGTTATGTTTGCAGCAGAAGTTCTGGAAACTTAAACTCAAAAAGTATAATATATATATGTTTTGAATGTTGTGGTGTTTATAGTGTTTCTCTCTATTTTCTGAGACTAAAAAAGCTTTGTAACTTGTGATACGGCTGCCTTGTCCTTTAGAATTGTGTCCTTAAGATGTCTGAGCAGCAGTTGTATACTTCCTTATAATTCTGTGCCTAGCACACTGGAATTGACACAATTTGGGGCTCTATCAGCTGCCTACATATATAAATGAAATAAAAAGGACTGAAAGCCCAACAGAATCTCTTTAACATCTCTGACTCATTGGGTGAGAGGATCTGGAGGAGAACCAATACCTTAATTCTTCTGATTTGTGGCCATTGCACTGGGATAGTGTATAGGCAAAGAAGAAGGTCTGTTTCATTTAAATAATTATCATTGTGCACGGTTATAGTTCAAACTTCATTGCAGTATGGAGCTATCCTGGTATACTACTAGTACATGGGCAGTTATCCTGCTGCAAAATCTATATTCCTGTTCCTTAGTAGCCAGGATAAGTGAGGGAAACAAAATAAAACAAAACAAAMCAAAAAGAAAAATAAAAACAAAACAAAACAAAAAAAAAMAMAAWMWMARARAAAARRGGGRRAAAAAAACAGAAAGAAAATAAAAACACTGCAAATTTTTCCAAAGGCTGCAGAAAACTCTGCAAGATGGATTCTAGATCTTTTCAACTCTGTTAATGTCATCTAATGTGGCTGGTAGACAGCCTGTGGCCACACAATGAGGCAGTCCTGATTACTTCCAAGGTATGCTGCAGTCTMCATTATGGAGATTCTTAAAGCTTCAGGTTTGATTAAGGGAAAGAAATAATTTTTCTAGCACTGTAACTAAATACTTAGTTCACCTTTCTGCTGAATTCCATTGGTCACTTTTCATTCTTTTTTCCAGTGAATTTCAAAACAGGTACTGAAGGTTGGAGAGGATGCCAGGTGCCCTATCGTTAAGGTGGCAAAGTTAAATGTTTATGTGTGTCAAGAAAAATCTCTGAAACACTTGACCATCATCAAGACATAGATAGCACAGCTGTGATGATCATGAATCAGCTGCAATTGTCACTTTCCATCTGAAACAACGATGGCGTACTTCCTTTCTTGTACCCTTATCATAAAGTAAATCCTTTTCAAGGGCCAGTGACAACTCTAATGGATAATTTACAATCCACTGAGCTTCTGGATTAAATAACAGTGAGTCAGTAAACTGAGGTTTCACAGAAAACACTAGCAATTTGTTTATTGCCCTCTATTAGTTCCTCAATTATGATTGATCTCCACTTAGCAGTGTAGTGCTACTAATTGTTTGAAAAAGAATACACTGACTTAATCTGTAGGCTTCTCCTAGCTAAAGGTTTGACTCCATAATTCATGGTGTCAATCTCTCTAAGGCATGTGGAGTAAGTGTAGTGTATAAATTATAGTTGCTGTACTGTAATTTAACAAATACTTCATTTATAAACAGTAAACCTGGATAGTGTCTACGATGCATCTGACAAAACATTGCCACTTGATGGCATCTGGCTTTTTGCTGCTGATAGGCAGTCGAAGAGCAACAGACAGTAACAGAGGAGCATTAGAACTGATTCAGATAGCGTGTCTTGTAATAAAGACATTGGTCAGAGCAGGAAACTCAGCCTGCTCTGGTATGCTGATAACTAAGTCTTCAATATTAGTAAGGGGGCTGCAACTTCATAAAGAGTGAGTTTCCTGTTGACCACTTTAAAATTATGTCAGAAATTAAAAGACTGTGGGGGGGAAAAAGGGTGACAGTAGACACTGGATTTTTTTCTGAAAATTAATAAAAGTTCCATGTTTTATTCTTATTTTATGGAATGCAACTGAGACAGAAGAGACAATCTGCATGTTCTGCCAGCACTTTACTATAATCTTCAGTGTCCATAAATCTGTTGCTGGGGTTCTGTGAAGCATTAATGCTGTTCCTGGGCCTGACTTTGTTTTGCATGTGTTAGGATCTGGGTACAGCAAATGAGAGAGAAACCCCAGAACAACACTGCTGAAGTCCAACAGCAAGGACAAATGAGCTGATGGGCAGACAACCCAAATGGACCTGCAGCTTAGTGCCTGTGCATCACAAAAAGCTTGGTTTGGCTTTCATGACTATTTTCCAATTGCAAGGCACAAGCCACAAAGTAAGTCAGCTGGCACTGAAGCAAGGATATGTAGCTTTCAACAATTTCAGTTGATGATATGAATATACATATCCAGAGCAAGAGTATAATCCCGTGTCACAAGACTATTTGAAGTAAAATAAATTGCAGTGAAACTTGCACTAAGAAGGAATTCCAGTAGGCAATATCTTCTTTTAAGACTAATTCAAAGTATCCTCAAGATTTCTAGTACAATATATCCAGACTTAATAAAATGCCAACTCCGCTTGGCAACTGACTTTTTTTTTTTTATTCATAGTCCCTGGAGTGGTAGCTTAAGACATCCTTTGGTATATTTCACCTGTCTGAAACATTTTCACATGTTAATAGGGCTAAATTAAACTGAAATTACTCTTTTTCTATAATCCACAGTGCAGCTCTTAGATAATCCCTAAAATAATTCTGAATAAAAATATGCTATCAAACAAGCTTTCCACATCTGTTCATTAAAGTGTATAAAGTTAGTAATATATTTCTAATTCTCTCAATTGTTTTCCCCAGATTTATTTTAATTCTATGCTAATAAGAATGAGTACTAAATTCATGATGTTTCTGAGATAAACAATATGTTTAAAATCTCAAGTGAAAGGCTTAGATCAGGAAGTAAACTGAGTATCTGCAGTGTAGTAATGGCTGAGAAAATCTTTGAAAGGTTGTAGATATGTGAGATTGAATTTTCCCTAATTTATTCTTATAAATTTGAATTTGAAATAATATCATCTGAATAGAGATGAATCACTTAAAGGCACCACATTGACCAAGACTTCTAGTAGAAGTGAGAAGCAAACAAAAAAAAAGCAAATCCTGTGCCCTGGGAAATCCACTTTTGTTTTGGTTTTATTCACTACCATTTACTGAGTAACAGCAGTTATTTGTGTTGTTGACAGCTTCTTCCCCTCACACTGACACGCAAAGCAGAGTGTAACACCTGTTTTGAGCTGCCTTGGAAATTAGAACCAATTGATCCAAACTGGCTTCTGTATGGTTCCGTCTTCATGCCCTTGTGGTCACTGTGAGTTGATCCCTCTCTTCAAAGTGGTCCTCAGCAGACCCCTATCTGGACACAGATATCACGTCAAACTCACTTTCAGATGCTCACTGCACTCAATCACCTTGTTACTGCTGTTTCTAAGGTTATCAGTACCAGCGAAGGGCTGCAAGTAACTTTTTGCATTTCTTTGGGCATATGGTTCACACATAACCCAAGCACTTCCAATTGCATTTCCCATGTATTTTAATTATTTCAAATAAAATATAGCCATTATCAGCTACACACTAATAAGCTATCAATACTGAAAAGAAGTTCTGACAAAATAACTGAGTCGTTGATAGCTAGATTTTCTCATACATTGAGTTTATTAAATACATATTTTGATTTGTGAGAAAACTGAAGCACTAATAAGGTTAACAGCATTAAGTAACTGTCTCAGAGATCTGAAATAATGAAAATCTCAACAAATTCCTATTACTCATATAGTATGAATCCTCCCTAAACCAACTTGGATGCTTCCTTTTTGCCTCATAGTGCTTTTTGTTTCATCTATTAAATAGTGCTTAAAACCGACAACTTCAGTAAATCAGTAAACAGGATCATTACTTCTAAGTGTTTCAGATTCTTAATCAAGGGTTTCATTTAATTTTCCAAGTGGAATAATGCATATAGATGAGGATGTCAAATTGCAAATAACCTGTATTAGAATGGCGTTCACTGTGCTTATGGTAAGTAATCAACATTATTGACTTAATGTAGGGATTTAAAATGATGAAAAATCCTAACAGAATAAATTGATTGGAAAAGTAGAGATGTACATCACTATGTTAAAAAACTGAATGAACTGAGAGTAAAACAATGCAATAGGATTTTACAATTCAGAAATATATATTTGTAGATATACATGTAGGTGTATATGGATAGTGCCAGTATTACTGATTTAAATTTCCATAGGCACAAAAGAAAGCATCCTGACTTTGATTTCAATGGCTGTGCTGAGATTTGTTATCAGTATGCTAAAATATAAGTTGTTGGCTATATCATACCTCCACTGAACGTTTTTCATTAGTACTTAATAGCTATCAAGTGTTGCTTTTCATAGCTTTGAATGCTATTGATTTAATTGATTTAATTCCTTCTGCAATCCCCATTGTCATTAATCTCTCCAGAGATAAAGACAAAATTCAAAAATTAATTTTTACAYCCAAGTGCAGTAAACTTTAATCCGTCAGTAGAATTTACCATGTAATGCTTCGTGATTTTTCACATCTCAGTGTGAATAACCAAGGCTGCCCTGTTGAAGTGCCTCTCAGCATTTTCATAATGGACCCAGGTTTGAGGTTTTTAGCAGCCCAGAAGTATATATAATCTCAGCTCAGAACTGGACTTTTATTCAATAGAGTGCATCAGACATGCCATAAATAAACTTAGCTAGGAAAGACACTGCTGCTTGTAAAGACTTTATTTAATATTTTCAGCTGCTAGGGAATATGATCCCAGGATTCTGTTGTTGTTTGTCATTCACTAGATTCTCCCTATCTAATACAAATTATTTCAAAGCCCTGCGGTGATATTTTTACCCATATTAAAAATATCCTTAATACCACTTCTCCTGTTCTTGATTTCCTTAAGACTCTTTGCTGTGTAAAATATTAATTGCAAGAGTATATCATGATCTTGCCCTAAGTGCACACAGACTGCCTGTGTAGGAACCATTTCACAAGTGTTTTCACTGCAAAGGCACCTTGGGTTGACATCATGTCAGACCTCATAAACACCACATCTGTCCTACCCAGCAGCTGAGTGACAAAACCTGGAGGAAAACCCAGCCTCCCACGGCTGGAGCAGAAATGGGTGAACAACTCTCTGTGATGCTGCCGTGTCTGGGCTTAAGAAAAAATTAGATGATGCCTGTGTTCCCTAGAAGTTTGCTTTAATTTTTTTTTTTTTTTTTTTTTTTTTAACGAGTTATTAAACTCTGCCATCCTCAGCAGGCACAGTGACAGGTTGCTCCCGGAGAGCTACTGCCCTTCTAAACTGGTGCACAGGGTTTCTGCTGCATTTTACCCTGTAGGTCACCAGGTTTGTCATGGATAAAGTTTTATCTATCTACCTGTAAATAGATATAATTTGGAAAGCAGCATGGGATTTCATGAGATAAAAAGTACTGTCTAATGGCCCAGTCCTGCTCCTGAAAGSTATGCTAGTGGTAAGTACTAATAGGTCGATGCCTCCCTCTGCTTTTGGAAGCATTAGTGGAAATTTTGCCTGAGTAGAAACTGTGCCACTAGGCTTTGTGTGTCAGCTGCTTTCTGTACATCTTGCCATCAAGCAGTGTTCATACTGTAATAAAATTATATCACTGCTGTTCATTGATGTTAAGCTGCCTTATGAACTGCCCTAGTCAACTGAATAATCTGTTTCCACTGCTTTGAATGGCAGATATCATTTGCCTAAGATCACCCTATTTACATCTATATGTGCCTGAATATGTGTGTGTTTAAATCCRCATATTAATTACTTTCCCCTAGGTTAGTCTTGCAAATGATGCCATACTCAGCTAACCGCGTGAAATATATGATGTGTGAAATCACACAATCACAAAATCAGAGAAAATTCTCAATTTGAAGGTACCTGCTAGGATCATCACAGTCCAACTTCTGGTCCTTCAAAGGCCCTCACCCATAGCTCACCCATCCCAAGATGTGTTTATCCAGCTGTTGATGGGCAGTTTGTCCATAAGGACACTATGAGAGACAGAAGTGAAAGCTTTATTGAAATCCCAAAGGATTACATCAACTGGCTTCCCTTGATCAGCTAGTGGATATCAGGGTGTTTACTCCAGCCAGCAACCAAGCCCCATGCAGCCACAGCCTCCCTCTCCCACCAGTGGGATTAGGCAAATAATTGAGGGGGTATGAGAGAAAAGCCATGCATTGAGATAAAGACAGTTTAATAGCAAAAGCAAAAGCCACACACACAAACAAAACAAAACAAGAAATTAATCTTTGGCACCCAGGTGTTCAGCCATCTCTAGGAGAGTAGGGCCCCTTCATGCATTATTCTTATTTGGAAAGACAAACACCATAACTCCAAATGTCCCTCTCTTCTTTCTTCTCCACACTTTATACACTGACCATGATGTCACATGGTCTGGAATATCCCTTTGGTCAGATACCTGTCCCAGCTGTGTCTCCTCCCAGCCTCCCATGCACCTCCAAATTTTTCACCTGCATGGCAGTACGAAAGCAGAAAAGGCCTTGGCTCTGTGTAAGTCCTGCTCATCAATAACAGAAACATTTCTGTATTATCAGCTCTGTGCTCTGCACAAGTACAAAATATAGTGCATATCAACCACTGTGAAGAAAATTAGCTTTTCTCCAGCCATATCCAGCACAGTGAGGTACTTTGTCAAAAAAAGGAGAACCAGCAGGACTTGTCCCTCAATAAACTGCACTGGTTGTGACCAATGACTGTGTTGTCTGTCCTTCAGATATTTTTCAATACCTCCCAGAATAATCTTCTTCATAACCCTCACAGGGGGTGCAGTGAGACTGACAGGTTTGAAGTTTCCCAGGTCATCCTACTTGGGCATTTTGAGATTGGGACAATGTTAGTCCAGATTCCAGTCAGCTGGGATCTTACCAGATTCCCAAGACCATTCAAAAAATCATTGAGAGAGGCTTCACAATTACATTTAGCTATCATTTTAAGGATTCTCAGTCATTCCCATTAAGCTTCAYTTAATAGGTATCCAGCTGGATTAGCAGATCCCTTGAAATTTCAGGTTTAACTGTGAGCTTATCATTCTCACAGCCATGTTTGTCCAGCTCAGAGAACCAGGATACCCTTAGCCCATTATCTGTATTGAAGACAGAGCAAAGAAATCACTAAAAACAACTCCACCTTGACTGTGTCCATGTTTATGAGGTGACCACCCTCATCCTGCACTACCTTTTGCAATTAATTATTCAAAAACATCTTTTTATTTTCCTCACAGTTCTGGCCCTTCAACACCAATTGATCCATTAGTTATCTTCCTGTGCATGTAATTAATTTGGACTTGCGGTTGCACAGTGTATCTCCTTACTGATGAAAGGAAAACTTATTTAATTCTGTGCTGAACTAATTCAGTTGTGTCTTTTTGCCTCTCATAGGCACAACAGACTATGAAGTTCTATAGACAGCAGTAAGCAGCATGTTGCTCAAGTTCCAAGTGCTCAACTTTCATCTTAATATTGCTTCTAATTGTTATCAATCACATTGTTACAAAAGTATCTTCTTCAAGAGAAAAATCCAGAAAAGTTGTATTATTTTAGCTGGAAAAAAATACCAAAATAACAAACAATTCATCCCTATCCCCAGACTCACAACTTCACTATTACAAAAATCTTTCTTTATTTTATATATCAACAAGTGCCCTTGGCCTTTGTTACTCCAGAAGTTTTGCTGCAGTCCTGAGCTGGTGAGTGCTGCAGTTGAAAGAAAAGGAAGAGAAGATGTGACTCTTCACTGAGCTGGTCAGTGACATTGGAGCACCTCATATCAGCCCTTTTGTAGCCCCATTCTATTATTACAGGATTATTACAGGATTATTACAGGTAATCTCATAGCCTGTCACTGGGCAGCTGTGCTGCCTGCAGCAGCCACCACGCTTCTCTCCACATCACTTGCCTTAGGCAGGGTTGGCAGACTGCTGCAGTTTCCTGGGGAACCTAAGTGAGTGAAAGAAAATGCCAATTACTAGCTATTCATATGACAGCAGAACCTGAATGGGATTTCATGGGACAAATGAAAGAGCACTTCTCCCACCCAGGAACCTCTGTCAGCCCAAGTCATGAAGGTTTTGGAGCTACAGGAATACTTTAAAGGGGAAAGATGGAGCTCCTGCTTCCCCTGTAGTATTAGGCTTCTATATCACAATTCATAATGTTATTCTGGGCGTAGTAAGGGCCGTGTAAAGGCCAAAGCTTGTTTCCTTTGCCACTGCTTGCTATGGCATTTTACCCCTCTTGTCTCTGAGTGTTAGCGCATCTATTCAGCTTCTAACTAGGATTGCACAATTTAATTTTCTCCTCTGGGCTATACAGATGACATGCTTCATATAACCGCAGCTTTAAGCATATACATCTTCGTAATATATTTGTAACTCACGCTTCACATGAGCTGAGTATCAGCACTTCTGTTGTTTCAAGATGCATTTGGGCGTTCACCAGGGATCATTTCCCCAGCATGCTGGAAGGGCACTCCATGAGCCTCCTGCCGTGTTTCCCCAGTTGAGACCAATGTTACTGCTGTTACAGAAGAGTTATGCTGCTGTTAACAATAACGACTCAGTACATTACAGTGGATTATTCTTTTCCTCCAAGTTCTGCTCAGAGACTGTCATGTAGCTAAAAACCACCTTCAGTCTGGTTTTCTGGCCAGTTTGCTGCGCTCTTCAGTTGGGTTTGCCTCTAGTCCTTAACCGGGAAGATTATGGAGAATTTTATTGTATTATGCCAGGATTAATTGAGAAAAGAATTTGTAAGTTAACCAATTTCTAGCATGGCAAATTTTATTGTGTGTACGTGTATAAAAGCGTAGTATTGGGACCCAGCCCTGTAATGTGATGGGTTTGCTTCATCCCAAGCTCTTTCTCAAGCACAAGTGGGCTTTCCTCAACAACATGATGTAAAAGGCTAAGTTGATACAGCCTTCAGATTTCACTGAGTATGTTATGACTTCATAGAACTTTATAATCTTCATTCAGGAGGAATTTATTTTTGCTTGTTTGTCACTGTCACTGAGGTTAAAAAGTTTATTATTGCTATTTCCTCTTATATTTTCTCTATATTTTAAATGCACACATAAAGAGCCTGTCCATAGATGGTTTCACATTCTCTCACTTAAATATTCAAAGCAGTTTTCAGCAGAGAAATTTCGGGTGGCTTATTTCTTGKTTTTTTTAAAATATATTTTCCCAAGAGATATGCTCAGTATTTTAAAAGATTGTAATAAATGAAACGTTTAATGGAAGCCTACTGCATTCTTCTATTAAAACCCACATTTTTTCTTGCTTTCATGGTAAAATACTTGCAATCTTCAGATAGTTTCTGAATAAAAGTATCAAAATAAGGTCATTTATGACTTTATTATAAGGCAGCAAATATAAGTGATTTCAAATTTTTTTCTAACAAAAATTGAACATTGCAAGAGACCAAATGAATCACTTACAAATCTGAAGTAAGGAACAGTAGTACTAGCCAGGCCAGGGCCTCTAGGATGGAGCTGGGAATCTGACTCCTGCCTTTGCAGATGTCCGAAGGCATTTTTGCAGTCTCAGTCCTGGAGGGAGGCCAGAATTAGTGTGGAAAAATTATGTTTCACAGCTCCGCAAGCTAGGACTTGACTCACAGTTCACACCACTTCTCATCACTGACACTACAAAACACATGCTTACAGTATTCAATGTGCTGTACCCTAATGTGAGTTAGCTGGGTTTTGCACCATTTGCCAAAAGAGAGCATTTTTCATCACCATTGAAACAAAGGCTCAGAGCTATTTTACCACAAGCCTGTATGCAAGGAACAGGTACCATGCATAGCTTYAGCTTACAGTAGCCTCTTCAGAATTAGGAACTTCCAAAATGCAGCAAACTCTTAAAAACATGATGAAGAAAAAATATATTCCAAGTGTAGGTCAATGATTTTACAGGAAGACATGCAATGGGGTCTAATGTAGGAACAGTCTGMGCTATAAAATGCTAGTCAAGCGCTAACATAGCCATTAATACTCTTTAAACACAAAGTAATTTCACATCCTCGTTTACTAACTGGAATCTAGAAAGTCTAGTTGGTAACTGTGTTTTTTATTCATCTCAATAAATTCTATTTCATGCTTTTTTCTTAGCATAAATGCCTTAAATGTTACTAAATTGGATTGATAGCTTTTATATGTGATGTATGTTATATACATTTAACTGAAAGTGTTTCAACTTATGACRGTCTTTCATATAATGCATACTTTTCTCTTTTGTTTTTATTTTTTCCCCTCCCACTAGTAACACTTTGATGAGATATTTATGATGTAAGATTAATAAATAGGCACTTTTCTTGTTTGTCGTCTTCTTTAGCTCATTTTATATTGTTTCAAATAAAGGCAATCTTAGTGATAAAATATTCTCAGGTGACCTAGAACCTGGATAAATAATTAGAACTGTTGTATAGTTATGCGTTTTTTAAATCTACATCTGACTAAATTTGCTTAAAAACAAGCTAAAATTGAAGTTTTGTGCACTGGCCTTGTATTTTATAATGCTCKTTTGGAACATTTTCAGAACTATATCTAGGTGTTTAGTCCAGTTTCTCTTCAGTTCCTTCATGATAGTTCCTGTAATTTTTAAGCAAACTCTTGATAAAGAGTGAAATTGTTAAATTAGGTGTATATGCTGCTCGAGAGCTTTCAAGTGCCATGGCCTTCAACAGCCAAGGTACGACAGTCAAAACAGTGCATACTGTATGAGAGGACCTTTTAGCCTGTAATGTAGTGACTGGTCAGTCAGTACCAAAAAATAAATGACTGATTAAATGACACCATAAAAAAAAATCTTCTCTTTTGTGCCTTTTACCCTGCTTTCCTACTGATAAAATACATGAGAAGGGCAGAAGTACAGAATCACATAATTGTGCCTAAGTCTTTTATCGAGCTACAGGAGAATGCCAACACGGCAATGAATCTCAGCACCAGTGTGTAGGGGATGAGCAAAGACTCCAAGCCGTGTATGTGGCAAAGACAGACGAAAAGGGCTGGTGCCCTATGAGGAGGAGGAGGAGAATGAAAACAAAATTACTCCTGTTTGTGTCAGCTCACACCAGTCCCAGCAGTGCATACCTTTTCATGCAAGAATGATGCCAGCCTAGACCTTGCCCCTGACAGCATCTCCAGAGACTCTGTCTTTGAAGATTCACCTTATTGACAAAGGAAGCTAAATTAAGCTGTGAACAGAGGAAAAAGCAGCTCAGAAGTGAARAAGATGAGCACCAGAATTGGGAGGTTCAGTTGTGAATCAAGAGGAAATATAGATACTGAGAAACACAAGACAGAGTCCTGGAAAAATATCCACACACACACACACATACATATATATATATATGTTTTATAAGTACTTGGTGTCACATTTTAAACCACGAGACAAGCGACACAAACTGGTTTGTGAATGCCACTGAGATATGTTTGAGTTGATCGGTATCTCTTGTTATGTCTTCCCCACTTGTGGAAAAGGCTCTTATTCTAATTTCCATGGAATATTTAACATGTACTCTCATGTTTTGAAAGACCAGGTCTTCCAAAAGGAACCATAACTGTTAAAAAATTATTTAATTACATCTCATGCACTTTTCTAGAAACTATTATGGAAAGTGTAAACAAATGTGGGGGAAAGTTTAACTGTAAGGTACATAATTTGTTGCATCCCTTCCATTTTTGCAAGCCTTCCCTATTTCTGAGAATGTGGCACAGCAAATATGGCTGCCCTCTCACACTGCTGTGATCCTCCAACACTCACTGCAGTTAGGAAAGATCTCTTTATGTTCCGAAAATGCTGACAAGAATGGAAACTGATCTATTATTGGAAAGACGTTTATGAGCACAAGCTCTTGCTAGATCCGAAACTTACACATCCTTCTGCAATAAATGGCTGCTTTCTAAACAACCTGATGCCATGAGAGCAGATGTCTTTTGTGTTATTTAATGATCTGTGACAAAAAGTTAGGCATGGAAAAATATTCTTTTGGGGAGACATGAGATGTTGATGAACAGTAACATGAAAAAAGCTGTAACAGATTCATCAGAGTCAGTACAAGATAAGAAGACCTCACCATTGACAACTTTTTTTGTCATGGAAGTCCACACAGTCTGATTTATTTCTTCAGACCAAGCTGAGTGTCCAAGTAACTCAGTTCTCGCTTTGGTCTCAATATTGTTGGACAACAAAATGAGACTGTTCACTCCTAATAAATTTCACCTGYTTTGCTCTCAGGGTGAGTAGTCTCATGTTTCATTTACTGTCTCACACTAATAAAATTTGAATGATATTTGTAATACCTTATTTTCTTTCAGTCGAGGGATAGAAACAATGATTTAATTTTAATCTTCCAGTTTTCCACTTCAGAAAACAGTTCCCATCTTTGTTTCAATTCAAAAAGTAATCTAATTATTTGCATTCAGAGCATATTTTACTGTGAAGTTTTTATCTCTGAAATCTGCAACATTTTATTGCTGCGCTGTGGACAGGTGTTGATGATGTATTCCTTTCTTCCATGCAGCAATCCATTATAGGGGATGTTATTCCTGCATTAGGAATTACCATTGATAAAATACACAAAACTCGCATGAACTGGCTTTGAAATTTTTGAATGAAAAATGTGAGCTATGTACTCTGCTTTGAGCCATTTTGTTTTATTTAAATCTTGTGATTTTTCTTTACTTTGTAGTAACTGCATGGTCAGATCCTGACCAGGTGAAATCCGTCCTTTAAAAATAGTTATGCTACAGTACACAAGGAGCTCTTCAAACTTCAGAGCAAGCTTCAGACCTTCTCAACCCCAAGTCAATATCTGCAGGCAGAAACGCAGGGACACACAAAAATTAACTGTGGACTATGAGGATAGATCTCATTCATTACTTTTGCTCTGCTTAACATAGGTTTCTTTTTCCTTTAATAACCACAGTGATTAATTTGAAAGTCAAAATACCACTGGAATACAAAATTTTAACCAAGAGAAAAATCAAAGCACATTGTTTCTATCATCTGAGATTTTTTTTCTTCCATATTATGCTTGGCAGTAGTTTATATCTTTTGCCAGACTGCTGCCAAAAATATTTTAAGACCTTTCTACTTTTCATTGTTGGAAGAGATCATAAGTGTTGGATAGAAAAATAGAAATCTTCCCAAATGCCTTATTGTATTTAATTTAGGAAAATTCAAGTTCTGACTATTTTTAAAGTTTTTACTGTCTTGTTGAAGCCAGGTTACAAAATATGAACGTCCCAGATCATTATTCAGGATGATTCAAGTTGGAGAAGGTTTTTTTTATTTAACTATTTGGCCTAAAATTGATGGTGCTACAGGTAGTATAAGGGAGCTAATTCTTAGAAAGAAAAGTTGAAGAGACAGAGTGGATGAAATTAAGATTGATTTCTTTTGACAAACAGAGAAGGAAATGTGTTGTTACAGTTTAAAAAAACCTGTTTAATACTTAAGGTAAAAAAATGCTAACAGAAAAAATGCACCGTAGTAAGAAGCAGGTTCTTTTCTTCTTTGCCAAAAATTAGTATTTATCTACAACACCAGCCCTTCTGGTACTTTACAGGATATTATTAGTTTACAACCACTAGTGGGTTTCCTTAATTAACAGTTGTTGCMTTTTTAGTACATGGCTTTAAAGAAATAATTTATTTTCTCATGAAAAGAGGAAGATTTTCTTCTCTGTTGTGCTTATATGTTTCTATCAGTGTTACTCTGCAAAATGCAGTGAAATACGTACATACCAGCAAATGTACATAATTATTTAACACCTTGCACATTGCTTCAATAAAAAAATATAATCCATGCAAGTCCTCAAAACCCTGCCACCCCTGGGGCAAGAGCATTTCAGTCAAATGAATATTTGTGCAGCAGTAATATAAGAGAGGCTGTATGTCTGTTCATATTCATCTAGCTCTCTAAGCAGACCATGTTGGTATAAAACTCAGATAATTTTGTCTCTTTTACTTAAGAGTTCCTTCATTTATTCTTGCAGGATTTTGTCACTAACCCGCTTTCACCTGTGACAGCCACAGGTAAATCTCAGATTAAAATTTATGTTCCAATCTAAAATGGATCCTTTCTAATATAGCCTGAAGCTGCTTAGGTTATGAATTTTGTGGTGTGTTAGGATACTCTTCAATGATAAGAAAAGAGTAGAGATTAGATATGTTCCAAGCTGTGTGTACGTTCGTTCAAACAGCTGAGAAAAGCAGTCTCTAAAGGAATGTTTCATTTTTTTTTCCTCATGAATTGATAGTGGCATATTTCTTTCTTACCAAGGTGACAGCATGTATGAGATGTAAAGACTAGTTTGCTCAGGCAATTACCCCTTGTTGATAGCCGATTACTTCCTCTGTCAAACTTGAAAATAACTTGTTGGTACGTAAGTTACTGCTGCTCTGGGGATGCAGTAGTTTAGTCTCCTGTCTCCTTTATGAGCACATTTATTTTAATCAGTAGAGTTTGAAATGGCTCTTTTTATGCACCCTCTTGCAATATAATGAAGGAGAGTGTATTTGCACACACAGGAGAAAAAAGATTTGATATATTGCAGAAGAGCTTGCCTTATGTGGGAAATCATATCCCATGTTCTTTTTCCATGCAAAGAATGTAATGTTCATTTTCTACAGCAGTGGCCCAAATTATTCTTCTGAATAAATGTTTCATTTCAGTGAGTTACAAACAGTATCAGTTACAGCTGAGAACAGTGTCTGACAAAACAGTGATCACATACAATTGGACTGTGGAATTGTGCCACCAGAAATCAAGACTTGATTTCTCCTGGGCTCATTACTTATTTTTATTTCTTTCTTTCTTTGCTTTTATGTGGTGATTTTGTTGTTGTTTGTGTTTTTTTGGAGGGGATGAGAGGGTACTTTAAAATCTTTAAAATAAAACATGTGTTTTGTGGACTATCTAATGAATGGGATATTTTGCAGAAAAGATCGATAACCATAAATGAAAAAATATGCTTATTGCATACTTTCATATGAAAACAGAAATTAAAGTGAAAATTATCTCTCTCCCTGGTTGGACAACTTTCTAAATGTAGAGACATTTAGAATTTTCTTCTTAAATTCAGGACTCATTTTGCTGAAGTAAATGGAGCCATTTACATGGCAGGTTAATATTTTAGCTGTGTGGCAGACACTGGCCTAAATATGCAATCACATTTACCACCCTCCCAATAGTTTGCATTGTTGAGTTAACATAAAATTATAATATCGTTGATTAAAGTGTAAGCACCAAAACTACCACTGTACATATTTAAACACGTTAATAATTAAAAACATTGTCATATAGGCATATTTTCACTTCCTGCTTTAAAATTAAGAGCCTTCCTTGATACATGTTAATAGACCACATCAAAATTAATGGAAGTTTTGTAAACATTATAGCATTTTAGAATAGCAAAGAAGTATTATCACATAACTTGTAGGGCAATTATGGCTAAATATAATCTTTTCTTGTAACCTCACTATATCTGCAGCAACTTAACCCTTTTGCATCTGTGTCACCTGGCTTGAATTCTGTTTGCTTAGTGCTGTCATCTCTTCTACTGGTACTGCTTTTCATGCTTTTAAACAAAGTCAAAAATGTTCTGCAAGGCAAGCTTAGAAAACAAGTGCTAAATTAGACTTTGAATACATGTTGCTCTAGACTCTGGTGAAGTTTGCTCTGCCTTTAACCTCTTTTGTTTGCAGAAGTTACACTTATTTTCCAGTGATATGTGAAATTCATTCTGAGATCTATTGCAGTTGATCTGTGATTCAATAGTCATATGCTGTACATTGGAGATACGATAGTTCCCATGATTTGTCTTTTTCTTCCTAATGCTGTTGATGCATGTCCTCCATTACTAGTTTGTCCTGATTGTGAGAGGAAAAAAAAATACATCTCTGAGTACTTCTATTTATATCTCTTTTTGTCAGTAAAAATACTAGCTATTTCTGTGTAGCAAAATGACTTGTTCATATTTGTTGATTCCATGCAATGTCACCTGCTTAGTTTAATTTAAAGGTCCTTCGTCTTTTCCCAAGAAATCACATGTAAGGGTATCAGAGCTTCTGATGAAAAGCTATAGTACAAATTTTTTGAGATTCCAAAAATTGCATGCATTTTTGCTCATATTTCTTTACATTTTGACTTTTTAGTCTATATTGGAACAGTCATGAAGAAGTGACAAAATATCAGATGACAAGGATCCTTCATGCTTATGACTTAATCAAGCCTGGAAAGTAACTGAAATAAATATACTATGCAAAGTTGTTATCATTCTTTCGCATATAAGAATAAAGAAATTTGACCAACTACAGAAGTCCTTACCAAATCATCTAATGTCACTTTGAYATTTACATGAGACCAGGAAAGTTCAAAATAAGCAAAAAATTCTTGGATCCATGTCACAAGAGGTGTACAATGGAGGAGTAAATGTCAGAAGAAAAATCCAGTTCTCATGGATACTATTTCTGAAATACCAAAAGGAAAACCAGGTAAGTCCTATCAGCAGGGAACAGGAATAGAACTGAAATGGCAGCTCACATCTGAAAGGCAAATTGCTGTCAGGTGAAACCGAGGAAGACTAGACTGTGAAGAGCTGTTGCCAAGTAAGACTGACATCCCCCTCACAGTGAGGGCAATGTGTGATATAAACCACCAAAGCTATTTATCAGATTAAAACCCATGTGAAGTTGAATACTAACACTGGAATCTTCCAGTCCTCTGTTTGAGAAGGACATGAAGCGCTCTTTGTACAATAATGTCTCACCAAGGACACTAAAGTTGCAGCTGCAGACTTGAAACAGACAAATATCAAAACATCAGAACTATTGATGTGTTTTAATTTTTAAATGTTATTTTCCAAGTCTATTATAGGTCATATATTCCCTTTTTTGTGTAAAATACCCTGAGAAGATGAGCACAGGCATTGTGTACTCGTGCAACACGTAAAAAGTTGATACAGCATTCCTTTTGGACCAGAAAGGCAGACAAATAACAGTCTCTGGAAGGCTGACAAATAACATTTTTAATATAATATGGTACCCCAATTAACTCAGATGATCCTTCTTTTTTCATTCAGTTGTCTTCAATACAATTGGCATGGACAACTTCCAGCCTGGTAATGAGACTTCATCTTGTAATTTTTTGCCCTCCCTGACTTGTTCAAAGCCTCTGAGAAAGATAGAAGCCACAGATGGGAACTTGCAGAATAGTGGTGGCTTACAGTGGAGAGCACACAAGTTGTTGGCAGCATTATGCTATGGAAGCATGACACAGCGAACAGATGAGCTTCACAGTTTTTCACAGTTTTTCCAGTACCATRTCTACTTCAGTGAAGCAAAGCTTCCATATAATCAGCTATCCAAAGTCTATCATTTGTCACACGCTGAACAAAGCCCTGCTTCAATGGTGCAGAATCAGTTGTTCTGAATACCAAAGGCCTTTTTCATGTCCTCCTGTGTATGAATATGTTTGTATGTCTTTTAATTGTTTATGAATCCTCTAGCTCCTTGTTCAGTGCGATAGGCAAGAAAGAGCCAGAACGTAAGACCAATTGGGGCCTGAATATTTGTGAATAACCTATCAAAGATATTAATTTGAAACATACTCCATTGAAAAGGTTTTCTTGCATTCAGTAAAGGCATAAAAAATGCAACTTTGCTTTACTAATGCATATTAAGTAAGACAATTGCCTTGTTTTTTTTTTCAGTAAAAGAAGCTAATAGATCTCCCTTGCAGCAAGTAGAAATATTTTTTGTGTGTGTATAGTAGTCCTATGAGTAACAATGCAATACATTATATTGTTACAGTTCACACAATATTTTAAATACTATTTTTGCACCTCTTTGTGTTACTTTAACAAAGTTCTATACCCTGGAGGGTCTCACTCACTGGGAAACAAAAGCAAAAAAATAAATAAATCTCTGAAAGTATGAGTATTTCATAAATCAGTGATGGGTTTTACACTTTTCTGCTATGTGCCAGACCAGCACAAGAGTCTGTAAGAAACTCAGCAAAACTGCAAATAGAGGAATAATATGCCTCTGGCAAGGCTGTTAAGTTTGGGGTGGATGACAGACTCAATGTAATCACAATATTTGAAAAGAGAACACTTTTTCTTTCTCTTGAAAACATTTACAGCCTATACCAAAGAGACTTAAATTCTCTTTTATAATTTTCACTAGTCAAATATCCATGAACTGGATTGTTTCCAAGCAAAACGTTTTTACCTTGGTCTCCAATATGGGAGCACCTACCTACATTGTGAATACTGATGTCATTGATAATTGAAGCATAGGAGATGCTTCTATTTCACCTGTAAGGTAGCATTTAACCTCAAAGTGTCACATCATGTACATCATGTACATCATGTGTACATCATGTACACATCATTTTATGTAGAGAGAAGATGACTGTACTTTTCAGTATTCTCAAAATGGCAACTTCCAGATATCACTGAGAGGACAAACTTAAATCTTGTCCTCTTTACAACTGTGTTTACAGATTTTTGTCTTCTGTAAGTAGCCAATTTGTACTCTGCAAGCATTCAGCAAAGTCAGACCCTAATCACTTTGGGCTGAGCTCATAAGAAGATCACAAACATTTTTCCAAGTGATCTTCAGAGAAAGCTAAATGCATTTGATGAGCTCATGAGGACTCCAGAGAGATCAGAAAGTGTAGCTGGCAAGTTGAGATGAAAAGCTACTCTGAGATAAGTTGTAAAAGCACCCTTGGCTTTTTGGGGGTCTTTTTGTTTGTTTGTTT